>NC_139512.1:268317201-268492201 GCF_947247035.1 Vipera ursinii | reverse complement strand
TTTTTTTAAATTAAAATAAAAATAACATGTGCCCATTAAACCAAGGAGAACTATCCAGGTGCCAACACCCCACTCTTCACAGTTACATGGTGCTCAATCAGCCCTGTGTGAACTGGCAGAGCCAGGCCTTCAAATACCTTCAACATGCCAGGAAAGTGGGGGTATGCCTCAGCTCTGGAGGGAGTGTAATGTATTGGCCTTAATTGTAACACCATGTGGTAAGCTGGAGCTAGCTAATGGCTCCCAGCACCTCAGACGCCCCGTCTCCAGGGCTGCTATTGGTTGCCCCTAGGCGGCAATAGGCTGCTTTAAACCTATTGGCTGCCGCCTACGGGCCAGGCTATAAATTGCTGCAAGCTGCAGCCCAGTTCTCTAGTTCAGATCCTGCAAGCAAATAAACACGTTCATTGCTGAACTCACTTGCCTGGTCTTCATTCCTGCGCAACGAACTCACTGCACAACAGGAAGGATATTCCAGATGGTGAAGACAATAGAAGAGAGGGCCCTCTTACTGGACCCTGCCAGTCAACATTTTTTAACTGTAACAGGATAGGCTGATCTGCTCCTTCTTTCCTTCCTTCTTTCCTTCCTTGTGCATGTGTACCTTTAGGCCCATTTTAAATCCTGGCAACTTCAAAATTGCATTGAGAAGGTTTCATATTCTGCAAGATGACCTAACAGTATTTTAAATGCATAAAATCCTGTATTATCTCCTGGAGTGAAGCTTTTTTTCTCTTGTGCCTGTTGTTGGGTTTTCATAAGCTCCAAGTGGCCAACATTGTGTGGTTATGATCTTTGATCTGGGATTACTCAAATAGTTCAGTGTAGTGGAGAATCAGTCTAGAGGTAAGGTTTAACCCTCTGGATCCTAAGAGATCATTTCCTTTACAGTGTCTCACAATAGCATTTTATTGTAGCAGAAAACTGGGGAGCAAGTATCTTTTTCACCCTAATACAGAACTGATTTTTTCCCTTTGCCTTTTTAAAAACATTCTTCTCTTTCCAAAGAGTGTTCTATTTTTAAATTTTCACTTTCAACATTTTGAGATTATCTGACAAGACAGTTAAGAAATACTCTGACTCTGTTTACATGACATATTTAAGCTCGTCAGTTACAGATACGATAACTAACTCCTTTCCTATAATATCCCAAATTTAGATTACTTCAGTTATATTTTTCATGGATTAGATTCAGTGAGAATCCAGCTAGCTAATTTCAGTGTTTTACTGATTTAAAACCTGGTGAATTTCTTAAGCATATTAAATATGTTTTGTGAAAGCAACTGTGTGTGTGCTTTGTTTCTTATTATTATATATTTCTCCCTCATTCTACAACCATTTTGATTGCCCTCATTTATGGTGTTTAAAAAAGAGCAACTCCTTCAGTTCTTTTCCAGGAATCATGAAAGAAATAATTTAATGAGCAAGGCAACTTACAGTCTTTGTGAATAAGGGGCAGTTAACAGAGGAAAAAAATCTTAACGGCTAATGTGTCAATAAAATTCCCCTTTATTTCAAATAAATTGTTTAAAATAGTTTTTTTTCTTAATGTGAATGTGATTCTTTCCAAAAATTCAGGAAAAAACATTCTGCAAAGAGTTGTTGTTTTTTTTTTCAAAGATCACTATTCCCTCGAAAAGGGCAAACAAAGCTATTATTAAAGGAGAACACTATGGCTGGGACTCTCACTCTGATTCTGCCTTAAAGCAATTCCTGGCCAGAAGCTGTGAATTGGCAGAGAGATGCTAATGGGTTGGAATGAGTGCCTAATCCTTCTGAAGTAGGATACCTCTCCCACTCACCCACCCACCGAAAGAGGAAGAAGTAAATTTAGATCTGTGTGTGGGGGGAAAAAAACCCATTCAGGCACATCTTAGAACAGGGATACAAGGAAACAGCAGTTTGAAACTAATGGGCTTAGAAAGAGTAGAAAAAGGGAAGTGGATAGAAATGAAGGCAAAACGGCATAGAGAGATTAGAAACTGGGCTGCCTGTTTGATTATTTGTCACAGAGCAATCCATGGGCTTCTCAGAGACCTGCTATGCTGTCTACCTCCACTATATTTAACTTGTATATTTGTAAATTTAAAAGAATTGTGAGGAAACCCACCCCTCCCGTGTTTTTCTTTTTCCTTCATGTTTGTAAATAAAACCACATGTTACACACTGTAATACCACAGTGCTGTTTCCTGTGATGGAAATCAAACATTGATGACTGCCCTCAAATCTCTCGCCCACCAGGAAAATGGGAAGCCTAGAATACCACATATACCATACAGAGAATATGATGCATGCAACCTGTTCGCCCTTTGAGTTAGCCCAGGACAATCTGCTTTGTAACTGTTATAGTGCATCCTAAAAGAAGTATTATGCAGGGTTCTCTGTTATGATCCTGGGCCACTTGGAGAACTAGAAAACAGAAAGTTGGAAGTTGGAAGACTGGAAATAAACAGGCAGAGAAGCAGAATGCAAAATGTTTGCATTTATAATTTGCAGGATGAGATAAAATTAGTGGCAGCCAGGAGAGAATCATTTATATATTGAGACATGTGTGTGTCGGCGCGCGTGTGCGTGCATATACAAACACAAATGGTAACAAAATAATCACTAACTTTATTTGTGGAATGAGAGGACCTTTGCTCATGAACAATCCACAAGGATGGTATACAAAGGTGCACATAAGGAATCTATTTCTCAGAGTTGCTTTCCCCTATTTTCAAATTTCCTTGATTGGACGAGGTGCAAGGCGGATCTGAAGGTGTGCTCCTCACATATTAACTTGAACTGAATGCCCTCCTCACAAGCATTGCTCCTGCTTTAACTTGATTCCTAGGAGCTGAGACGTTTGGTTAATTATTAGTTGCATTTGCATCCAATCTTTCCTCCCAAGAGCCTAAGATACCACGCTGAGTTTTCTCTATCCAATTTTAACCTCACAGCAATCCTCTGACATTGGTTAACCTAGAAAATAATGACTGGTTCAAGGTCAAAGCTCAGTGGTGATGTAAAACTAGATTTTCTCAGTCTTTCTCCACTGTTCTGACTCTCATTTAACTGAATGTAAATAAAAGCTCTCTTTATATCTACACAACAAGGAGGCAGCTGGAGACTCAGATGGCAGACTAATGCATATCTCCACAATCCTGTTCAGGACAGATATCTCAGACTGATGGAGTGAAAGGATGAGTAAAATGCAAACCTTCTCAAAGTCTTGTTAATCTTTATAATGTCAGGTAATTTACTCATAATAAAGATGTTAGTGCCTTACAAGGAGACATATTTAACATGAACATGAGATACTTTATCTCCTTATCTTGGTTTCTTCTTTCTTCTAGCTTTTGAAAGCCCCTAATTAATTAAGATGTTAATATTTATTCCCTTTTGTTTTGAAATTGGTTAAAGAATTTAAAACCATGTTCCATTGCATATTTTATAGCCAAAGAGAAAACCCATTGAATATCTGAAAATAATATCTTCTATGAAAAATAACATTGTACAGTATTTTTTTTCTTCCATTCAGTCATGTCCCATTCTCAGAGACTGCCTGGACAAGTCTCTATTATTTTCTTGGCAAAGTTTTTCAGAAGTGGTTTACCATTGCCTCTGTCAAGCAATAACATTCAATGTTATTTTAAGGTAAACAATGCCTCAGAGTCACTTGAAAAGCCCATACGTCAGAAACTTGACATCTTCCATCTTAGGGATGAGAGAAAGTGAATGGCTCAAGTTGACCCAGAATACAGAATAACAGAATTGGAAGGGACTCTGTATAATGAATCAACCTTTTATTGTCAAAGTACAACCATGTATACATTGAGATTGGCTGAGCCTCCCTTCATGCCCCCACCACCACAATTCACAGGGCAACAAACCCACCATCTTGTTACACCATGTGAGCTAGTTGCACAACACACCAGCCTCGCAAGTCAATCATACATAAAATTATTTTCCATTCAAGAGCCTGACAGCCCATGGATAGAAGCTGTTCTTCAGCCTGTTGATACAGCTGGCTATACTCCTGTATCTCCTACCCAATGGTAGGAGTCTAAAGAGGTACCGACCAGGGTGTGAGTGGTAGGTCTTCTAGTCCAACCTTGCTCAATCAGGGGACCCTATGGCTGTCCAATGTCTTCTTAAAAATCTCCAGTGATGGAGCAGTCACGGTTTTTGGAGGCAAGCTGGTTCACTGATTAATTGTCACTGACACAAAATTTCTCCTTAATTCTAGGTTGGGTCTCTTTTTGATAAGCTTTCATAAGCTTATCCTGCCCCCAGGTGCTTTGCAGAATAGTCAGCCTCCTCTTCTTTGTGACAGCCCCTCAAATATTGGAAGACAGCTATCATGTCACCCCTAGTCGTTCTCTTTATTAGACTACACATACCCAGTTCCTGCAGCCATCCATCATATGCTTTAGCCTCAAGTCCTAATCAACTTTGTTGCTTTTCTCTGCACTGTTTCTAGATAATAATAATTCTTGTCTTATAAAAAGTAGATTGTTGGTTTGAAACAAACATACAAACAAAATCTGAAAAAAAACATTTAAAAACTCCCCCCCCCAATCTATCAATATCAAATTGTAAAGAAATAAGGGGGGGAAGAAAAAGAAAAAAACATAGAGGGTATATGTTCACAATTACATCTGCATATATACGAATCCTAAATAAGCATTTTGATGAGTGATAAAGATACGGTACTTCATTATAATGCTCCATAACTAATCTATATCAATTAGTGGTTCAATCATAAATTGTTCATAAAAATTCTTTAGACTATGAGGCCAGTGCTGAAGAAAAAAATCTTTTAAGTAGGGCACAGATGCCAACCTCCATGCAAAGATAATATAGCCTATATCTGAAAATATTAAATTTTGTTTCAAAGTTAATTTAATATATGTAATAACTTTCTCCCAAATGGAACAATAGCCTGACATATGCACAAACATATGTTTCAGTGAAGCATTAATCTCATTACATCTCCATCAACAGGATGATTTACTCAGATGCTTTTTATATAAATGCAGTGTTGTCCTGTAAATCCAAAATATTTGTTGTCTTTGTTGAATAAAATGTAATCTAGGACTATGCAAAGAGGGAAGCCATCTTTTCTGTAAGGCATGGGGGTGGGAAGGTCTTTGGATAAGCTTAACTATAATTGAATTTAACTTCAGTTCATAAAAACCAGCTTTGTTGGTTGACTTTTCAAAGACCATTCGTTGCAGACAAAATAACGAGAAGCCATTTCTATAAATTGTTTTTTCCCAAGCCACACTACACTAATGGGCATCCAGTATTTCAATTAAAATGTGAGGCCCTCTTCTCTGAAACTGAAATACAATATAAATAAACTTTGAGCTCTGTTTTGTGATTCATCCAGAGAGTTTGAGCTATTAAGAAGGATAAATATAGCAAACAAAGGAAGCAGATATTATATAACTAAGATCAACTATGTGGAAGTCAGGCTACCATCTAATTATGGAAGTTTAGTTTTTTCCATGTCTTGCCCTTTATTTTATTGTTTTGTTGCTGCAGACACTCAATCCAAAAGGGCTTTCCACCACAAGAGGTTACTAAATAATAGAATGTCATTTAGAAGCAGAATTGAATACCAGTTTACGAGGAAAGCTACACTGATGGCAAAAATATGAAAACAAAAGTTTTAAGAGAATATAGAAGAAACACCCCAATATCTTAATGATATGTGCCTCATCATTTCTGGCAGTTCATATGGAAGCTTCTTCTATATTTCTAAACATGGTCTATGTAAACCACTAAAAAAATATAATTTGTTAGTTCAAAAATTGAATCTATTTAATTTGTAGCAATCCTGAATTTAATCCAACAGGCTTTAGCATTCTCATCAGATTAATTACAGAACAATTCACAGCTTATTTTGAATAGGTGAG
This sequence comes from Vipera ursinii, assembly GCF_947247035.1. Lineage (NCBI taxonomy): Eukaryota > Metazoa > Chordata > Lepidosauria > Squamata > Viperidae > Vipera > Vipera ursinii. The sequence goes on along the minus strand of NC_139512.1, from coordinate 268,486,298 downwards.
CATCAGATTCTACCATTTGGAGTGGATATACTTTGATCCTTTAATTTCTAAATGAAATGTAAATGTACCATTTGCATCGCACATACCCAAGGCATGATTTAATTTTAAATCTTTTTTAAACTCTTGCCCATGTTGATCCATTTAAATGTTTAGTTCTGATACCAAACAATGTCCAAACTTTTTTGACAAGATAGTCACACTGATTAGTATATGTTTTACTTATGATGTGTTTCCATGTTGCTAAACTATAGTTCATAAATTCAGCCAATGTAAAACCATTCAGAAACCAGAGATTATAATTCTGAGATGGACATATTTGAAAAAGATTTGAAAAATAATATATTCTCAAAATGCATTGCGGCCTTCTTTCATCACAGCAACAACTTTGTGAGATAGAGAATTACGAAAAGTTAATGGAAAGATCTTTGATTATACTCAAAGTGTAATGCTGTTGATTTAATGGTACTGCCACTAATGTTTTAAACTTTGGAATTTCCTTACGGTTTTCCTTCTGCTACAACTATGTCATGTTTCCTAGACATGCGCACTTAATAGCAAAACACAGATTGAAACCATAACATGGCTGGACATGTGACAATCACCTTGGTTACATTGATAAGATTACTATGCAGCTGGCAGAAAAACAGTGAGATGTGCGTAGCTGACAAACACCTAAAAAAAACCGCAGTGACAACCCCTTCTTTGTCAGTAACGCAGGACTCAGATAAGGCACATCTTCTTATGCAGATGCTCGTGCTGGGCTGCAGGAAGTGGCTTGTTCACCATATCAGCAATCTGGTCATGTGTAGGCACATACTGCAATTTTACAAAACCTTGTTTAACTACTTGTCTTATATTTTGATAACGGATGTCAATGTGTCTAGACCTTGAACCTGTAAATCGATTCTCAGATATACAAACTACAGATTCGTTGTCTTCCATCACAGTGATCGGTCGAATCAGCTGTGTCCAGATATCTGTGACTAAAGCATCAAACCATGTTAGAGAATTACATGCATCTGAAACACAAGCATATTCAGCTTCAGTAGATGAACAAGAAACAAAATTCTGTTTACGCACGTGCCAGCAAACAGGACATCCATTTAAAAACATCATATAACCTGAAGTACTTTTATGTGATTTCTTATCACTTGCCCAATCAGAATCTGCATAACAACATAACTCTGCATAGTCAGTATGTGTGGGTTCTAACAATAACTTCATGTTTTTAGTGTGTTTTAGGTGGCTCAGTGGGTTAGGACGCTGAGCTTGTCGATCAGAAGGTCGGCAGTTTGGCGGGTCGAATCCTGAGTGCCGCGTAGCAGAGTGAGTGCCTGTTACTCGTCCCAGCTTCTGCCAACCTAGCAGTTCGAAAGCACATAAAAATGCAAGTAGAAAAATAGGGACCACTATGGTGGGAAGGTAACAGCGTTCCATGTGCCTTTGGCGTCTAGTCATGCCAGCCACATGACCATGGAGACGTCCTCGGACAAGCGCTGGCTCTTCGGCTTTGAAACGGAGATGAGCACTGGCCCCTAGAGTCAGAAACGACTAGCACGCATGTGCGGGGGAACCTTTATCTTTAGCTTTAGGTATGTCAATAATTTCTTAACACATGTCCAATGAAACTGTTTTGCTTTGCCTACATGTCGTGATAGGAGATTAACACTAAGTGCAATGTCGGGTCTAGTCCAACTACTAATATACAGCAGCGACCCAATGACTGAGCGATAAAGTGTTTGATCTTCGAACTCAGGACTTGGTTCATGTGCCAAGTTGTGAAAATTGGTTTGCATGGGTATACTCACTGGCTTAGCATCCTTCATATTGCAGTGGTGCAATAGTTGTTCAATTTTATCTTCTTGTGTGAGACTGAACACCCAAATAAGTGTTAATATGTCCTAAAGAGTTCAATGTGAAAAACTTTTGTAAAGCTTTAGCAAAAATCTCACTCATCTGCTTATTTGGACCAATATAAACAATATCATCAATATAAACAAGAACTATCTCATACCTATTATCAGATCTTTTAGTAAACACGCATTCGTCTGTTTCAGACTTAATAAAGCCTATTGAATTTAGTTTGTCAGAAAGACACAAGTACCACATTAAACCAGACTGTTTCAGACCATAAAGACTTTTGTGTAGAAGCCAGCTATCTCCTTCTTGTTGTTGGAAACCTGGAGGACCTCTCACATAAATTTCTTCATCAAGATCAGTGTGTAGATAAGCCATTTCAACATCGAACTGGAAAATCTCTAAACCAAGGATAGTTACAGTGGCTAAGGCAATTTTCACACTCTCAGTCCGCACTGTGGGTGAATAAGTATTTGTATAGTCTTCAGGATAACGTTGAGAGAAACCCTGGGCTACAAGTGTGGCCTTATACAACGACTCACCATTTGGCTTCTTTTTAATTCTGTAGACCCATTGAGTGCCAATAACTTTCTTGTTTGCTGGAGGGCTTGCAGGCATAAACACTTGAAGTTTCTTTAGACAGTCCATTTCAGCCTGCATTGCCTCAAACCATTTATCTTGCTCTGATTCAGGAAGATGTTTGATTTGTGTGAACTTCTCAGGAGGAAGTGTAACATTACAAATCAAAGGTAAAGGTGTTTTCGTTACTTGCCACGAATACCGTTTTGGAGGGATTCCCTTTGTGGTCCTCTTGGAACGTCTCGGAACAACCGTCCATTCTTCTTCCGTTTCATCCTCGTCTTCATCATCATCGCCAGCAGCAGCATCGGCGGCTTGCAAAGACGGAACAGTAGGTTGAGAAGAACTTGTGGAAGGAACATTCGTCTGTGAATCTTGATCATCAGGCTGTGTGGCATCAGCAGCATCATCTCTAGGAAAATAAACTCCAGGATCATTAGAATGAATCCTGGGCAAGTCAGCATCTTCCTCAAAAGTAGCAAATTGTGAAATCACTATTACATAAGAAGAGTCAATGTATTTGCTCCATTTTGAATTATCATCAATATCCATAAATCTCATTCTTTTTGCTGCAGGACCCCCTTTCTTTCTTTGAGCTAAAGGAATATTCACTATAGCATATGAACCAAAAATATGGAGATGCGAGAGGTCAGGCTTGTGTCCATATAACATGAAATAAGGGGTCTGATTTATTACACTACTCCACATACGGTTGATGATGTGATTAGCATATTTAATAGCCTCACTCCAGTATGGGAGACTGAGGTTAGCATCTTCAAATAGGCAACGCATCATTGTTTGCAGAACCCCGTTTCTGCGTTCTGCCACTCCATTTTCAGCCGGAGTGTAAGGAGCTGAGGTCTGGTGTAGTATGCCATTCTTACGCATCCAGTCCTGAAAACGCTGAGACATGAATTCAGCACCGCGATCACTCTGAATTCTGGCAATGCTAACTTCTGTTGGGTATAGACAAGAGCGGCAAAGTCTTTAAAGATCTGAAAGGTCTCAGATTTTTCTCTCATAGGAAATACATATCCATATCTAGAGTAATTATCAACAATTGTCAAGAAATATCTTTTACCACCAATTGTTGGTGTAAAAGGACCCACTATGTCAGTGTGTACCAAATCAAAAATGCGTGTTGACAGGCGTGTAGCACACTTTGGAATTGCTGCTGCTTTGGATTTGGATTTTTTGCAGACAGCACAATCCAAGAACAACTTACACCCCTTTAGATCCAAACCTCTTGCGAACTCTGGCATCTTCTTCAGAACACGGAAACTGGCATGACCCAATCTTCTATGCCACTTATGAATACACCTGTAATGCAAAGGTTTACCTGTTAGTGAATTCTCAACATTAGCATGTTTATTAGGAACCTCAGGCTTGCTGTGAGCAACCTGTGTCTTATTTATCTTCTTGTTGGCTTTAGGAGCCTTTGAAATAGCAACAGGATCTCTCTCTGGGACATCTCTCACTGGGCCTGCACTTTCCCTTTTTGGAGCTTGTATACTTGCCTGCTCTTGCTGCTTAGACTTTGGCTTTATGTAATAAACACCACCAATCAACATGGTTTCAGCAACAATATCTCCGTCTTTAACTACATAACTTGCTTTTTCAAGATGATGTACCTGGAATTTTGATATCTTAAACAAGTGACTCTGACTAAGCAAATTACTATTAGCTGATGGTACATAATAAACATCAGGAATAAATGCATCGAGCTCTTCAATGTAAACAGTTCCTTTTCCCATGACCTGAACAGGATGATTTGAAAAAGAGTACAGTTCACGGAGTTCAGGTTCAGGCTCATGCATCTCTGTATAAAGCTGTTTTCTATAGGTAACATATAATGCTGCTCCACTATCCAAAGTCCAAAGAAGTTGTCTGTCGTACTCTGGTTGAGGTTGTGGATCGTTGATTAAAGCCAATGTGGCAAGTGGAGCTTGCGGATCATGCCTGGGACCACGACCATGACCTTGTCGACTGCCTCTACCTCTGCCTCCTCTGGAATCTGTTCCTCTGGGCTGGTACATGGCGGGCACTGGAAATCGTTGGGGACAATCCCGGGTGGCATGTCCCACACGATTGCAGATGTAACATCTTGGCATCCTTGGAATGTAGGTTCTTACACAGAAGGGATGCCTCACTGGAGCTCTTGATGCAGGTGGTCCTCTCAAATGTGGCACGGCTTGCATAAGTGCCTCTTCTTCGGTTAAAATTCTGCATACATGACCCACTGTGTTGAGCAATAGGCACTTGATTAATCTTGATAATAGCACCTTTCCATTCATAGTTCAATGAGTTAATAACAATGCTGATCATTTGGAAGTCATCAATAGAATAGCCTTTTTCACCCAGTTCTTTTCTTATTCCTTTCATTTTAGTTAAGTGTTCTCCAATATGTTCAGCAGGTTTTAATCTAGAGCCATGGAACTCAGACAAAATCAAACATGTAGACTCAATTGACGTAGGCTGATAACATGCTTCTAATTGAGTCCAAATTTGTTGGGCAGTTGCATCTTGTGAAAACGTGAGCTGCAATTCAGTGTCCATTGACATCAATAATGTTGTGCATGCTTTATTATTCAAGTCCCATACGTCAGGAGTCCATGGCTGGTCAGGAGGATTAAACACCATGCAATGGGTACCTTCTCTGCGGAGCAAAAGTCCTACTTCACTGATACATGCCCTGCAATTTTGTCCTGACCGCTTCAATTTTGAATCACCAGCCATTGGCACAATAGGAGATGCCTGTTGAGGAACATACATTTGAGGTACTGGCTGTGCAGGTTGTGCAATTTGGAATTGACCTGCAGGAGGCACCTGTGCCTGTGCCTGGACTTGCGGCAGTTGAATTGAAGCTGCCGCGAATACTGGTGCTGTGTGTGGCTGTACTGGAGCTGTAATTCCACCCTGGCCAGCAGGAGGCACTGGTGCTTGAGCTAGAACATTAAATTGACCTGCAGGGGGTGCTGGCCTTTGTATTTGAGAACTCAGTGGTAGCTGCACTTGAGTTGGCTGTTGCTGTGCTCCATCTGGGACAGGAACCTGGATAGTAGCAGTATTAATAGGGATTCTAGCTGGAGCACCCGATGTATGAGGAGGTGCTGCAGCCTGGAGCAATGCTTGATGAATAGACATCTGTGAAAACGCATTTTGCATTCTCTGTTTTTGCTCACGTAATAGTAATTCATGTAGTAACTTATTTTCACCAGCAGATGGTGTTATAACATCAGATTCAGGCATCACTGTAGCCCGTAGCCCGGTGTGTCATTAGATCCTGCTCTACATCATGTGACTGTGATGCAGGTGCTTTCTGTTCCCATTCATCTGACACAACACTCCATTCTGGGAGTGGCTTTGGCTTGGAAGAAAGCAATATGGCAGGATCTTGTGGGAGTGGCTTTGGCCTGGGAGAAGAAGGCAATATGGCGGAATCTGGGATTTGAATAACAGCAGAGTCTCTCTCATGCTGCTTAATCATTGAGGCATATGCTTTTGCCTATTGCAGCTCTTGTTCAAATGCTTCTATTTGTTCAAAATAACTTTGCACAACCTTCTCATGCATAGTTTGTTCAGGGCTAGGAGGATAATGAATCACTTCCTTTCCTAATGAAAATTTAGGTCTGGCACCGAACCTCTCAAAATCAGCATGGGCCCCTTAAGTGTGAACTCTTTCTGGGGTGGTTGCATGAGAGCTTGTAAAATCAGAAGATGGTATGACTGACCTTAAATCAGTTTCTTCTCCAAGGCGTGTAGCAGATGCGAGCGGGGTCTGTAAACTGGAAGGGAGATATCTCTGTGAAATGACTGTCTCCTCTTCAGCAGATGGATAACGAGCTTTCTTCTTCTTGCCCTTTTTCTTCGGCATATTGCAGAAATTAATCACAGCGTTCCTCAGTCGCTAAACTGACTAATTAGCCTATACGCTTATCAGCAGCAATAAATCTTGAAAATAAAAACAAACCATTCTCTGCTACCATTGTCAGGGAAATAAATCAATAATTCCCTATCAGAGGGCGATGAACTATGGTTCATTTGACCCATGGTAAACATCAGGTAAAAATAAAGAAAACCGAGGCATATTCTACTGTATATAAAACTTTAATTAGAAAACAAAGAAAGAACTTAACTGACTACATCCTCTCATCAGACAGAATACAAAGAGAAGAAAAAAAGTAAAGAGAAAACTTTTTGTAGACATGCGCACTTAATAGCAAAACACAGATTGAAACCATAACATGGCTGGACATGTGACAATCACCTTGGTTACATTGATAAGATTACTATGCAGCTGGCAGAAAAACAGACTGAGATGTGCATAGCTGACAAACACCTAAAAAAAACACGCAGTGACAGTTTGATTAGACTCCTTTTGCTGGGCATGTAGAATAAAAGAGAAAAGGTCAAAACTGTCCATTGTTGAACAAAAGTACCTTCGTTTTTGTTTGGCATCCCTTTGAGAAGAAATTGGGAAAAAATGGTCTAGTTCCATAATAGTTTTACATTTTTGAAAATCGTACTTGTGTTTTTCCAAATACATCCCTAAAATTGACAGTATTATTGCAAATAATTTTTCATAATAAAATATGCTGTCGGTGTACAGGTCCCCTGCCCTCAGAAAGGCTCTCACTATGTTTCATTGACATGGATATTGCCCTCCTGTAGATCTTCACTCTCCACTTGACCATTCACTGAGCACATAGAACCTGCTACTTATCCACTGCTCACTTCGCTACTATAGATAGTCCTCAATTTACAACTATAATTGAGCTCAAATTACGGTCATAGGTCATGACAATTTATAAGTGTCACCACAGGACCATGCCCAATGTTACAACCTTTTTCGCAGTGGTCATTAAGTGAACACAGCTGTTGTTAAGTGAACAGAGCAGTTAAGTGAATGTGGCATTTGTTAAATGAGTTCATTCTCCACAATGGTAAGTTCTTGCCATAAATCAGAAGTAAATACCAGAAACCAACAAAAATCATGAACACATGTCTGCAGGATACTGCAAACTGTTGTAAATGTGGACCGGTTACCAAGTAGTCAAATCACATGACCATGAGGGGGGTGTATTTGTGGGGGGGAAGGAGGTCAGAACTTCAAAAAGGGCTCCAAGTAGCTACAGTATGTGGAACTGTTATGTGGAAATCCATCATAACATCAACCCAGGAAACAGCCCTGCATGTTATATAAATGAAAGCTGTAAACAGAAGAAAGTGAGATTATTGCTTGGAATGTTACATCTTACTACATGCGCCATTGGTTGCCATTGGGAATAAGAGCAAAGAAAGCAGAGGAAAAATAAGACAAGTGAAGAAAAAACACAGCAACTCCCAGCCTTCCTTTAAAAAGTAAAAGAGGTAAAGGAATCCCTGCAGATTTTACTCATCTCCATTTCAAGGCCATTGAGCCAGCGCTGTCTGAAAACATTTCCACAGTCATGTGGCCAGCATGACATCTTGTAACTCTGTTATTTGCCCACCAAAGTGATACCTATTTATGTACTCACATTTGCATGCTTTCAAACTGCTAGTTTGGCAGGAGCTGGGGCAAGGACAGGAGCTCACCCTTTCATATGGCAGTTGGGTGTTGACCCTGGGCTGCCAGCTTTCCAGCTGACAAACCCAGTATCTTAACCACTGAGCCATCATGCTATCCTTCCTTTAAAAAGACAGGCACTGAAACTAAATCCTTCAACAGGGTAAGTTAAGAAGGGCATCCAAAAGCCTTTCCCACATGCTGACTGAAGCTCAGACTTCCTTCTAAACAGTGTATTATACCAGCATAGTTGTTCATACAAACCAGTGGCTGACTGTTGTGTATCATGTTTATCTAATTGCCTGCAATATAATGCAACTGGAGAAGAGTGTGGCTGAGCTACTCTAGTCTCTTGCTTTTCTTTTTTTTCTCTCCATAGGGAAAAGGTAGAAGGGGCCAGTGCACAGGCAGATCACCCAACTGTCCAACCACTACTGAACCTCAGAGTAAAGTCTTGTTTAGATAACTAGTGAATCCTTTAGCAATAGCAATTAGATTTATATACCACTTCACAATGCTTTACAGCCCTCTTTACAGAGTCAGCATATTGCCTCCAACAATCTGGGCTCTCATTTTATCAACCTTGGAAAGATGGAAGGCTGAGTCAAACTTGAGTTGGTCAGGATCTAACTCCTGGCAGTGAGTAAAGTTAGCATGCAATACTGCATTCTAACCACAGTGCCACTGTGGCTCTAGTTTTAATTTAGTCTTAGTAGAATAAATATTAAAAGTGTTGTGATTCAGCATCAGCCTGTGATACCGGCAGCTGAGTCTGATGATTCTGAAGAGGAGGAGAAGGAGGGGTTTGGAGAACCTTTGGTGTCAGAGGGAGGCTCTGATGCACTGCAGGACTCTCAGCCTGGACCCTGCCGTCATGTTCCTCATCAGACTCAGCCGTGTGAGCATGAGGTATTGGATGTAGATGATTCACAGCTGGATCTATTCAGGGACGCTAGGAGCAGGAGGCAATCCAGCAGAGTAGAACAGAGAAAGGCAATGAGGCAACTCGGTGAAAGGAGGAGAAGGCAATGAGAAGCCACACCTTGGGACTTCTGATAAAAGGGGAAGGTGTGGGAGGTGCTGGTTGCTGAAGGCAACCGTTTGAAGATCTTCTGCTAGAGTCCTGGTCTGTTATTCCTTTTGAACTTTTGATTTCTTTGTAAATAAATTTGGTTGGGTTTTTCCAGCCTGTTGAGTATAAAAAGGGGTTGTCCCTGACATTCAAACAGGGCCGGTCATAGGCTGGAACAGAACAAAAAGCCAAAATGAACTGTGCAAGCAACATAGCAAAAAGGTTCAAGAGGTTCTCACTGAATACAATTTTCAGTTCCAGATCTTGCACAGCTGTAGTTGGGAGGAAGTGTGAAAATTACATTTTTACCACAAAGTACAGCTAAGTTGTAGCATGAATTACAGTAACACATTATTTCTGTAGGCCTAAATTATCCCATCTCTGATAAATTGGGATTTCAAGCATATTCCCTAAAGGACATTTGCTATGCCAAGTTGTTATTCCCTGGGAAACCAATAGTTAAAGGAGGAAAAATAAAAAGCTGTTGTAATTTGTTTATATTTATTGTAACATACTTTATTTTCTGAGTGGGTTAACTGTGGAGCTGATGGTGAAATGCACTTTTACAATAACCAACTCTTTTGTGGAAATTAGACATTGATCCTAAATGCAGCCAATAAGCAAATAAAATTACCATTCTTTGAAACAAAATGTCATCAAGTGTATGAGATATGGGTAAGTGATTAAATGAAATGTTGAAATATAAGCTACTCTTTTTCTTATAAGTAGAGAAGAAGGCTACAAAATGTTTTTTTAAAAAACTGGAGTTTAATCATGATTAAGTAAACAATAGGCATGATTAAACTCCAGTTTAAATATATACAAACATTGATACACACACACACATATGTTTGTGGGTGGTTGGGTCTTTATTTTTAAAGCTAGTTATATACTAATCTTTATTTTTTAAAAATATCTCAGAATATTCTGTGTAGCTAAAATAAATGTAAGCAGCAACAATGACAGCAATAACAACAATCTATAATGGCGCAAATCCAGAGATGGTTGTGCTTAGAATAAGCCCACTAAAAACAGTGGGGTGATTAAATAATGATTTCAATGCATCTCCTTTAAGGACTCCTCCAATCTGCTGTTTTGGGATCAGCCTAAAACCACATTATTAATTTTATTTCATTTGATTAATGCAATCTCACTTAACCTAACTCTGGGAAGCTTACAGTTCAATACAACAATGCCAAACTCATATAAATAACAGTTTTAATTTATTTATATAATTATTATATTGACTGTACTTTGACATTGAGTTGATTTATTTCTCACCCTGTTCTGCTTTATAGGAAAATGCAGCAAATAGTATTGAACTACTAAGGCACAAATTACTGCCCTGGTGCATCTGTGAGTAGTAATATTATGGAATATCATGTTGTTCCTATGTACATATGTATGCAATGTATAATTGTGTTCTTGAAACCAAGACACACACAACGACATTGTTGAATAAGTCTTGCCTAAACACTTTAGACAGGTAAGATTCCTTTTCTCCAATAGGAAAAAAATGATGTCTCTCAGAAGGAATTTTTGCTTTCCTAGCTATTTCTCATTGAATGAATGAAAATCTAAGTGGGTGAACACAACTTTTTTTCACAAGCTTTGGGTTCTAGTAGTAGTAGTAACTGTAAACAGAATAGTTATTATGGTTTTGGCAGAAGCAGTAAGCATAGTGAACCCCTCTTGCACAAAGGATACTAAGGTCAATGGGCCATTGTTTCTTCAAAGAAGCCTACAGCAGGAGTAAGTGACCTCTCCCAAACTACAGTACCAAAGATGAAGAGATGGCCACAAGTGAAAATTAAAACAAAAGGGCTAAAGCTTCCTTTGGCCTCCAGTTCCTTTCAGAAGTAACCATTCTGTCCTATTCCTGCTGTGTTTATAACACCTCTCTCTAGAGACCCAGCTGCCTGCTAGCAATTAGTAGCCCCTTCATGGCATTTCCTGAAGGGAGAATTGTTGGCTGGGGCCTCAAGATACTTTGAGTCAAGCTTTGTGATTTCTAGTACAGGGTTTTGCATACCATTGATTAGTGTTTGGTTTCTAATGGGAGTGAACAATGTAGCTGAAGCTAGATCAATGCAGTTGAAAGATATCCCTGCATCTGCATATGACAGAATGCTTCCTTTCTCTTTCCTCAAAATAACAATAAATTAAATGTTTCTCAGAAGAGAGGCTTTCAACCTTTGTTAGCTGAATCCTGATTGTCAGATCTTGACACCACAAGAAGGAAATGTCAAAGTTTAATGCTGTTTTACTTTACTAAGGACCAAATTGTATGACAAAGGGAGGGTATTCTTTTATTTTCCCCAGATAAAGCTGATTTCCCTATATTTATATGAATCTAGTTCTGTTGAGTAGTCATGTGAACAGTGAATTATTATTATGGATGAAGTTTTTAATGGGATTTGTGTTTCATGCTGATAGATTTAAACAAATATTTCAATCAGCAGTTGATTCTGTGATTATATTGTGCCGTTTTTGTTCATCAGACATATCAGATGTGTTTAGCATGAAATTATGAAAGGAATCCCCAGCCCTGCATTCAAAACATGTATTTCAACAATATTATTGTCATCCTAATGTGATAATTACATGTGCATAGGGTCATGGATTTGAAATAGTGCATCAAAGAGTTTGAAAACTAATAACTAGGAGAGGTAATCTGACATTCATATAAAAATCTAAGAGTACTTCACACATATATTGTTCTTAGAAGTGAAGGCTTACAATTTCCAAATATCCATATAAAAATGAGTACTATGATACAACAGTTGAAGACACACTTTTGCACACATTAGAAAGGGGTACAACTACTATAACATTAGCAAGCAGATAGTGATGAATGCTGTTACCTGATCAATGCAATATCACCAGTAAGTTTCTTGCAGTTTTAAACATTTTAGTATTATACCATGACATTTACAATTTCATTTAAAAGTGAAAACTGTTCATGTTAACAATATATTAGTCACATGCATCCATTGTTTACATACAGTTAGCAACATTTGTTGATGCAAAAGGGGAGGGATCATACTTCAGACCATGCACACATTCTGCTAAGTAGTGCTAAACAGAGGAAGATACCACAAAGCAAACATAATGAATGTTAATTCTGTATCCATAAATAACTCTTGTGAACATGAATGGCATTTCTCAGCTCAAAGACTGAGATATAAACAGAAAATGGTACTTGTGTCCAATTGTTCATTTGATGTGGCTCCACATGAGCTATCCCAAAGTTGCTTTTTCATGAGGCAACTAGACTTTCTTGTTTTTCTTTGAGGACATTTCGCTTTTCATCCAAGAAGCTTCTTCAGCTCTGACTGGATGGTGGGGAAATCGGAGCTGAAGAAGCTTCTTAGATGAGAAGCAAAACATCTTCAAAGAAAAACAAAAAAGTCCAGTTGCCTTATGAAAAAGCTTCTTTGGGATAACTATGACCTGGATGACTGAGAATATCCATAGACACTCCACATGAGCTGGACATATAAGACCACAGAAATCTAGGTTGCAAAAAGTTCTTACTCTGACTTTCACATTTGTGCATTGAACTAGATCCAAATTGGACTGAAGCTTGAGCAAAACCAGTTTCTCCATTTACACAATAACTCAATTTACATGTTGCGGCTACTTTATGTTTCAGTGTGCTCTGGAACTCCAGAAATTTGGATGAATCAAGCATATCATGATGAAATTTCCTCATGGGCTATCTTTAAACAAAAAGGGATTGTTTCTCAAAAGGGAAAGATAACGAAATTGAACTCTCCAGTATATTATTTAATAACTTTTCATTTGAAAGGTGAGTGACTGGGGCAGAGCTCAAAAGCAAAGGAGAAAGGGGGAGGAAAGGGACCCCATTTTATGGAATAGTCTTCCCCATTCTCCAAAAGTGGATTAAAATTTAACTTTTCTAAAAAAAAAACATATGGAGAATAATCATGTACCCCTACCTGTTGTGATAAGTTGACTTATTGCTTTATTGTTATGTTTTAATAAGATTGTTGTTTACTTAGATATTTTTATCTTTTTTCTATTATTTATTGGGAACTTTGTTGATTATGGCAGAATGCAAAATATGTACATACATGAAAGTATGCATACATACAAAGAAAGAATTCATTCCCACTTTTTCCCCAATTAACACCAATTTGCAAGTGTACTTACATTTTTAATAAATGTAGTTACTCCCATATGGTGAAACAGGAGAGCATGCTAAATTAGATTAACATTTGGAGAAAAGAAAAAATATATATAACCTTGATACAAGTTTAATATTCTGGACTTAGGATAGAGATATATTTGATACATCAATGAGTCAAAGATATCATCAATTACATAAATTATGAGTTTCATGGGAAATAGAATTATCTGTGTTTTTTGTCTATAGGATTTTCCAACCTTAAGTGAATTATTTTACACATAAGAATATGGGATATTTAGCTCACTCCAAGCCTTTGTTACAAAATTGGAGCCTATCTACTTGTTCCATGTGAACCTAGCAATTAGTCTGAATTAGAGTTGAAAGCTGCCTCTGCATGGAAAGGGTACAGGCACTTCTTAAAACAGAAAAAACAGGGATCCATGTATATTTTCATTCATTTCCAATCTTGATGAAAGACCCATATGAGGAGGGTTTGATTGACCATAGTCACTCCCTTTTATGTTGGGAATGGCTCTCAGAAAAAATAAAAGCAAACACAGTTTAAATACTCAGAATTATGGAAGATAATTGTTATTGCTATTTGCCATGCAAGTTGAGAACCAGGAGCAAATTTCTCCATTGCAATTGGCATGAACACTCAAAGTTGGAGTCACAGCTAGAAAGAAAGAATCCAGGCAACTGCATGACTAGCCTGGAAAACACTGCAGTTTGGCCTGTGTTGTTCTTGCAAGCCACCAGGCATGACCAATTGCTTTTGAAATTGAAGAGTTTCCAAAGCATTTCATGATAGAGCCTGGTGGAGCTCCCCCATGTTCAGTTTGCATTGGCTCAAACTAAGGCAAGCTCATCTCCATTCCCGAGCTAATTCTAACAAAATTGGATCCCTGTTTCTTTCCAGCCCACTAAACCATGGCTGAATAACCCCCTTTGTCTCCCCTCTTTTCTTCTGGCAAGAAGAGAAAGGAATTTGGAGAGTTGTGTGTAGAAGAGAGAGTTGTTTATGTGATGGCTGAATGGGAGTCAAATTTTTGAATACTTTTTTTTTTCAGTTTAGTTTATAATCCAAGTTGGATGGGAAATAGAGTTTCTAGGACCTAGCTTGTGTTTGGGTAGAAAAAGAATCCTCAGTCAGCCTTAGTAAGTCAGGAAATGTCTATTCCAGTAAAACCTTAGGTTCTGTATGGAGATCAGATCTGTTAAGTCTGCAACTAGTAATATTAAAAATCTCCTAGCTGACATATAGGTTTTGAGGATATCCAAAGAAACTTCCTGGGTTGCTACAATCTAAATGCAAATACAGCCCCTGCATGTGTAGTGAAACTGCTGCCCCTTCCCTAACACTAAAGCAGTCCACCTCCAGACTTTCATATAGACACTGCATTTGAGTCAAAGTATAAATTTAGCAGCCTCACACACAGGTTCTATTGCTGGACTGTATTATTTTAAATTTCAGGCACGTGGAAAATTTTGCACAGTAAAAATTAGCTGTCAGGTAGGAAGCTGGATTTCTACAGTACTCCTAACTCTTTGGATGTGTGGTGTGTAGCTATTCTTCATTCCTGAATGTGCCATCTGGCTTTCTTGATAAACTGAGAGCTCAGTACCATGTCCAAACTGGAGCATAAAGATGTCATGCTAACTAGAGGAGCACCAGATCAACAAGGGTGGCTCTTCCAATGCATGGGATGACTCCCTTCAATTTCTCCTAGCATCCTTTCTTTGCTCTGTAAACCTGCCAGCTGGGACTATTTTTGGACATCGGCATAAAACAACACTAGATAGGTGTTCAAACATAGTCCAAGTGTTAGACCACTGACCCATAGCAGCTCACACCAACAATTGGTGACTTGGAAACTTGAAAGCTACGAAAATCCTCCATCTCAGACACCTGTGCACATTTGCCCAACCCTGACCTACTTACACGTTAAGGAGATCAGTGACTGATGCTTGTTTCTCAATGTCTGGTGATACTATAAGATGGAGAGAAATAGACTCAGAGGAAACTACCAATTACTGACACTGTCCTTCATTTGTCTCATACCGGTATTAAGGCTGTAAGGACCAGACCACTCATATGCCTTGTTACTGAGGATTCAGCCTTCAGGACAAACCAAATTATTGCAACATACTTTTCTGCTAGCTCAAGGACACATATTAAAGGCAACTAACTATAAGAAAAAGTAGTAGCCTTCTTACAGGAGTAGTTACTACCAGTAGCACTTGCAAGATGGTAGGCACAGCACCGTGGACAGCAATATCACATTTGGATTTTTCTAATTTATTTTCCCCTGTGGATGTCATTGGTTTGTACAGACAGGTATAAGTGGTAACTAGTATACAACTAGATGGTTGCTATTAAATTTATATAAGGAGTGTGTGGATAATAATTTTCATACCTAGGCCCCCTACTACAGGAGCAGTAAGATTTGTCTAACAAATTTTTGCTCCTTCAGACTGCAACAGATTATATATATTTAAAAAAATAAGAACAGATCATCACTTCTTTCTTTACATGATACCCCGCAATCTAATTTCCCAAATGAATGTTAGATCAAAGAAACATAATGTGACCAATAAAAAATGGTATGGTATTCTGTTATAATTTTCCCTCTATTCTATCTCTTGTCTGTTAGCATTAAACATTGCTTTTCTTGGAGTAATTGAAAGTTCTACATTCCTACAATTTACTGTTTGACAGTTCACTGTCCATTTCCTTTGTGAGTCCCTACTTTTATTTCAGAAGACAGCTTTTAAAGGTCATGAATGTGGAAACAGGAGCCTTTTTTGTAAGCATACAGAGTTATTCAGTTGTGGAAATCACAGTGACCATTTCATTTCAGCTATATAACAAAATCTCTCTCAAGGGCCCCTTGTCTTATAAGTGAAGGCTCTTTGTTGAACAAATTTAATTTTTTAAGTACCCATTATCTTCTGGTCCATTTCTCCTGTATGTTTCTCCTTCCTTTTTCATTTTTTTTCTCCCTTTGTAGCATATTTGTATGATTCTTTTTAGTCTTTTTCTCTTTCTCCTTTTTTCCCTTTATGGTATATCCAGCCATCTGAAAGCTACCAATCCATAAATCATGGTTATAAACCCTGGCAATGTAACACCAATTTGGTTGGAAGCCAAAAATCTGGATGGATAAATTCAGAAAGACTGTTATTTTCTCTGATCAGTTCTATGCAAGAGAGTGCCCAGTGCTACAACAACTGCCAAACAATCTTAGAAACATTATCAATTCAGCCCAAAGCCTCTTTGCAATGTTGAGTTGAGTCTGAATCAAGCTTTTATGATTCCCATTACTTTCCATATGCATATTTGAGACAATAAGATTATGTATATTTCTTCCAGTTTTTATAGAGCAATGATATAATTGATGTGTTTTTATGAGCATTACATGAATTGCTACTAATGCACATTTTACATATAGAGCAGTGGAGTGTTATGCACATATTATACATTATGCATGTATAATATTATATAACAAATACAGTGTTGTTCTATTTCTTTTTTCTAGATGTTTTGTTGAAAGTCATTCCATCAGTACCATTATACCTATCTCAAAATGAATTCTATTGTCATTTCTCTTGTTGCTGTTATGGCTATTGAGTGGCAAATGTGAATATGTGAACTTCTTTTTTTAAGCTATACATTACTATAAGCTATCACAAAATTTCTATGCACCATTCCATAGCTTCGAGGAAGTCTAAACTCTTTGAAACCATAAGGGAAAAACAAAAAAGACCTTTGCTAATGTATCAAATAAATCTAGTTAAAGAACAAAGGTTGCATTCATAAAGTGCTTTTGAGGGATTTGGAGAGGAAGATAAAATTTGCACAGAGGAAGAAAATATTTCACAGTTCAAATCCTTCATCTTTATTTTTCACCTTATGCCAGCTAATTAAGATGTTGTGGTTTTATTGGTTTGTGTGTGCATGTTGCTAGATAACATAGATTGCTGTAGTTTTAGAAGTTTGATTCTAACAGTTTCTAAGGAGCTTGTGTAAATAAACAGGTAGCCCTTAAAAATCAATATTCCTTTCAGCTCATGAAATCAAGCTGCTTTGGAGACAAAGAGCAGGCTTCTACCCCTTTGAGACATCAGTGCCATCAGCTAAACTAACAAAAAGGAATTCAAGTTTTTAAAATTAGCCAAAGCAGCACAGAGGCTTAGTGATTATATATTGAAAAGGTTTACACAGCATGGTTTGAAAGTTGTGTGGATACACTTAGATGTATCTATTACTGATAGCTTTTAGTCCTAGGGAAGTAGTAAGGTTGCCCATTTATTGCCAGTCCCCTCTCCTTTGCTGTTAATTGGTTTCTTTTATGATTCAAATTTAGAAGTGCTATTGGCTCCCAATGAAAGACTTTGTCTGCTGGAAGAATTAGCAAAATAAATCCTTTTTCATCAATGTGTCTTTCAAGAATGTGTGAAATTCCACACCTCCATCTTTTTTCCCAGTAAGTGTAGGGTGGAAGGGAAGGAGCTGCTACCAATTAATCAATTATTGTGAAACCACTTGGCTATCAGACTAGATGGTTATATATTGGCTCTCTATGTTTTTGCTTCTTATCATGAGACTTACGTACATTATTTGAAGTTTCAAGAATATGGGGATTCCACATATTTTTAGTAGGCTGAAGTACTTGCTAATACTCTCATGTTATCTTTTTTCCCCCCTCTATTTCTATCCTGGAAAAATCTCTCTTCTTTCCATTTAAGGAGACATTGAGGGGGAAAAAACTGTTGTTCCCTAAACAAAGAGACAAAATAACAAAATAACAGAGTAACAAAAGATACAATATTTCCACCATATAAGAACCATTCTATGATGAAAGAATGTGTCTTTGGGAAAATTAGCATTTCTATTTTAGAAAGCCTTGACAAATGGGAAGAATGAGAAAAAGAGTAAGGGAAAGAAAGAGGGACAAAGAGAAAACCCTTTTTGTTACAACTATTTGCCTCAGTATTCAAGAAACTATTGGCATGATGGTATATTGGAATTATTTCTCTTGCACAAAAGATAATAAAAAATCCTAGTATGAGAAGCCAGGAGTGCAAAACATTTTGAGCAAGTATGACATTAATGGAATGGTGTTTATTTAGGTCAAATTGTCTTAGAGTTTCTTGGTATATTAATGATTTGCTCATAACTATGCTTTTCCTTAAGGATAACAAATGGAGGAAGCCATCTTGTTTTCAGCATCACTAGTTTTAATGTGCTATAGCATATTACCATGGTAACATAAGCTAGTGAGCCTGGTGTGAAGACAACTGTATAGGCCTCATTTCTGCTAAAGTTGAATCACCAATTAAAATATTCTTCCTGTCCTCTGGGGCTTCGGAGATTGCAGTAGAGTTGTGAAGACTGCCTGATGAGCTGATGTACTTAGTAACCTTTATTAATTCTCCATAATGTCACAACTCCTTTTGCAAAATAAGACTTCTTTTTTTCAATCTAGAATTCCCCCAGTTCTAGATGAATGCTAAAAATGGGAAAGTTTATCTTGGGATAAAATATGAAGATGTATAGAGTGATCTTCATTTGAGCGAATCTGTTAACAGGAGATGATTTATGTCTTTTATATCTAAAATGACTTGTTTGTCATTTTCTGACAGTGTGGATGAGTCATTCACACTCAGTGTGTAAGCAAAGATTAATTATAGCAGTGTTTAAAATAAAATCCTGGTACTAATATGTGGGATGATTCTTCCAACTTTGCTTTCAGGCATCATTCATCCTTTCATGAATGCATTCCTATGACACATTTCTTTTTTTCTTTTTTAAAAAAAATTAGTAACCATACATATAAATTGCAAGCATCTCATTTTATCAAATTACTACATTAGTATTTTAATTTCTAGAAACATGTTTTTAAGTACATAAAAGGAAATGGATGATGAAGATGCTGAACAATTCAGCAAAGACAAGATTTTTTTAGTTGCTAGTTACAAAGCAACTTGACTGCCATTCCACACTCAAGTTATTTAAATCAGAGTGGTCAATATAGGCAAAGCATGTGGGTTACAATCCTTTACCTACTCTCCTTATTTTCTATTTACTTAAGAAAAGTAGCATAAATAAGACTTAAAAGAAAATGAGTCTCTTACAGAGCCATAAGGAGTAAGCTATTGACTAAATATTACAAGCTCCTCAGATGATAATAAGCATAGCCCAAAACTGTTAAATATAGGTAGCTCTGAACTTATGGCCACAACTGAGCAAAAAAATATGTTGCTAAGTGAGAAATTTGTTAAGTGAGTTTTGCCCCATTTTACGACTTTTCTGGCCACATTTATTAAGTGAATCACTGTAGTTGTTAAGTTAGTAACATGGTTGTTAAGTGAATCTGGTTTCCCATTGACTTTACTTATCAGAAGGTTGCAAAAGGGGATCATATGATCCCAGGACATAAATTTGAGTCAGTTGCCAAACATCCAAATGTCAGCATGGGGATGCTGCAATGGTCATAAGTGTGAAAAGTGGTCATAGGTCACTAGTGCAATTGTAACTTTGAATTGTCACTAAGTGAACTGCTGTAAATTGAGGACTATACCCTGGCTTATCATTATAATGTAGTTTAAAGAAAGATATGAATAGAATGCAGTCATCTGATTGTATAATCCACTTGTTTATTATTTAAAATCTTCTTTTATTCCAAAGCTATGCTCTCACAAAACAACATATGCAAACACTAGGTAAAAGGTAAAGGTAAAGGTTCCCCCGCACATGCGTGCTAGTCGTTTCCGACTCTAGGGGCCGGTGCTCATCTCCGTTTCAAAGCTGAAGAGCCAGCGCTTGTCCGAGGACGTCTCCGTGGTCATGTGGCCGGCATGACTAGACGCCAAAGGCGCACGGAGCGCTGTTACCTTCCCACCGTAGTGGTCCCTATTTTCCTACTTGCATTTTTACGTGCTTTTGAACTGCTAGGTTGGCAGAAGCTGGGACGAGTAACAGGCTCTCACTCTGTTATGCGGCACTCGGGATTCGACCCACCAAACTGCCGACCTTCTGATCGACAAACTCAGCGTCCTAACCCACTGAGCCACCGCGTCCCTATGCAAAGACTATTAGTTACCAAATCATACAGGGCAAATCTGTAACTATATTTCTAATTCTGAAGAATCTTGGTAAGAAAGTAAAAGAGGGTCAGTAATGCCTGCTTCAATGCTAAGCAGATGATCAATCAGTTTATCACTGAAAACAAAGAAGATGGATGGCAAAACAGCAATATAAACACAAGTGGAGAACCACTTAGCAGACAACAATCTGAGGCAAGTGTGGCAGGGACTGCAGCATTTAACCAACTACAAGGGCAGTATGAGGAGCATGGTTAACACCGATGCCTCGTTGGCTGAGGAGCTGAATATCTTCTTCGCTTGCTACGAGGTAAAAATACCAGATCCCATAGCCTCTGCTGGCCGGCCTTCTGATTTTCAGCAACTCACCCTATCTGAAGACCAAGTGAGAACTGTATTGAAGGCTGTGAATCCCAGCAAAGCCGCAGGCCCAAATGGGGTGCTGGGGATAGTGGTTAAGAATTGTGCCAACCAATTAGCAGGGGTCCTGACAAGGATTTTTAACATCTCCTTGCAAATGGCATGTGTACTTCGTGCTTGAAAGCAGCTACCATTGTCCCAGTCCCCAAGAAAACTGCAGTTGAGTGCCTGAATGACTACAGACCTGTTGCATTAACGTCTGTAGTCATGAAATGCCTCGAAAGACTGCTTCTCCAACATCTCAGGACATGCCTCCCACTGGATTTCGATAAACATCAATTTTGCCTACAGGGGGAACAGGTCGACAGACGATGCCATAGCTACTGCTTTACACTCGGTAGTAAGTCATCTTAAGAAACCTGGAAGCTATGTCAGGATGCTTTTTGTTGATTATAGCTTGGCTTTCAACACCATTTTGCTGAGCACACTCATCGAGAAGCTGACTGACTTGAAATTTTCACCCTCTATCTGCAATTGGATTCAAGACTTTCTTAGGGACCAGCTGCAAACAGTGAGGGTCGGGTCGACTTTGTCCACCCCCCTGAAGCTTTGCACCGGCTCACCACAGGGCTGTGTGCTTAGCCCCTACCTGTACTCTTTGTACACATATGACTATGTATCATCTGACCCATCTACTGCAATAATTAAGTTCGCAGATGATACTACTGTGGTGGGTCTTATTACAGGTGGGGATGAGACAGCATACAGGGCGGAGGTACAAAAACTATCCATATGGTGTTGTAACAACAACTTGCACCTGAACAACGGCAAGATGAAAGAGATGGTGCTAGACTTCCGGAGGAAAAAGGAGGAACCTGCCCCACTTTACATAGGGGAGGACTGTGCGGAGAGAGTTTCCTCCTTTAAATTAGTTAATACAACCCAGGTGGCCAGAAAGGCCCAACAGAGACTTCACTTTCTCAGGGTCTTGCAGAAGGACAGGGTATGACCTGTTCTTATGACCCTCTTTTACCGGTCTACTGTAGAGTGTCTCTCGTATGGTATTGTGGTTTGGTATGCTGGTCTGACAGCTGCAGATAGGAAAGTATTACAGAGGGTGGTGAGCACAGCACAAGACATTGTGGGCTGTCCCATGACACCACTGGATGACATTGCCAGGGCTTGCTGCCTTGGAAGAGTGATGAAAATTCTCAGGGATGACACCCTGGACAGTATCTCTTTACTCTCCTACCATCGGTTAGGAGATATAGGAGTATAGTCAGCCATACTAACAGGCTGAAGAACAGCTTATATCCATGGGCTGTTAGGCTTTTGAATGGGAAATAATTTAATATAATATAATAAAATCTTAATAATATAAACTTTATGCATAATTGACTTGTGAGGCCGGTGCATTGTGCAATTAGCTCACAGGGTGTAATAAGATGGAGGGTTTGTGTCACTGTAAGTTGGGGGTAGGGGCACGAAGGGAGGCTCAGCCAATCTCAATGTATACATGGTTGTACTTGAAGTAGCCGAAGGACCACTCGGGACGACAGGCTACGTTAACAACTGTTCATTTAGAGCAAGACAAAACAGAATAACTCGCCCGGCTTTTATAGCCGGCAGCTGTCAGTGAGGGCCAATCAGGATCGTTCGTTTTGGCGCCGCGTCTATCCCGACCAATCCGCGTCGTCTGTACTTGACAGCTCCGGCTTCCGCATGGCTCGGTGTTTTGACAGCCACGAGCTGTCAGTGGTCGCGCCTGCGCCCTGCGAGGAACTTTGACAGCTGTCAAAGTTCCCGCGTGTTCTCCTGTCAGATTGGTTTTCCTCATCGTATAACTTGTTAACTTATATATTAAAGTTGTTTACAGATATAATACACCCCTTACCCCTCCCCTGGAGCGTTCCCTCCCCCTTGGTCGTTGGAACCTGCCCACTGGTAGTCCTTTAGGTAGGCGGGGGCCCTTCGGTTCCTTTCGGAGCGGCGTGGAAGTGGGGCGATGTCTGGTTCTGCTGGTAGCGCGTCTCTTAGCCCCTCTTCCTCTTGGTTAGGCATCGGTAGTATTTCTGGGGGGGTTGTCGGTCATCTTCCTCCGGTTGGGGTTCTGGGGTGTGTGGTGGTTGTCTGGGTCTGAGTTGGTCTATATGGCGGCGTAGATTGCCGTGAGTTTGTGTGGATATGAGATAGGAAATGGGTCCTGTTTGTTTAAGCACTGTCCCCTGGACCCATTTGTTTTTATCTGTATATGATCGTGCCCATATCATTTGGCCTGGTCTGAGTGTACGGGTTGGTTGGGGGTGCTCGTTTTCTTCCGGGTAGGTGTCAGGATGTAATCTGTCGAGCCGCGTTATCAGCCTTCTCCCCCATCTTAGTTCCGCCGGTGATTTGCCCGTTGTTGTGCATGGCGTTGCGTGTTGTGACATTAGGAACTGGCTGAGTCGCCGCTGCCAGTTCCCCTTGACGAATTTTTTCAAAGCTTCTTTTGTGGAACGCACCATAATTTCTGCCATCCCGTTCGTCGATGGGTGGAATGGTGCAGACGTGACCAGCCTAATACAATTCTTCGTAGCGAAGATCTGAAATTCACGAGAGGTGAATTGAGGGCCATTGTCTGAAACTATGGTGTCTGGGAGGCCGTGTGTGGCGAATATTTTCCTTAGGGCTTGTATTGTGGCTCCTGATGTAGTTTTTCTAAGGGGAGTGACTTCTAACCATTTAGAATAGCTGTCAACTACAATTAGGAAACTCTGTCCCTGGATAGGTCCTGCAAAATCTAAGTGTATGCGTGACCATGGGTTTTTTGTAGTCTCCCATTTGTGAATTGGTGCTTGGGGTGGCTCGTTTCGTGTTGCTTGACAGGTGTAGCACCCTCCCACGTATTTTTCTATCTCTTTGTCAATGCCCGGCCACCAGACATAACTCCTGGCCATCGCTTTCATCTTGACAATGCCAGGATGTCCCTCATGTAAGATGTCTAATGTTTGATTTATGTTTTTATTAGGTATTATGACTCGATTTCCCCACAGCAGGCATCCCCTATGTGAAGATATTTCATTTTTCCTGTTGAAGTATGGCTGGAATTGGGAGTGTGGGTTTTGTGCTGGCCACCCTGTTGTGGCCCACCTGAGAATTCTGCTGAGTATTTTGTCTTTAGCTGAGTTGTTAGCTATAATCTTTGCAGAGAGGGGACAGTCTGGGAGTTGCAAAATTGCTAAAATCAGTCCAGCTGGGGCTGGGTCTGGGTCCTTGTTTTGAATTGGCAGTCTGCTGAGGCAGTCTGCGTGACCTAATTCCTTTCCTGGTTTATGGATTAATTGATAAGAATAGGCAGATAAGAATGTGGACCACCGTAGAATTCTCAGAGAGAGAATCTGAGGTGTTGTTTTATTCCACGTGAATATCCCTAGCAGGGGTTTGTGATCTGTGAATATAGTAAAGGGTCTCCCATAGAGGTAGTCATGAAATTTTTTAACCCCTGCGACTATTGCTAGGGCTTCTCTGTCTATTTGTGCGTAGTTCCTTTCTGCTTTTGACAGAGTGCGTGAATAAAAGGCTATGGGTCTTTGGGTGCCGTCCTTGTATAAATGACTTAACACTGCCCCAATCCCATAGGGAGATGCATCGCAAGCGATGCATATTGGTGTGTCTTCTCTGAAAAGGGTGATCGTTGAGCTATTGCAAATAATCTTTTTTAATGATTGGAAGCTATTTTCGTGTATTTTGGTCCAGGACCAGGCAGTTCCCTTGTCCAGGAGCCTATGCAAAGGCTCTGCGATAGTGGCTTTGTGGGGAAGGAAGGCGTGATAAAAGTTTAATAATCCTAAAAAGGCTTGGAGTTCTTGTTTATTCTTTGGGCTTGGTGCTGTTTGAATAGCCCTTAGTTTTTCAGTGGTGGGGTGGATGCCCTGGCCGTCTATTTTGTACCCTAGGAATTCTGTGGAAGTGACTCCAATGGAGCACTTTTCCCTTTTAAGTTTGAGACCGGCTTCTCTGAGCCGGCTCAGCACAGCTGATGTCTGTCAGCTAAGTTTGCTTCATTTTCTCCGGCGATGAGCACATCGTCGAAATAGGGGCAGACCCCGGGTATTCCTTTCAGGGTTTTCTCCATGATACCCTGGAAGATACCCGGGGCTGCCGATATGCCGAATTGGAGCCTTTTTACTTTAAAGGCACCGCAGTGGGTGACAATTGTCTGGGCTTCCGCGGTGTCATTTGTGACAGGCAGTTGCAAATACGCCTGCGTGAGATCAAGTTTGGCGAAAATGGCGCCGGAGCGGATGGAAGCAAATACGTCCCTTACCGCTGGCACCGGGTAAGCATGGGGGCTGAGCGCTAGGTTGAGGGTCGCCTTATAGTCCGCGCATAATCTTATTTCCCCGTTAGGTTTAACAGGGGTGACTATTGGGGTCTCCCAGCTTCCCCCCTCCGTAGGTTCGAGCACCCCGAGACCTACGAGGCGTTCTAGCTCATTTTCTTTTTTTTCTTTGAGGGCAAAAGGTACTCTCCTAGCTCTTATCTTTATGGGCTGGATTGCTGGGTTTAATTGTAAAGAGATGGGGGGACCCGTGTATTTCCCTAGCGTGCCATCGAAGACGTCTGCATACTTGTTGCAAACGGCTTTGAGACTGGGTGATTGGACTGTATTTACCCCCGTTATGGCGATTCCTAGAGGCCCAAACCAGTTCAGTCCTATCAGGTTGGTGCGGTTCCCTGGCGTTACTAGAACCTCTAAAGGGCCCTTGAATTTTTTGTATTCCACAGCAACCTTAGCCCTCCCTTCCAGAGGAATAGGGGTTTTTTGGAAATCTGCTAGGTGGACCTGGGTTTGTTTCAGAGGAATTTTTCCCTTGGTTTGTTGGCAGATCTCCTTATACGTTTCAAATTAAATTAAGGAGACTGCTGACCCAGAGTCCACCTCCATGAGGCAGGGCACCCCCTGAATTTTTACCCTGATCCTCACCTTTGAGCTTAAGCTGTTTACCCTATCAATGGTTTCTACAAGGGCCCCTGTCATTTTTCCTCTGTTGGCCCGGGTAGCTGGCCTACTTGGGGAATTGGCCTCCAAGTCATTGACGTTGTCGCGGCCCCGGCTGCGACACACCGGTTTGATGTGGCCAGTCTTCCCGCAATTGTGGCACTTAGCATTTCTGAACTGGCAGCTTCCTCGGGCATGATTGCCCCCGCAGCTGGCGCAGGCGGCCCGTTGCTCGTAGCGCGGCGGTGGCAGAGGGGGGTTCCTGGATCTTCGACGATCCGATGTGTCGCTTCTTCTCTGTTGTCTGCGTTCCATTCGGCGCTGAAGGGCTTCCCCGTCCGTGAAGTCCACCGACTCATCGCTGTTGCTGAGCGTTGCGCTCTCTTGGTATACGGTCGCTGGGCTCTCGGGGGTCGTGGTAGTCGGTTTCTTCTTGTGGTTATACTCGTAGGCCATGATTTCTCTGGTCAATTCTGCCAGGCTCATGTCGGTTTTGGATGTCAGCTTCTTCTGTAGACGTTCGTCCCTCAACCCGATCACCACCTGGTCTCTAATGCGGTCTTCTAGGTCAGGAAAACGGCAGTTCCGTGCGGCATGTCTGACCCCGGCGATGAAATCGTTTGCGGGTTCATCTGGTCGTTGTTTCTTCAGGGCGAATTGTACCCGCCAGTACAGTTCTGAGCGGGCCGGCATGTAATGCTTAGTGAGCTGGTCTACCAGGTCCGCGTAGGAGACCTCGGTGATGGGTACCGGGCTAAACAGCCCTACGGCAGTGTCGTACACTGGGGGTCCGCTGATGTATAGAAGCGCGGCGGCCTTTGCTCTGTCTTCGGTGATCTTGCTGACGAGGAGAAATCCCTCGACTTGTCCCAGGTGTGATTGCCATCTCTCGGGATGGCGGGTATCGAATTCCCTCACGCGGCCGAAGCTTGCCATGTCGTCCGGTCCTAGGTCTCGCTCCGTTGGAAGTTAAAACTTCCCGTGACAGCTCTGGCCGGGAACTCTCTTCCACGGCCGTGACTTCAGCTCAGGAGCGATCCCACCTTCGTCGCCAGTGAAGTAGCCGAAGGACCACTCGGGACGACAGGCTACGTTAACAACTGTTTATTTAGAGCAAGACAAAACAGAATAACTCGCCCGGCTTTTATAGCCGGCAGCTGTCAGTGAGGGCCAATCAGGATCGTTCGTTTTGGCGCCGCGTCTATCCCGACCAATCCGCGTCGTCTGTACTTGACAGCTCCGGCTTCCGCATGGCTTGGTGTTTTGACAGCCGCGAGCTGTCAGTGGTCGCGCCTGCGCCCTGCGAGGAACTTTGACAGCTGTCAAAGTTCCCGCGTGTTCTCCTGTCAGATTGGTTTTCCTCATCGTATAACTTGTTAACTTATATATTAAAGTTGTTTACAGATATAATACAGTACTTTGACAATAAAGGTTCATTCATTAAAGAGTCAACAATTACCCCTTTTGTATATTAAAAAAACAATCTATGGAAAATCGTTTTGTATCTCAGCATTTACAAATGTATCTCTAGAAATGTGTATGGGATGTTTTATATATGCTTCCATCTCTATAGACACATGTGGGGCTGTACATGTGCTTATTCGCACATACAGACTAGGGGGTATGATTCTAAAGATTTAATCCAGAACTTAACCCAGAAGTCTGAACAGTACATCTCAGACATACGTCACTAAACTTCTTGGTAGCTTTTACTGTAAGGCAAGACTGTACAGGCTTAATATAGATCAGGGGAGATGGCCATTTCCCTCCTGCATTTCACTGTGTATCTATTCAGTAAGATAAATTAGAGGAACAAAATAGCTAGTTCAAAGCATTTAAACCTTTGCTCGGAACAATAATGGCAGCTTA
The DNA here is from genome assembly GCF_947247035.1 of Vipera ursinii. Classification (NCBI taxonomy): domain Eukaryota; kingdom Metazoa; phylum Chordata; class Lepidosauria; order Squamata; family Viperidae; genus Vipera; species Vipera ursinii. Next base: position 268,458,772 of record NC_139512.1, on the reverse strand, counting down.
TCCAATTTGGCATTATGCATGTTTATTTTTGAGTAAAAAAGGGACAAAATGTAACTGACCCTAAACAGATACACCAGCTTTGCTGAAAGCTAGACCAACACTGCGCTACAAGGAATTACATGCTGGGATTTCACTATGGGATTTGGCTTTCGAACATTATCAGAGTGACATGAAAAGACATAAATACTGAGGGTTCCATTCATACTATATTAGCATTACCAGTGGAATCATGGGTACTCAGGCACATTTTCTCCCCTTCAACATTTATTTTCGAACCAGCAATGACATTAGAAACAATATGTAATATTTCAGCCATGGACACCCCCTGGTCTCCTCTATCACAGTCACAGTCAATATAAGAAGACAATAGTTGTTTTTCAGTATATGAAGGAAGCTTCCATAGCTCTAATGGAATTTCTCTTTCCTTAGGATACATTTTTTGAAGAGCAGATTTCACTTCAGCCACCATAGGATCAGGAGACAGTTTCTTCTCCTTCCAATTCACCATCATTTAGATGGGGGGAAAAAGCAGCTACAGTGGCTGATGATAGGGAAAGAGACATGGTCTATAAATCAGCACATATCAAAATGCTTGGCTCCCCTCCTCCTGCTCTTTTTTTGTGGGGCGGGTTAGTTAGGTGTTCAAAGTAGAACTGGAAACAACACCTTAAAAATAGAGAGGAAAAGTGACAAACATTTCAGCAGAACTGCAAACTGATCTGAAAAGTGTGCATAATTTAGAATGGTATACACACACATACATTTATTTTCCTTCAATAAATAACCATACCTACTCAGCTATGCTGTGTGCTTTGCATTATTTAGGAACATGTTAGAAAAGCATTAGAGTAAGGCACTAAGTAGCAATAAACAGCACTGCACACCAAATTGTTTATTATAGCACAAAGAATATGATTGCTGAAAAAGCATACCCTTTAAATGTTGCACTGACCTGTGTCATTCTAATTAACATGCCTCCCATAAGAGTACGGTTATCAGAGTTTGTCAACACTAAACTGTATTATTAAATTATAAGCACTTTATTATTTGAGAATGCTAATTTGTTCCTCACTAAGACTTCCCTATCATTAATTTGATCAGAAAAATCTTATCCAGGGGAAGAAAACAGTGATTATGAATTGCTTTTAATCTTGCCTTTTGCATGAATATTCTGGATTGAAAAGATTGATCCAATGGACTGGTCCATAGCAAACATCTGCAAAGTTATGTGATGAAACCCTTTTTTTAAGCAAGAGAAGAATACATTCTAATTTTGGAAGTTCAGGCTATGCTATAGAGTTGCCCTACACTTAATTTCGGCATTGCATTGCTAGTTAGCATTAAGCAGGTTTGCAGCCGCCACTTTTCTTTGATTCTCACTGAATAAATCCAGTTAATTAAAATACTTTAGGTTATCACCTTCAGACATAGTAGTGTAGCAATCCTTGCAAATCTAGTTATAGTATTTCCACAGCCTACAGAGTTGAATGTTCACATAAGATTCCAGCATAGCTAAGCTGCACTTAAAGAGGGGGAGATTTATGCGCACATATCTGCCCCACCACCCACTTTTAACTGCCTGGGACACAACACATTGGATAAATTTTCAGTGCGCATATCATATACAGAAGAGCACTAGAAAAATACAATTAATTAATAGGACTGTGGATTCACCCACCAAAAGTTCTTTGGAGCACATGGATGGGGTTGCAAATGTAGTACCTATTTGCAATAACTAAGCAGCTGCATGGGTTTTTTTCCCTCCTTGGGATAAATAAACTGCTGTCTAACCACATGATCTTGGAAAATGGACCCAGCATGCAATGGCTTGGATTATCCTTTTTGATCCAAGTCAGTTTTTTTAAAAAACATAAAAACTATTCCCTAATGTACTATTCTGGTGAAGTCAGAAAATAGTCCGAACTTAAAAAAACTTATCTCAGGAAAATAATTATATATAACCCTGGCTTGAATCTGTCTTTCTGAAGTCCCAAAGATGCTTTTTCACAAGGCAACTGGATTTTCTTTCTTTCTTTTTCTTTGAAGACATTTTGCTTCTCATCCAAGAAGCTTCTTCAGCTCTGACTGTATGGTGGGGAATGAAAGGATTTATGCTACTTATAGACAGCTGGTCATTTGCATTTTTTAGAGAGTCATTTGAGGCCACCTGGATGATTTATCTGTATTGTCAGGGTCACCTGAGTAGTGCAAATGGGTGTGGAACCTTCTTGGAACTGCTGAAAGGTTGTGCTGTAGACTGGAGATAGATGATGTCATATCCCTCCCCTCTTTGACCCCTCTTTCAAACCAGTGGTCCTCTCTGTCCAAAATGTGGACTTTGCTGTCTTTGAAAGAATGGCCTTTGTCTTTTCAATACAGATGGAATGCTGAATCTGGTCCTGATGGGATTTGTTCTCCTATGTTGTGCCATGCATTTATGAAGTGGTTGTTTTGTTTCCCCCAATGTACAGATCTGTACATGGCTTACTGCACTGTACTTCATATACCACATTACTCAGTTTGTGTCTGGGTGTTTTATCCTTGGGGTGGACAAGCTTCTGCCTTAGTGTATTCTTGGGTTTGAAGTGTGCATATATGTTGTGTTGGCTGAAGATCCTCCTGAACTTTTCTGATATTCCTGAAGGTGAATAGTAGGATGAATGAGCTGGTCTGCCAAAGCAGCCAATAATGGAACTGAGTTGCCTTTAGAAGCCCTTATAAGTTCTTTCCATTCTGATTCTCTTGAAATGTCTCTTGAGACACAACATGATTCATCTCCTGATATCCTTGCCTCTTACAGCTATCCCAGGACATACTCTGATAGTCAGGAGCCTAACACCACAGTGGAGAGCCAAAAGTATTTGGGGCACTTCTTTCCCTTCCTGCCAGTAAGTGCATATGTTGGAGACCCCTTTGAGATGTGGCATGGAAATCTTCTAATCAAATGAGAAAACTTAAGAAAACAACCCCTCTCATGTTGCATTCTCAGGAATGCCTTAGAACCTAGTCAAAATTCTTTCTTATTGCAGTTATTTCGTTCTATGTTTATCAAATGTTTAATTTCATAGCATAATCCATGTCCAAATTACTTTGCAAAGACTATAAAATATTTGCTAAGCATCTAGTCATTTTCACAAACTACTCAGCAAATATAATGCAAATGTGATACACAGCAATGTATATTTTTAGTTTTATTTTTTTAATGGTTATATATATGTTTTCTGAGGTTTTTGCGGGTGTTCGTATGTGGATCTTTGGTTATTCGGGTTTTTCCCCGCTTAGAACTAAAGGTGTAGGGGCGACGTTTCGACGGAATCCCATCCGTCATCATCAGGCTGGTGGCTTCTGCTTCCTTCTTCTGGGAGAAGCATGTGGCTGTTTGTTCCTCTTTTTTAAACTGCCAGAGGGGGTGTGTTCTGTGGGTGGAGGTGTGCTCTGATTGGGTGGGGGAGTATATATATATTGGTTATATCATGTTACATGTATATATTTTAGAAATTTAATAGAATAAATCAAGAAGCTGATAAAAAATTTAGTGCTGTACTTTTCAGTAAAGTCACTTTTTTTAAAAGATACAATAAAACATTGAAAATGTCCAGAGAAGAATTGTCTAGAAAAGGTCATGAATAGCTAAAGTTATCTTGGGTGATTCAGCCATAACTCTTAGGGATCATGATTGAAAGAGGTAAATTGTTACAGATATAGCAGGCTTTGACTTTTATTAATAGATATTTGAAAAGCACTTCACATTTCCCTGAGCAGAAAAATGTTCAGGATTAGTGCACAAGTCATATTTAGTTTCCTTTGGATGAGAAAGCACCAACAGACTTACTGAATATTTGCTTTAGTCACACAGTTCATGGAGGAAGAAAAACATTTTTAATAATCAAAGGAGCTTTCTCCATAGTTCTTGCACCTTAAGGCAATTATTACTACTTCCTTATTTTCTATACCTTTGAATCTTTTACCATATTAGTTTTTTTTCTTTATTATTTCTAAAACATTTGAACTAGTAATATGGTTCCATGTAAAATCCATTTCATAGGTTGAATTAAGTGTTTGATTATTAATGAGACTATTTACAGCTCCATTGTAAAGGAAGAATATCAGCCTTCAGGTCAACAAACCTGCTGACTTCCTTTCAGGAAATGCTTTACTGTTTAAGGAAATGTGTAATTGACAGGAGTTAGAAATATTTTGTCAATTTCATCTCCACGATTCAAATGTCTCTCTAGCAAGTTTCATATGATGCCAAAGAAATGCAGGCAAAACCTTATACACTTCATGGCTGGCACTGTAAATTGTAACAATTAAGGGGGAAAGACTAGTAAGACACTTTCCATCAATTTCAGTCACGGGCTGGAGACAAATTTAAGACACTGCCAAAGAGAACATGGCAGAAAAAAAAAATATTTGCAGGACATGTCTGTGATGTATTTAGATGCAATGGTGAGCCAATAAAATTCTCAAGGCAGAGGTGGGCAATATTTTGCTGCAAGCAGCCTCGCTGTCTATTGATCATAAGAGCTTTAGTGGCTGGAAGATGGTGAAAGTGTATATTACTGTCTCTCACACACAGGGAGAATGATTTCTTTTACCAGAATTTCCAGACTTTTCTTGGGCAATGGAAAGTAATTGGGCTTGTTCTCTTTTTTTCATCATTAAAGAGCCTTGGTGGAGCAGTGGGCTAATGCCTCCTTAAGTAACACCAGCTGCCTGCAATTAGTGCAGGTTCGAGTCCCACCAGGCTCAAGGTTGACTCAGCCTTCCATCCTTCCGAGGTAGGTAAAATGAGGACCCAGATTGTTGGGGGCAATTAAGCTGACTTTGTAATAATGCCGCTTGGGGTGTGTGTGAAAGCCCTAATAAGCAGGCATATACATAGAATGAAGGCTACTGCTAAGCTTGTAAGCCGCCCTGAGTCTTCGGAGAAGGGCGGGATATAAATGGAATTAAAAATAAAAAAAATTAAAAAATAAAAAATACGTTAAGCCTTTTGTAAAGTTTCAAGAGTGTGCAATTAGTTGGACACCCATGAAGTGGATTAAAGAAACTGAAACTGAGCTTGCCAGATGGAAAATTGGCAGCCTTGGTTCGAGACCCCAGAGCCATGCAATAAGGTTAGTTGCCGTTACTAGCCCCAGCTTCTGCCCACCTATCAATTCAAAAGCATGCAAATGTGAGTAGATAAGTGGGTACCACTTTGGTGGGAAGGTAACAATGTTTCATATGCCTCAGCATATAGTCATACTGGCCACATGACCATGGAAATGTCTTCGGACAACTCTGACTTCCTTAGCTAAGAAACAGAGATGAGCTTCTCCTCCTACAGTCAGATACGACTGGACAGGGCAAACCATTACTTTTTGTGTGTGTGTAAAACTTACCCAACAGCAGGTGTGTTTCCTACTGTGACATAATTGTGACATCAATTTTTGGGTTGGAGAGTCCCTGGAGAGATTGAATGATTTATTGAGATAGGAACATTTGATATGCTTCAAGTAGAAGGAGTTTAGGAAATTTTTAAGGACATGGATAAGCCTGGAGAATCCCTTTCTTTCCATCATCAAAGATTACCTCACTAATCTTGAAATATAGAAAGCTAATGGATCAGACGATGGGTTTTTCCACCACTTCTAAGTGCCAAATTTTGCTGAAGTGTTAAAGATCAAGAAAGAAAAGCTGTCCAAAAAGCTAAGCTGCATTTTGGACAATTGCTTTTGATTTTTTTTAATCCATTCTTATTTTGAAAATGTGTGCTCTGCACTTCCAAGTATTGTGCAAACAGAACACAGTCTTATTCAAAAAAAAATGAAAGCATTTAGATGAAATAGGTTCAGCAGTATATTTATCTTAGACAAGAGATTAATTTAGCATAAGTAAACAGATGTGAGATTATGTGTTGAAAACAACCTGGTAAATAACATTGATAATATCTTAAATTGATCCCAATAAATAAACAATGCACTAAAATAGTGTATCTGCATGTTTGTTAAATAATTTGAGAGATTAATGCATATATATCTGCCCTTATTTTAGGCTTATAACTTAGTGGATCTAAAATGTGCCCTAAGCTGTAAATTGCGAGAAGTCCATTCAACTGTTTCTTATGAAATATATTTAGCTCATAAATAAAAAGATGCATTTGCTAGATTCCAAGTCTATAAATATTCTGGTATTTGATAGTTAAACTATTTCATTGAGTCTTGAACTTTCCAAGGATGGTATAATCTTTTCAAATTCTAAACCAAAAGCATCCGAAAAAATCATTTTTAAAAAACCATTTAAAAAGACGCAAGAAGTTAGAAGTCTTGTTCCAAAGTCTATATGTAGATAATACTGATTCTTCCATTTGCCCTTGAATTTTCTATCTGAGATTTTTCCATGTCCATGAATAATAGTCATGGTTTGGAGTAAGCAGTGCTATGCAAAGTGCATAAAATAAGTAAAAATAGTAAGGAAAATAAGCTAACAGCATGAGCTAAGGGAGAAGAAGAAAAAAAATCTAACCTAAATATAGTTCATGTTGACCCCATTCACTGTATGCATCTCCATCCTTTTTTTATTCTTGGAAACTAATTATCTTTCCACCAGACCTATACACCATGCCTTTCTTGAACTTCCTCTTCCTCTCAGCCTATTTACTCTTCCCTCATATATATGTATTGTGATTTGATCAAGGCATCCATAGTGAAAGTCACTGGCTTCAAAATGTGAGCACAAACATTAAAAAGAGGCAAGGTTGCAACTGCCCAGAGTGTAAGGACCCACTTCAAAGCCTCATCCCAAGAAAGCAGGACTCCTGGAATAATTCCATTCCGAAAGGAACTTTTATTAGGAGAAGCTGCTGGCAGGCATAGAAGGCAGGATCTGAGAGTTTCCTGCTCAGATCAACAGGTTAAAGGAGCATCAAGCAAACCTCATCCCAACAGTTCATCTGGTCAGTTCAAATAAGGCAATCCCTAGGTGTTTGGTCCAATGTGGGAACGGAGCTGATAACGGAGTCCTTTCCCATGCTTGCGAAGATGTTGTTGGGTCTTTGCACCTTTCTCTTCTGTAGTGACAGATAAGCCAGATGGCCGGAGGCACATTCCTTTCTCACCCCCAGGTTGAGATCAAGGGGAAACAGTTCAAAGAGCAAGCAGAAAGGATATATTGTAGCTAAGCAAAAAGGAGAAAAGATGCATTCCCTGGAGCCTCTCCCTCCCCCCCCCCAGGAGAATGACAGAACCCACAGAAAGAAAATGAAAGAAACAGAACCACCCCTCCAACAGAGGAATGGGTTCTGACACAGACATTTCCACCATTTTGAAGTCAGTGTCCCTTTCAGACAAAATCTGGATATGATCCTCATTTATTCTTACTTTCTTCCCATTGTTCAGGATACATTGAAGCCAGAGGATTCAACAATTGCATCAACTTTGACCAATAATTGGAAACATTTTGAAAAGAAAAAGAACTTTGCAACTCGTTTGTTAGTTTCTTTGTACATTCATTCATTCATTCATTCATTCATTCATTCATTCATTCATTCATTCATTCAACTGATATGCTGCCCATCTTGCCTCTAAGCAGTTTACAGTCATTAAAACTGATGAAAAAAATCCTTAAAGCATGAAAACAATAAATAGTAACCTTAAATTAACTTAAAACTGACAAAGATGGGGGACAGAAGGACCAATATGCAAACGGGGGAATGGTGGGGTCTAATAGACTACAATAGTTACATATGTTGTATAAGCAAGAATCCTTTCTCCATGCTTAAGAAGCTGTACAAATATCATAGCAAACAAGTGTACCTTACCTAGAATAGCACTGAACAGCCCATTATGGTGCCTCTTTATTAGTATCTTTATGAGTCCTCTTTGAATCTAAACACATTCTTCCTTACATGATGAATTTGCATGGAAATTAAATTTTTAAAAAATAAAGGAAGGAGGAAGACTTGGAAATTATAATATAAAGAAAACAAATCTAAAAACTGCTCATGTCATTTGAAAGATTCCTTCCTTGTACCTTTGTCAAAACATGTTTTTGCATTTCTTTGTTGTTGTTTTCTCTTCTTTTCAAATAATGTTTGCATATTTGGGGCATTGTTTCAAAGTACATCCCCTTTACAAAGTCAACTAGTAACTAAAGTATTCAACTATCTGCTGAATATCTTGTTTATAGAGCCAGAAAGATTACCCAAGCTGTATTTCGAGGAGTGGGGGAATAAGATGCCTCCTTCTGCTCGGGCTGCTCAATTTCCAAGTGCCCTCTCACAAAATGAAGTCTTCCTCTAATTCCCAGTCCAACCACATACAAAAACCAAGAAAAGGTTCAAGCAAAAGCTTCTCACGTATGGTTTCCCAAGATGATATTGTATCCCTTAAAAGTGTCAAATTCTTTTTAGTATATAAATATTTTATTAATTTTGTATTTTTACAATCAAGTGCCTAACAGACAACGTGATGACTGAGTCCATTAGTAATTCTGTCGTACACGTAAGCTTCTTTAAACTAAATCCAATATTACACCCTCCAATACATCCTCTCTTCTTGTGGTAATAAACATTTTTCCACACTAAGCAAATACAAGCAAATTCCTATTGTTGTTAGTAAATAAACAGTTGCATATCAACATTTGTTAGATTTTTCTAATAGTGTCGATAATATCAGTTCAGAATAACTTTTCTAACCAAAACCTATCTTAATTGCATTTGCACTCAATATCATTTATTTAATTTATTTAAAGCTAAGCACATTGGTTTGTGCTTAAATTGTAAGCCGCCCTGAGTCTTCGGAAAAGGGCAGGATATAAATGGGATTAAAATAAAAAATAAATAAATAAATAAAATAAATAATCCATATCCTATATCCATTTCCCATCCATGTTCAAAATATCCCAATCATTTATAATTTTAAAACAAGTTATATTTCTGTAATCAAAAGCTTCCCTTATTCAAAGTTCTTAGCATATTCTTATTTCTCTTTTCATATCAAGATATGATATTCTGATTACAAATCCTATCTATCTAGTTATAATAATATTTCTATTTCTAGCAATCTATTCTTAACCATATTCAAACATCTAATTAGTAATATAACATCCCCTCTAATAGGTCAATGCTTCTGTTTCCTTCAGTCTTACTCTAGCTTTCTTCCTTTGCCAGCTAACTTTCCAAGTCAGTGCATTTGGATCATCAAATAATTCTTCCTCTATTTTTGTGCATGTTATTTGAAACAAGAGAAACAATTTAGTTAAAATATTTTTTGGAAGAACTAGCCCGTTGCTATTCGTTAAACAGCCTCCCTCCTTCTCCAGTTCCCCACAGTTCTGTTAACGGCTTTATCTTCCATTCTATCAGCTCTTTTCCTTATCCTCCAGTATGTTCTGAAATCTGTTTGTAGAATGTCTTTTCCATTTCCAATATTATTGTTGTGTTTTATAAGTCTTCATTTGTCTGAGTCTGGTAATTAGTTTTTTTCCTTTAGATCAGGGGTGTCAAACTGCTGGCCCATGGGTCGGATGTGTCATGTGGAAGCCATGCCCACTCCATTGCCGGCAATGGCAAGGCTGTCCCAATACATTGTGCAATGTCATGTGATGTCATGAGTTTGACATGTCTGCTTTAGATCCTCAATTTTTGTGTCAGCATTCTCTCGTTTTCCTTCTATTTTCTGGGTTGCTATTTCCTTCTCTGTAGTTATTTTCTGAGTTTGTAAATTTAAATTAGAAAATTTTTCTTTTATCTCCTTTGTGTTGTTTTAATCTCATCACGAGCTAAAGCAATTGTTTCTTGTATTAATTTCAACATGGAGAGAATTTCTTTCTGTGGTTCATCAGTATTTTCTTGGTAGTATGTCAAACTGACGCTTCTGGAGACAGATGTTAAAGATGTTTTTTTACCATTTATAGCTAAGTATAAAACATCCATTTTATTTTTTTGTAAGTGGCCTTTATAAGTTATCCAACCAACTAGCCATTCTTGAACCTCCCCTAAGCAAATATAAGTAAAATTCAATTTTTTCTGTCCAATGAGAAATATAAACTTTCTGTCCAGTTAGAAGAAAGGACCATTAAAGGAAGTTTATCAACCAAGATTTATAATCCAAAAAGTTCCATCATATCAGGCGATAGTATATGTTTCTTCTGCAGGAAAATAGTTCCACAATATTTTATTTATTTTATTTTATTTTAATTCCATTTATATCCCGCCCTTCTCCGAAGACTCAGGGCGGCTTACAAGCTTAGCAGTAGCCTTCATTCTATGTATATGCCTGCTTATTAGGGCTTTCACACACACCCCAAGCGGCATTATTACAAAGTCAGCTTAATTGCCCCCAACAATCTGGGTCCTCATTTTACCTACCTCGGGAGGATGGAAGGCTGAGTCAACCTTGAGCCTGGTGGGATGCGAACCTGCAATAATTGCAGGCAGCTGGTGTTACTTAAGGAGGCATTAGCCCACTGCTCCACCAAGGCTCCACACAAACTGCTCCACACAAACACACAATCAATAAAGTTTCTTAACTTGACTCTTGACTCTTGGCACTGTTTTAAAGGAGAATTTTTCATCAAAATGTTCCTTGTGCAAGATTGTATGGTTGCACATGTATACATGTTCTTGGAAATTTTCATGTTTTATAAAAAAAAAGACCTGAATTTCTGAGTTTGGACTAAGAAAAATCAAAGCACCTTTATTTTTATTATTTTCTATGGCTCAGCTGAAAGGTGGAGTCTAGAGCAGACATCCATCAATTGATGGCTAGCAGACTTCTTTCTAGGCTCAAAAAAGATACCAATATCAAATCACCTAATATAAAACAATCTGAATGAAAGAGTACATGAAATACATATGCTCAAAAATGAGTGATGGTATAAATATATATCATTAAACGCAGTGCCAGAACCTCCTTTGATCTATTGCCAAACAGAGTTACAAAAATATTCAGGATTTCCAAAGAATGCTTCTTTCAGCTGTTTGACCAGCTCCTGATTCAGTAGTAGACGGGGAATGAAAATGCCTCATTTCCCATGACTTTCTCAGCTTCTCAATATTACTCCTCCTCTCCAGATCTGATAAGTGATGAGCCAAGCTATGTTCACAAATTATTACCCAAGCAGCAGAAACAGCAAACCAAATAATGCTACTGCAGGGAGCCCAGAAAAGGAACTTTAGCAGTAACCAATGCACTGATATTGGAAAAAGCCAGTGGGAGCAGCTTTTCATGATATATTCCCTTGGGATTTAATCAAAGCTGAGGACCACTGAGAGATTATAGTACAATAAAAAAACAGGAGATTCACTCATATCCTTGACTGCCTGGAGGTGATAAAGTGTAGCAATGCAACCTCTATTTGTGAGGAGATCATTGACATTCTTTTTCCTCAGAACATCCTAAAACAAAACCACTTGCATAAAATTAAATGAGGAGTTATAGCAAAATTGCAGCAAAAGTAAAAACAAAAATGCTACTTGCGAGTATGTATATATTAAATATTATATATACATACTCACAAGTAGCATATTATATATATGCAGGATGATTCAGGAAGCAAAGGGTTACTCAGTGGCTTAAATGGTCACTTTTTGCTTTTATAATTTTTTGAGTCCTGTTTTGCAGGATTTCATATTTTTAGTCTGAAGAGGAAGAATGGTGAGTGGAATGTTAATGAAAAGTGCAAACAAATACAGAAATAAATGCTGACTACACTTTATAAAGCATGTAAGAGAGGAAGTAATGACAAATTTCATCAATGAAAGGATACGTAAAGTAATACATATGATTGTTAAGCAGGTCATTTAGCATATCTGCATTTTCCCTGTTTTTGTTTTAGCCACTCTGCTTTATTCCCTACACCTGCTTTTCGTTGTCTTATTTTTGACCCAGGCAATATTAGAAAAGTCATAGTGGGCAATCAGTCCTTTTCTGCTGATAGGTTATGGTTTTGCAGAAGGACACTTTAAATTGAATGATAAGCAAAATAATTTTCAGCAGGATAGCTGAGGAAGGCAATCACTGTTGCTTTGTGCCCACCGAACCATGAAAGCCAACCTGACACAGGTTGATTTGACTGTGCAAAGCCAAAACCAGTTGGGGAGAGGATAGAGGGAAGAAGAAGAGACAATGCTTTCTTTTACAAAGGAAACAAAAGGTGACAATAGATATGCCAACATTTTTCAAGTAGACTGCTTTTCAAAACTTGGGTCTCAGAACTTGGCTTCAGTGATAAGTTAACACCATCACACATAGGATAATTCAAGAATAACCAATTTTGATTCCACAGAAAATAGCCAGGCTTTTAATTCTTAGATTATCTGAATAGATTTTTGTTTTCATATTAATCTGTGTTTTTAAACTTTGTATTCTATATAGGTTGTGTTAGTCGGCTCTATGTCATTGCCAGCGTAAAAAGACAGAGTTAGGTTTATAGTTATCAATTAATCCAAATGCAAAAAAAAAATATCATTTGCTTTTTTTGAGGCAACTATGGTACTTTTTTTTAGTAATACAAATCAAGATAGTTTTGGCATCGAAAAGGCAATCAAACTTAGTTTTAAAAAAGCCCTTATAATTCTAATTAGACAGATTGGTTAATTTGGGACAACTTGGTATTGATATATGATTGCATTAAACTTTGCACTCAGCAATAAAATACCCTGAAAGCATAAGAAGAATAACTTCCAAACAACTACCTGCAAAATTGTATGCATAATTTCAAGAGACTTTCTACACTCTGGGATTAAGGTAGCATTCTAAGGTTATACTCTGGTGGTCCAGTCACTCTACCCTAGTAAGAAAAGAAAACAGTAAAATTCTCTCTTTACCTCTTATCTCCTTCTTACTTTAAAAGAGTCCCAAAGTGTTCTCTCTTTGTCTTTCTTTTTCATTCACTTCCTTATCTAATGATTGCTTTCGCCACATAGTTTGAAACCCTTTTCTATCTGCTTTTCTCCCACAATTGCTGTCTCACTATTCCCCAGAATCCTGACAATGATCATCCAATTCAGCGTTTCCTATCACCCGTAGCCCTTTCTGAATGGAATTCTGGGAATTCATATCCAATGTATCTGCAAAGGCATTAGGCTCTGGAATAGCTCAGACAGAGAGAAACAACGTCTTGAATGATGGTGTATCTCAAGGCAGCCAGTTGAATTGACAGGACAAATGATCAGCGTAGAAGAGGATAAGATTATAGGCACAGGTTGAGTCATAAAGTAGAGCAAGCAGGGAGTCAGCTTTGAAGCAAGAAACCCTACTGAAAAGAGAGAACAGGAATTACAAATGAGAAGAGATAGTTGCAGCAGTGAGAAAAAAATGAACAGCAATCTTTTTTTTTTGATAGGCCAATTTTTTTTTAAAAAGATCAAGTCCTGATCTGAGTCTTTTCCTGCAATTAGATTTACATTTAAAATTCCAGGCTCCTCCTCCTTCGTTGAGACATTGAGATTTTCCAAAGGTTGAACAGTAAGAAAAACTTAGCAAATTAATAAGATTTCTCTTCATTTCTTCTTATTTTCCTATATTGCCCAATATCACCTAAATGAGCTGCAGTTTTTTTTTTCTGGACTAAAAATGTCTCCTCCTACTTCCTGCTTATCGAATGTCACAACTCTCCTTCCTAAATACTGGGAATTTTAAAAGGAACTAAGAAAGATGAGTTAGTTAGCTCATGCTACCTAACATAGGTAGGTAACATAGGAACAAGAAACATAGGAAGGACTTAGTACAGGGGTAGGCAACTTCGGCTCTTTTATGACTCATGGACTTTAACTCCCAGAATTCCTGAGTCAGCATAGCTAAGGTGGTAGCACCCAACTGATTTTGATCTTGAGAAGCTAAGTAGGATCATACCAAGCTAGAATGGAAATTATTAAAAAAAAATCCAAGACAGTAGGCTAGGTGAAGTTTAAAATATATCCTAGAAAAAGGCAATGGTCAACCTCTTCTGAAAACTGCATGGATTTTTCAAAGTAAGTCATCATGCTAAATTTGAGGCATTCTTTTTTTTTATTGAAAAGTTTTTCAATACATTTTATCTTTAACAATCCCTCCCCCCACCCCCACCCAACCCTTCCTAGCCCTCCCTAACCCTCCCCCCTCCCCTTCCCCCCCTCCCCCATCCCCGACTTCCCAGAGCTAAATACAAGGTATAAAAGTATGATTTATTTGTTTATTTTAGGCAACATTTTTCTTTACAGAATGTACCTAACAATCTAAGAAGTAGAACTGTAATTTGATTTTTCCTCACCAAAAGGGAGTAGCTTTGTCATTGTGTCTGTCAAGTTTTAGACTTTTTATTAGAGATCAAAGCATAAAAGATATATCATTTATAAGATGCATTCTAAATACAAAGTTCACTTCCTTTTTGCTGTAAACTACATCATCTTTCCCATTTCATGAATATGAGAGGGTTAATTAACATTAGATTAGAATCTGTGCCACTGTGGGTTTTGGAAAAGATATAAAGCCAGATGGATTTTATATCAAAATCCTATTCCTCTCTTCTTTTCTTCTCATCATCTTATTCCTAACCCATTCCAACATAACTTATGGGAGGGATTTTTCATCACTATCAATGAGACCCTCCCCACCAACAAAAATTTGCATAGATGTCTACAGATAAACCTTAAACACCCCCCCAAAAAAACCCCAACAGTAGTTTCACCTTCCTGCTTTATGCTTTATTGAATGAGCCTATAGCCAATCCTTCAGTGATCTAAAACGCTGAATTAATACAGCATAATGTATCTCAGGTCTCCTGATGATCTTTCTTTGGCAATTTAATGTGCATTAATGAAAAAGATGGACGACAACACTGAGTAATCTCATAAACCAGATTCTATATGTAGAGGCAAAATGTTCTCAGCTTCATCTTGTGAGTCCTATTCTCAGGAGCAACAAAAATTTCTGTAAAACACATTATCTCATAGCTTTTTAATCCAATGAAAAAGCCATTTCCATGTATCCAAACCTTTTATTATTGGATGTTTTCCAGGTCAGTCAGATAATTGATGTAATGCTGGATATGCTCTCAACAAACTGGTCGGTTTCCATAATCAAATATATTACTTTAAATCTCCATTGGTCTTTTCATCCTGTCACACAATTTCTTTTAGTTTTCCAAATATTGCTATTTCTTTTTGTTTGTTTCAGAAATAAGAAAAATCGATACCAAATGCTGGATTTTTTATAAAAAAGTTAATAAGGATAAGATAGATAGTTTTTCCTTCATTCACTCAAACAAAAATCTAGGAAAACAAAATATTTTTAATTAAGATTAGGCTACTGTTAAGCATTTATTATATATAAACTAAACATAAGATGGGAGGAGGGTGTCAACTGCATCAGAGTCAGCTTGATGTGTTTCCTTTGTGAACTGGATGCTGAACTGTCTAAATTAGCAACTCAAGAGTGAAAATATTCATAGTTCATCCTAGCATCCATCTGTTTCAGCTGCAAAGCATGAATTGTCAGCCTTATTATATTTGCTGGGAATAGTGGCAACCAGCCTTTTCAGACCTACCTTTGGAGAATTGTAGACCTGTGCCAGGCACATCTTCAGTAAATGGCCATTAACCTACCAACTCCCAAACTCCAATGGCCAAATAGCACTTTAACCTGGTTAATGATTAGGCAAATTCATAATAGCGAATCATTCTTTTTTAATGCCCTATTCCAAAGCTATTTGGAACTTTAAGGACCAATGACAAATTTTAAAAGTGATTTGGGAAAGGTGATTATGTAGCCCAGTGTGAATGTATGAACACACTTTAAAAGCAAGTTAAGGAATAACTTTGCAATACATTTGGAATTGATTACAGATGGCCCTCGACCTACGACCACAATTGAGCCCAAGATTTATGTTGCTAAGTAAGACAGTTGTTAAGTGACTCTTGCCCCATTTTATGACTTTTCTTGCCACAGTTGTTCAGTTAATAACATGGTTGTTAAGTAAATCTGGCTTCCCCGTTGACTTTGCTTGTCAGAAGGTCACAAAAGATAATCACATGACCCCAAGGATACTGCAACTGTCATAAATATGAATCAATTGCCAAGCAGCTGAATTTTGATCGCATGACAGCCATAGGTGTGAAACATGGTCATAAGTCACTTTTTTCATCTTGTTGTAACTTCGAACGACCACTAAACAAATGGCTATAAGTCGAGGACTGCCTGTATAACAGGAATGGTGGAAAGCCAAGGCTGGCTTCTAAAAAGAAGATCTGCTGAGCAAAGTTGAAAAAAGGTAGTTTTGGTAACAGCCACGGTTAGTTACCAATGGAATTTGTTTCACACTCTTGCTCACCCTAAACAGTTCAGAAGTGCAGAATTGCTGATGTTAAATTAAGACAAAAGCAGATTAAACTATCAACTCAATTTCAAGAGCATGCTGATCTGTTTGGAATAAACCCAATCCATGTAGCTCTAGAGCAGTTTTATGCATCTTAGAATAGAATAGAGCTGGAAGGGACCTTGGAGGTCTTCTAGTCCAGCCCCCTGCTCAAGCAGGAGAACCTATACCATCTCAGACAGGTGAATGTCCAGTCTCTTCTTAAAAACCCCCAGTGATGGAGCACCCATGATTTCTGGAGGCAAGATGTTCCACTGGTTAATTGTCCTCACTGTCAGGAAGTTTCTCCTTAATTCCAGGTTGCTTCTCTCTTTGATCAGTTTGCAACCATTGTTTCTTGTCCTGACTTCTGGTGCTTTGGAATTTGATGCCCTCTTCTTTGTGGCAGATATTGCGGATCAACTGAATATAGATAGCTTACCTAAAGGGTTTTCCTCATACTTTCATTCTCACACTGTGACTTTCCTGGTTCCTGTGGAAGAAATGCTTATCTTAAACCAGAACAGGATAATTTATAATCTTCTTGCTGACTAGGAAAGACCCTTCTTCTTAGTATTCAAGTGTGAGACAAAAGATGTCAGGTCAGAACCTTAAGCAAATTAGGTCAATAGAGATGAACTACAATTCACATTATTCTTTCTAGAAAATGCCAGTATAATTCAACCGTACAGTCCAAGCCGGAAGGAGGCACTTTTAAGTGTCAGAAAGTAAGGCACTATTAATTTCATGCTGCATGCAGAAGAAAGAGACTAGTCCCAAGTGAACGTTTGCTCCTTGCATCCCTAAAGCAACTGCTCTCTGCTTTGTCTCTTGAGCACTGAGACTGTTTGGCAGGTACTGAGGGAAACATCAGACCTGGGAATGAGGGGTATGTGCCTCCTGCAAAAAACAAAATAAATTAATATTTGATAATCTCTTGTTCTTGATTCATTTTCAGGATAATAATAATAAAGTTGGAAGGGACCTTGGAGGTCATCTAGTCCAATCCCCTGCTCAGGAAGGAAACCCTTTACCCACAGGTGGCACGCAGAGCCCTCTCTGTGGGCACACGTGCCGTCGCCCCAGTCCTAGGCCTTTATGCTTTAGCCCTCTGCCACCAGGTGCACAAAAAAAGTTCAATCAATCAGTTTCAACTTCTTGCAGGAAAAGAAATATTGCAAAGTTGGAATTGATTGTGAACTTTTTAGTCCCACCCAGTCTGCCGTTACCACCACAGCCATGCCCACCCAATGGGCCACACCTACCCAATGGGCCACACCCACCCAATGGGCCATGCCCACCCGGCACCCGACAATACATAACTGGGTTTTGGGTTGCAGTTTGGGCACTTGGTCTCTAAAAGGTTTGCCATCACTGCCCTATACTATTTCAGACAAATGGCTGTCCAGTCTTTTCTTAAAAACTTCCAGTGTGGGAGCATTCACTGCTTCTGAAGGCAGATTGTTCCACTGGTTAATTGTTCTAACTGTCAGGAAGTTTCTCCTTAGTTCCAGGTGCTTCTCTCCTTGATTAGTTTCCATCTGTTGCATCTTGTCCTGCCTTCAGGTGCTTTGGAGAATAGCTTAACTCCCTCTTCTTTGTGGCAGCCCCTGAGATATTGGAACACTGCTATCATGTCATCCCTAGTCCTTCTCTTCATTAAACTAGACATACCCAATTCCAGCAACCGTTCCTTATATGTTTTAGCCTCCAGTCCCCTAATCATCTTTGTTGCTCCGTACTCTTTCTAGAGTCTCAACATCTTTTTTACATCATGGTGACCAAAACTGGATGCAGTATTCCAAGGGTGGCCTTACCAAGGCATTGTAAAGTGGTATTAACACTTCACGTGATCTTGATTCTATCCCTCTATTAATGCAGCCCAGCACTGTGTTGGCTTTTTTGGCAGCTGCAGCACACTGCTGGCTCATATCTAAGTGATTGTCCACTAGGACTCTGAGATTCCTCTCACAGTTACTACTATTGAGCAAGGTACCCTCTATACTGTACCTGTGCATTTGATTTTTCCTGCCTAAATGTAGAACCTTACTTTTTTCATCATTGAATTTCATTTTGTTAGATAGCGCCCAGTGTTCAAGTCTGTCCAGATCCTCCTGTATCTTAAGCCTGTCTTCTGGAGTATTGGCTATTCCTGACAGCTTGGTGGTTGAGAGTCTATTGTTCATTCCCCCTTAATTGTGGAGATCAAGGTAGATGACAATACACATGAGCATTACAAAGAAGTAGTAAAAGAAGAGGATGGGTTCTGGGACAGTGAAATCTAAAGAGAGTTCTTTAATACCCAGGTAAAAATGTAATGAAATCCTCATTTCTATACCAGATTCTAAATATATATTATTCTGAACTGAGAAACAATAGGAAAAGAGTCATTCTTTATAGATGGAGAAAACTAAAGACTTTAGAAACAGTGTTCTTCATATGTTGTTATTTATATAATGAAATAAATCTAACAGATGTTTTGAAAACTGTGAAGGATTTGCTAAGATCATGGAGAGCAGATGAGCTAAAATGTACCTGTAATCTTTATGTACGTGATGCCATATTGTTTGTTAAGAACTGCCAAAATTTGCAGCAAATATTATATAAATGTATGATGCCACGAAGAGTCTGGAATTGAAAATTACAGATAGTTCTTGACTTACAACAGTTCATTTAGTGACTGCTCAAAGTTACAATGGCACTGAAAAAAGTTAGCTTTTTTCACACGTTGCAGCATCTCCATGGCCATGTAATAAAAATTCATACATTTGGCAACGGACTATTTCTGATGCTTGCAGTGTCCTGGGGCTATGTGCTCACCTTTTGCAACCTTATGACAAGCAAAGCAGCTGGCTTTCATGGCTAAGTCAGGACTAGAACTCACGTCTGCCTCTTTCTAGCCTGGTGCCATGGTCACTAGACTAAACTGGCTCTTGTTGTATATCAGACATGTCAAACACAAGGCCCGGGGACCGGATCCGGCCCGCGAAGTGGTTTCATGTGGCCTGCGAAGCTATCCTGGAAACAGTGAGGGAACGGCCCCCACTGCCATGGCCCTGGCCCAGAGACCCTCCTTCTGCCAGAGACCCTCAGATCTTTCCCACTCGTGCCCAGGCCCCCATAGGCACTCTTGATACCAATGATGTAGAGCTGGCCACGCCCACCCAGTAGTCCATATGCACTCTAGCCACGCCCACCCAGTAGGCCACGCCCACCCTGGCCATACCCACCCAGCCCCCTGAGGGCAACCGCAATGCTGATGCGGCCCTCAATGAAATTGAGTTTGACACCCCTGTTGTATATGATTGCCAGAGAAATTATCCGGCATGTATAAAAGCATTTGAAACGTATTTTGGAAATGTGAACAACATGAAGAGAAATTTTATCATGCATGCTGGACATGTTAAAAAAAAAGCTAAAAAAAACTAGTTTCAAATATAGTTAACTTACAACAGTTTGTTTAGTGACCGAAGTTACAACAGCACTGAAAAAAGTGACTAATGACCATTTTTCACACTTATGACCATTACAGCATCCCCATGGTCAAGTGATTTACATTTGGATTGTTCACAGCTGATTGATATTTATGACGGTGGCAGTGTTGTGGGGTCATGTGATCAACTTTTGCGACCTTCCCACAAGCAAAGTCAATGGGGAAGCCAGATTCACTTAACAACTATCTTACTAATTGAACAACTTCAGTGATTCACTTGACAACCGTGGCAAGAAAAGTCATAAAATGGGGCAAAACTCACTTAACAAATGTCTCATTTAGCAACAGAATTTTTGGGCTCCATTGTGGCTATAAGTTGAGGACAACCTGTATTGCATCAAACACCAGGTTAATTCTAATTAATAACCAAAAATTAATGAATAATTCTTAGTTATATATAAACAGTGAAAAAACTATAATAGATGTATTTGTATAATGTTTACTGAAGATGCAGAAATGGATGGAAACATTTTGTCAGAAAAATACCAGCATAAATTAGCATAAGGATATTTTTTAACCTTCATTCTGAATAGATTGGTATTATTAAACTTGGAGTATTTAATATTTTGCTGCCTTGATGCAATAAGAAAGATTTGTGCATGTGAATAGCCTTCTGCTTGAGTTGCTGATATGAAAATGAATTTTGATACTTCTCATCCCATACTTTTTTATTTTGAGGGGGAATCCATCCCAAAACCTATGAAAAAGAATATTCCAATATAATTATGAAGATCTTTAGGGAATAATAATAATAATAATAATAATAATAATAATAATAATAATAATAATAATAATAATAATGATGATGATGATGATGATGATGATGATGTTGGAAGGGACCTTGAAGGTCATCTACTCCAACCCCCTGCTAAGGCAGGAAACCCTATACCATTTCAGACAAATGGCTGTCCAGTGTTGGAGCATTCACCACTTCTGGAGGCAGGTTGTTCCACTGGTTAGTTGTTCTAACTGTCAGGAAGTTTCTCCTTAGTTCTAGGTTGCTTCTCTCCTTGACTAGTTTCCATCCATTGCTTCTTGTCCTGCTTTCAGGTGCTTTGGATTAAGTATTAATACCCCTGCAATTTCTCTGTCCTATGCTCCCTAATGATTCTTTTTCTTTAAATATGCCCCATAGATCAATCCATCCATTCCTCATCAAATGGTGAAGAATGTACAAGGTATAACCTTATGACCTGTGAAGAGCTGGTAAGAAAAACATCAGCTTAACTCAGCTTGCATCTGAGGTAGGAAAAAAAATCGGGGAATCCCATAAGTCTTTGAGATTATTGACATTTATGTGCAGAGAATCACCTGAGTGAATTATAAATAAATATCTTGAAACACTAAAATATCATATGTTCTCTGAGAAATAATTAGGATGAGTGAGCAGCAACATTCTGATGTTAAACATTTCTAACTGAAATGCCATTCATGACTGAAACAAAATCATAATCTGCTCTAGTTGACTACTTGGCTCATATATTCTTTACTGCTAATCTAATTACTCCTGATACTTGACTCTGTTTTTGATATTTTGGCTCATATATTGGTAAAGTTCTCTGACCCCAGTTTGACTCTTTGATTTCATCTTCAGCTCCAGACCTTATTTCTTTGCAAGACTTCCTAAATTTGATTCTGTACAGATTTATAAGAGTGTTGTAGTTTGATTCTGTTCCCTTTGTGAATTGCAGAAGGATATTTCAGAGCTCATAGAATAATATAATCCTGAATGAACATCTCCTCAGACAGAGAATCTCTTCAAACAGAAGATTATGTCCTCTTTGACACATGGTCACCATAACATATGACAGAAAATTTGGAAAGGGAAATTCTACTTAGCAATGGCAACAATCTGCATCTAGAGATATCAGTGGTTCTACTAAATGAAGCATAGTGCCATAGTGTCAGGTTTTTGAGCATGTGGAATAATATTAATTCTTTAAAATTAAATGTCAGAAAATCTAGACAAAATCAAACATACCGTCTCCCCTCATAAGTATTTATCTGGTCCCATTAAATGCTTCTTTGAAATTTAATTTAACTTCTTGAGGAGCATTTAAATCGCTTAATAATATTATTTTAAAAGGGGGCTATTCTGGTGGTATAGGCAGTTGTGCCTTCTGCTAAATCTCAACATTTCATCATTTCCTTTCTTCAGGATTATTGTGATCCCAGCTGTTATTCAGCAACCTTTCTAAAAGATTTCAGCCATCTCTTTTAACTGCATTCCAAACTTTGTTAATTTCTTGCAATCTAACAAACATGTGGAGAGATGTTTCCTTTTTGAAGGCAAACAAACAGAATCCTTGCCAGGAGCATTTTATCCCACTACACCAGTCAAAACTCCTTTTGAAAATACTTTCAACTCTGTTGCAATCAATGTAGTATTATTCCTTACATTTCCTTTTTTTCTTCCATGTTTTACAAAACCTGCTGCCGGCGTCAACTCCCCTCCGCCCTGTGCGTGCCCACAGAGAGGGCCTCCTCAGGGTGCCTCCGGTCAGGGAATGTCGACTGGTGGCCCCCAGGGGGAGGGCCTTCTCTGTGGGCGCTCCGGCGTTATGGAACCAACTGCCGGTTGAGCTCCGGATGGCATCGGAACTTCGCTCCTTCCGGCGCGGGCTGAAGACCCACTTATTTGAACTAGCTGGTCTGGCCTGATGGGGAACATTAGGGTTTTTTAATGGGTCTTTACTGTTTTTATTGTTATTGTATTTTAATTGGGCATTTGTTTAATTTCTTTTTAATTTTTGTATTGTTATTTATATATGCCCTGTTAACCGCCCTGAGTCCTTCGGGAGAAGGGCGGTATAGAAATTGAATAAATAATAATAATAATAATAATAATAATAATAATAATAATAATAATAATAATAATAATAATAAAATGCATATATATCCCCAATTCAGTGTAATGTATTGCACGGATATTTTTCACTGTCAACACACTTCTCTCAAGTTCCAGAGGAGTAATGAAGGAGCCTGAAGAAGCAAGCCAAACATCAAATAGAGATAAAAATAGTTCTAGTTTTGTAGGAGATATTAGAGGCTCTATACACATTTCAGAAGATAAAGCTCACTTTCAGCTGAATTTCATATAATATGATGAGATATTTAGCATGACCGGGAAGTCACCATATAACCTTCGAATAATAGGTGTTTTAAGCTCATATATTTATTTGTTTATTGTGGGATTTTTTAATTTGTCAATACCAGAACTTCTATGAATAAGTTGCAACAGGATTTAAAGCAATAATATGATCTGGCACAAGCTGCCATAATCCAATAAATTGATTACATAAAAGAGAGCAAGAGGAAAATGTATTATGTTAACACCACTGTTATGATATATTTCAGGGACTTAAAATAAAACTAGTAAGTTGCTTGAAAAATATGTTAGCTTGTGCTGGGAAGAAGCGGGGGGGGCAGAGGGAAGTGCTTAACTGAGGTGGTTTCAGCCCTTTGAGGTAGGCTAAATCAGAAAATAGACTACTCAAGGGCTACGTTATAGGGTGCAACAGCAGAATCTTGAAAGCCTGACAGAAACTCTCTCTCTCTTATACTATGCAGAATCAATATGGGATCCTTCTGAGTCTCTTTCTAATCTTTACTTTTTTCCTCAGAGCTGAAATTGCATGTACTATCTTTTTTATATATTAGAGGTGTTCACATTTTCCCATGATTCCACAAAATTGTAACTCCTGCTTAACCTCCCTTGACAGAGAGCCTTTACCAGACAATTACATAAGTCATACATATGTACTTGGAAACAAAATATCTGAATGGAAGTAATATACTACATCTCTCTCTTAACTGGTAGGATATGGGCAATACTATATTGACCTGGAAGGTAATCCCTAAATTAAATATTCTAACCAGCATGGAATGTTTTAGCATGCTTGGAAGAAAACTGGGTTTTGATTTCAGTTACAGTAAAAGGTAAAGGTAAAGGTTCCCCTGCACATGCATGCTAGTTGTTTCCAAGTCTAGGGGCCAGGTTCATCTCCGTTTCAAAGCCAAAGAGCCAGCACTTGTCCGAGGACGTCTCCATGGTCATGTGGCCAGCAGATGCCAAAGGCGCACAGAACACTGTTACCTTCCCACTGTAGTGGTCCCTATTTTTCTACTTGCATTTTTACGTGCTTTCGAACTGCTAGGTTGGCAGAAGCTGGGACGAGTAACAGGCGCTCACTCTGTTACGCGGCACTCAGGATTTGACCCTCCAAACTGCTGACCTTCTGATTGAAAAGCTTAGCGTCCTAACCCACTGAGCCACCACGTCCCTTCAGTTACAGTACACTGTCCAAAATAAGACCAAAGGTACTGATATTCTCTTGTTAGGAGGAAATCCTCCATGTGGCACCAATGTGATTAAGGCTGGTAACCTAGGCTACCAGTTCTCTATATTATTAAAAAGCATTATGTGAAGACTTTGATGAATCAGAACTATGGTTATCCCATCTACTAGTCTGTCTACTCTTGACCATGGCTTGGAAAGATTGTGGTGTGGAATGTCAGAGGAGTAATGTCACAAACAGATGAAATATAATAAAGAAAAAATATATTGTGTGCTGAAAGTTGAAAGAGTTAATAAATGTGAGTGAAGATAGTCTGTTGTTATTGGTTAGATGTAATGAATATTTTCAGGGAAATGAAGTAGTGAATGAATTTGTGAATGAAATAGCAAAAATGTACATCAGATAGTATGAACTGCTTTCATTTACACTAGTATGCTTATGAATGAAAGCATGAATTCATATCTTAGTGATAGTTGCATGCTACGTTCCTGTGAATGTTAATAGCAGAAGAACCAGAAATACATTTTGGGAAACGGTGCTATCTGGAAGGGGATGTTTTCCTAATCGACATGAAATGATGAGAGGGTGAATGTATGAAAAAAAGTTACTGAGCCATTCATAATGACTGACAATTGTGATTTCTTACTACTGAATATAAGTATATAATCATCATTGTTTGGATTATTTATGATGAAAGATTGATAATTAGTGAAAGGTACAAGGCTGCTGAGGTTCAAATTTGAGATAGAGGATTCCTTAGTATTGAGAAGATTAGACATTGGGAGAAAATAGAAGAAAAACAAAGAAGTACAAGAATTTAAGAAGATCAGTTGCAGGAAGAGAAAATGTGAGCTCTATATGAAAAGTATTAGAAAATAAATTAATCTTCTAACAGGATTAATAGAAAGTGAACATAAGGAAGACAACGTATAAAATGATTAGAACAAAAGTATGTTATAAAGTGCCACAAAAAAGTGAGAAGTCTAATATGAAAAAAATGATTGATGAAAAAACGAAGTAGAAGAGTTAAGGGATAAGGAGAAGATAAATAAAAAATAATGATGAGAGTATAAAGCAGCGGTCTCCAATGTTTGCAGCTTGGCAGCCTGGGGGTGGGGGAACTGGGCCACATGAGTGGCAGGCCAGCATGCACATGTGCACCCACGCAGCCCTTGCACAACTTTCCTGAGCATCAGGCCAGCACGCAGGTGTGTGAATACCCGCAAACTGAGCTGCGTGCACAAGCACACATGCTCCAGCCAGCCACTCACGCAGCCCAGTTCCAAGTAGGGCATGAGCCGGTAGTGGGCCACAGCCAGGGGTTGGGGACCTCTGATATAAAGTTACAAAGAATTATCCCAAAGAAGCAAGGAACAATGAAAACAATTATAAGAAGGATGTTGTATAAACTACTACTGTATGTAGCTTGAACTATGTTTCCTTTTTTGTGGTTAATATTTCTCATTCCTTTTCCCTAGTCTGCATAACAATATTCATCACAAAATGAAGTAATATGATAAGTATGAATGCATGTGTATACAGTATGATGTTCTTAGAATCAGGAAGCGCACTTACTTCCAAAAAAAGAATATACAGGGTTGCTTAAAAATATCCTATTTGGTTATTATTTCTCAAGTATAGCAATAACAGAAATAAAAATGGACTGGGAAAATAATCCATAAAGCAGTAGATGATTCAGCTCTCAGCAATTTCAATGGCAGTCTTATTAACCTCATTGTGATTGTCAGTTTAGAATTGTGCGTATTCCTCAACCCTGAATGGAAGCAGTGTATTTAAGCTAACTTTCAAGTGATGTCAAATGGATATGTTAAACCAAAAGTGTCATTTCAGAATAACAAGAGTTGGAAGGGACCTTGGAGGTCTTCTAGTCCAACCCTCTGCTCAAGCAGGAAACCCTATAGCATTTCGGACAAATGGTTGTCTAATCTCTTCTTAAAAACCTCCAGTGCTGGAGCACCCAGACTTTGGGAGGCAAGTCATTCTATTGATTAATTGTTATAACTGTCAGAAAAATTCTCCTTAGTTCTAGTTTGGTTCTCTCATTTCAACAATCACTTCATTTACTCACTTATCAAGTTTTTCAATTCCCCTTTTATCCTCCGTTTCTCCTACCCCAATGCTCAGGACATACTGTCCTCCAAAGCACTTATGGAACCTATGCAGGAGAAAATAAAGCAAAACCTGTTGCGCAAATCCATTGTGTAATATTTGATGTAGTCATCATTTAAATAAATAATTTATTTATTAAATATTTACAGTAAAGCAGATATTAATGATATGGTGCTTTTTCTTAGGTGAGAAAGAAGGGTATGAAATAGTGTGTAATCAGATAACTAAAGCATTTAATACAGATTAACTTTTTTCAACTTTATAAAAACAAAATATATTTCATATTATTTTATGTCTTTTAAAATAATAATTTAAATAAAGCAACTGAATGTATGATTCAGAGAAATTTAGTCCTTTGCAATTGATTCATTTTAATAGGTGCACTTGCTTAACTCTATACTTTGAATGCTCTGTTGAAATCAACAAGCTGTCCAAATGCTGATCAGATTTGATCATCACATAGAAAAAGAGGGGGGAAATGCATTTGCAAAAAATAATCTGCTTAAAAATCTATGAAAATGAATAAAAATATAAAGGTGGCTGGGACAGCATATATTGTTGAAGAATGACTCTACATAGGTGATTGACATTATTGAAATCTATATTAATATTCATTGATCTGACAAATATTGACCAAAGTAAACTCAAAGTTCATATTTAACCAGGAGGAAAAAAATTCTCCGTAGTGTCAGTAACAAGTTGGTATTCACTGTCTTATGCAGATGCTTATAGAGAATGCTGAGCTGTTTTACAAGCATATAAGTCCCAAAAATAAAATAAATAAATAAATAATAAATAATATTCAGCTTGTTATCCTTGTTTTACAAGGATATTCTATCAAGAATAGAATATAGACATTAGTTCACATTTTATCTCTTTTTAATCAAGTGTGCATCCTGCCACAATCACAAGACTCTCAGATGCTCATAAGAATAAGCAAACATAATAAAATGTATTTATAAGATATTCTTAGTATATTGTGTTTGCTTAACCCCCCACAAAAAATACATAGTGTCATGATGCAAAACCCTCAGAAAAGCTCCATTTTCAACTTTTTCCAGAAGGCAAATTATGTTGGAAATAGACAAAACTGCTGTGGGGAGCTATTCCAGAGGAGAGGCTCCATCACTGAAAGACAACAATCCTGGACATCAGCCCTCCTAACTACCAGAAATGGGAACAGGCAGCTGCCTCTCCCAGCATGATCAAAATGGCCAGGCCAATTCAAGTGGAAATGCAGGAAACCTGCTCCAAGCTATAAAGGGTTTTATGGATTAAAATCAGTACTTTCAATTGTATCTGCCAGCTACAGATACAATATATGTCCATCCACGATCACCAGGCCACCTCATTTTGCATCATGAAGATTCTTGGTTGGTCTTTAAAGGTAGCCTGTAGAGTTCATTGCAGTAATCTAAATTAGGGTTTGATGAACTTTTTTTTTTAATTCCATTTATATCCCGCCCTTCTCTGAAGACTCAGGGCAGCTTACAAGCTTAGCAGTAGCCTTCATTCTATGTATATGCCTGCTTATTAGGGCTTTCATACACCCCCCCAAGCGGCATTATTACAAAGTCAGCTTAATTGCCCCCAACAATCTGGGTCCTCATTTTACCTACCTCGGAAGGATGAAAGGCTGAGTCAACCTTGAGCCTGGTGGGATGCGAACCTGCACTAATTGCAGGCAGCTGGTGTTACTTAAGGAGGCATTAGCCCACTGCTCCACCAAGGCTCTTTTCTAAAAGGCCAGATCCTATCCCTCCTCTGCTACCACAATCATGGCTGCCAGGTCTGCAGGCCAAAAAGCAGAACTGTGTCTTTTTGTCAACAAGGAAGCTGTTAATAGGTTGCCACAGACACCCAGGGCACCCATTCTCAATTCCTGCTCCTGGCCCTTGAAGTTTGACTGAAACTAAGGCCTGACTATCTGCCACTCATCCACTCATAGGCTGTATAATCAGGTGGGCCAGATTTGGTTTTTAGATTGTGATTTCCCAACTCTGATCCAAATGCATGGTGAAAAGACTGTGAGTCACTATGATTAGATTCTTCTTCCCCCAACTAGCCCACCACTGCCACACCAATCGAAACTGGGGAAAATCCTCTACCTGCTGATCCACTAGGAGCTGTAAATCCAGCTGAACCTCAAATCATGGACCTTAAGGGACAGTACAATCCTGTCCAAAGAAAAAATGCAGGGCATAGATAAACTATGATATAGAAACTGCACACATACCTCCTACTGTTCATTTTAAGCAGGTTCTCTCCTATCCAGACTCACATAACCCCCCCAGGCACTGGGACAAGACTGCAACAGCATTTCCAATCTGGCTTGGGGTTACAGGTAAAGTTGAATATTGTCAGCACATCAATAGTTTCAACTCTGAACCACCAGATACTTTTCCCAGTAGCTTTATGTAGATGTTGAATAACATACAAAAAGTTAATGCTTGGTTAATGCTAAGCATTTTTCAGTCCAGTTACTTCAATGGGAAAATTAACCCAATAAACAAAATCCTTCCTTTCACATACAGATCAAGACCAAAATGTTCAAATTAACTTTGTCTGAAGCTTCACAGCTATATCTATAGCAAGGCCAGTGTAATATCAGCAAAACACATCTTTCCATACTGATAAGCTTTCCATACTGACAAGCTATTCTGATGTAAATATGCTTATATGCTAATGTGCACCAGTTTCTTCTCCTGTTATTAAAAGATTTATCTGTTGGATGTGAGCTGTTTCATAACCAGCTACTAATTATTACAGTGTTAAAAAAGAAAAGATCTACATTTCACTCCCACTTTCCACTTCTTCACAGCTACTAATGAGATGGAGCTGATTGTCACAACAAAGATAAATGCAAATTAATATATATTCCAAAGGCTCAAAGCTAGCAGTACTTTAAAACTTTCTTCAATGCTGGGAAGATACCCCATAAAACAATGAGCCTATTAAAACCAAATAAAGAGTATTTGAATGTCATGTCACATGAGGATGGCAAATGTTCAACTAATTTTTACTAGGATATTACAGTCAGAGAATCTACAGTTCAGTTGATATTCTGGGTGGGGTTTGGGGTGGAGAGTTTTTTGCTCTGTTTTCAGGAGTAATTCAAAAGCATCAAATCTTGTTCTCATATTCTCAGACTGTTTATTATATATAAACACATATACTTAAGTAAACATTTGGAATGGAACCTCAGCTGAAGACTTACTTTTAAAAGTTGTGAATAATGCTGAATTAAGGGACGCGGTGGCTCAGTGGGTTAGGATGCTGAGCTTGTCGATCAGATGGTCGGCAGTTTGGCGGGTCAAATCCCAAGTGCCGCATAACAGAGTGAGTGCCTGTTACTCGTCCCAGCTTCTGCCAACCTAGCAGTTCGAAAGCACGTAAAAATGCAAGTAGAAAAATAGGGAGCACTACGGTGGGAAGGTAACACCGTTCCATGCGCCTTTGGCGTCTAGTCATGCCGGCCACATGACCATGGAGACGTCCTCAGACAAGCACTGGCTCTTCGGCTTTGAAACGGAGATGAGCACTGGCCCCTAGAGTTGGAAACGATTAGCACACATGTGCGGGGGAACCTTTACCTTTACCTTAATGCTGAATTAATATTATTTGGGAGCTGAGTTAGATAAATGCCAGTAATATACTGATAGCCGTTTAATGGAAAAGCTACAGTATGGTATATTATGTAAAGAAAACTAGATATTCATGTGTATTTTTGATTAACTTGCAGCTATTTATGTGAAACTATAAATGCAACAGTGGTGGGATTCAGCCAGTTAGTACCAGTTTGGCAGAACCAGTAGCTAATTTTTTGTTGCCCAGGCCCAGAATGGACTTCCGGAAGTGGCATCCACACAGAGAACCGGTTGGTCACATATTTGAATCCTACCACTGAAATGCAACATATGCGCATTCACTGCACTCAGTTTGCTTCAGCCAGTTTCCAGTTTCTTTCCTTCACAGTGGGGAAAAGTGACATCCCAGCTTTAATCACTTGCAAGCTTTACGGGTCCATTCTGTCTAAATTTATTAGGAGACAGTTTTATTTATTGAATGAGCTGATTCTATAATGTATTGACCCATTCATTCATTTTTATGTCACTTTTCTGCCAATAGTATTCCTCCCTGATTTGAACAACAACAGACTTTAGGCATATAATTTAAAAAACAATCATCTAAAATGGAAACAGGATACAGAGGAACTAACAGAAAAGCAACACAAGAACAACTTCTTCGATTTAAAGTAGTTTTTATGTTGAGTTGCTGCTAACAATTCTGGGAAAGCTAAACCCCAGCAACTTGATCTTCTGCTGCTGTGTCTTCTCTCTGAAAGAATAGTTTTAGTATGATGAAATTAGTAGATGGAGGAACTAAATGGACCCTGGCAGGAAAAAAAATATTTTTGTAATGACATTTCTGTGTTTGGTAGAAAACTTCAAGCAGTTCAGGAGCACCTCTTTCCCTCCGCTTGAGTAAAGCCTCTTTCCCCCAACTCTAATGAAATTAGGAATTTTTAATCATGCAAATTATTAAATACTAAACATTAAGTAGCTATTGATGCATCAGATAAATGCCTTAGGGCAATTTGACAAAGTGTTCTCAACGGTATTCTCTATCAAGTTCTGTCATCATATTATAAAGCTGTTTTAATACTCTGTATTTAAATCTTTGCATTCTGAAATAAAACATAATTATGCTTATAATAAAACTAGTTATAATAAAACTAAGTGAGGGACGCGGTGGCTCAGTGGGTTAGGACGCTGAGCTTGTCGATCAGAAGGTCGGCAGTTTGGCGGGTCGAATCCCGAGTGCCGCGTAACAGATTGAGCGCCTGTTACTCTTCCCAGCTTCTGCCAACCTAGCAGTTCGAAAGCACGTAAAAATGCAAGTAGAAAAATAGGGACCACTACGGTGGGAAGGTAACAGCGTTCCGTGCGCCTTTGGCGTCTAGTCATGCTGGCCACGTGACCACGGAGACGTCCTTGGACAAGCACTGGCTCTTCGGCTTTGAAACGGAGATGAGCACTGGCCCCTAGAGTCGGAAACGACTAGCACGCATGTGCGGGGGAACCTTTACCTTTACTTTAATAAAACTAATATGCTTAGCTTGTATTCCATAAGTATAGATAGGTTTTTGGCTTCACTGAACAATTTCCCATCCCTCTCCCTCTCCTTATCAACATGCCCCAACCTGAGCTAGATTTTGCATTTCCAGGAAGGCAGTATATTATCCTTAAAGGTAAAGGTAAAGGTTCCCCCGCACATGCGTGCTAGTCATTTCTGACTCTAGGGGCCGGTGCTCATCTCTGTTTCAAAGTAATATACTACATCTCTCTCTTAACTGGTAGGATATGGGCAATACTATATTGACCTGGAAGGTAATCCCTAAATTAAATATTCTAACCCGCGTGGAATGTTTTAGCATGCTTGGAACAAAACTGGGTTTTGATTTCAGTTACAGTAAAAGGTAAAGGTAAAGGTTCCACCGCACATGCGTGCTAGTCGTTTCCAACTCTAGGTGCCGGTGTTCATCTCCGTTTCAAAGCCAAAGAGACAGCGCTTGTCCGAAGACATCTTCGTGGTCATGTGGCCAGCATGATTAGATGCCAAAGTGGCACGGAACACTGTTACCTTCCCACCGTAGTGGTCCCTATTTTTCTACTTGCATTTTTATGTGCTTACGAACTGCTAGGTTGGCAGAAGCTGGGACGAGTAACAGGCACTCACTCTGTTATGCAGCACTCGGGATTCGACCCTCCAAACTGCCGACCTTCTGATCGACAAGCTCAGCATCCTAACCCACTGAGCCACCACGTCCCTTCAGTTACAGTACACTGTCTAAAATAAGACCAAAGGTACTGATATTCTCTTGTTAGGAGGAAATCCTCCATGTGGCACCAATGTGATTAAGGCTGGTAACCTAGGCTACCAGTTCTCTATATTATTAAAAAGCATTATGTGAAGACTTTGATGAATCAGAACTATGGTTATCCCATCTACTAGTCTGTCTACTCTTGACCATGGCTTGGAAAGATTGTGGTGTGGAATGTCAGAGGAATAATGCCACAAACAGATGAAATATAATAAAGAAAAAATATGTTGTGTGTTGAAAGTTGAAAGAGTTAATAAATGTGAGTGAAGATAGTCTGTTGTTATTGGTTAGATGTAATGAACAACCTGCCTCCAGAAGGTGAGAATACTCCAACAATGGAAGTTTTTACGAAAAGACTGGACAGCCATTTGTCTGAAATGGTATAGGGTTTCCTGCCTGAGCAGGGGGTTGGGCTAGATGAAGTCCCTTTCAACTTTATTATTATTATTATTATTATTATTATTATTATTATTATTATTATTATTATTATTATTATTATTATACACTGAGGGTAAACAGAAGCTTCTTATAACTTTTTAAAGAGATTTTCTGTATCTGTAGAACCCATTTATTTATTTATTATATTTATCCTGACTTTTCTCCAAGAGTTCAAGGTAGCATAAATACTACCGCCTCTAATTTTGTCCCCACAATTTCAATCCTGTCAGATAGGTCAGGCTAAGTGAGGCTTGTTCAAAATCACCACATGTTTCCATGGCTAAAAGTGAACATGAACTAGAATCTCCACCCCCCCCCAACTCCCTCCCCTGCTGCCCAACAACGTAACCACTCCACCACACTTGAGCAATCAGAGTAAAATGAAGCTGTGTAGTAGCTTTAAAAGAGGGGAGACTTCAAAATGGTGCTTTGCTTAAAGCATCATCAAACAACGCACAATCCTTATCTCTGGTAGCCATAGTACTTCCCAGTCCTACTGGGCATTGTTGCTTCCTTTGGGTTTCAGAAGGAAATGTATTACCAAATTTCACACTTCACGTGCAAAGCCTTTCTTTGACAGTGATATTTTGGAAATTGGGTTTCTCCACATGAGAAAACCAAAGAGGGAAGAGAGGGAGAGAGGGAGAGAGAGAGAGAGAGAGAAAGAGAGAGAGAGAGAGAGAGAGAGAGAGAGAGAGAGAGAGAGAGAGATTGATTCTGGTTTTCATGAGTAGGACCTGTCTTTACTACTGGATTTTTTTTTAGTACTGAGTGAAAGCAGTATCATTCTATAATTCCCTATCTTGTTCTACTTCTCTTCCATAACAGTTTGCTTTCAATCCAGCTTCTATAATTGAAGAAGGGGCTTACTTGGTAAATAATGTGTGTTAGCTATGAAATTCCTGAACAAATCTTTGGAAAAAATGTTGCTAGGATGGTAAGAACAGCTTAGGTTCCCCTTTGGACATACATGACTTACTTTACCTATCCATTCATATCATGCTGCCAGTTGCAAGCAGGATAATCTTATCATGTTAGATGAGTTGTATAGATATTTAAATTCTTTAATAAAATGAATTGTACAAAAAATTCTGATTTGCAATGTTTATGTGGAGTGATTTCCTGATCTGGCCTACGTAATGGAGCTCACACAAAAATAATAAAAATGGAATAAAAAATAAATAAGTAAAAGTAAATTTTATAAAAATTCTTTTTGAGATATATAAAAATTTCAATCCTTTTAATCACATTTTTACCCATTAACCAAAATTCATCATATTCTCTTCAACATGTTTTTCCTCAGTTTAAAATTTTAACAAAAGTAATACATTTTAGTAATTGCATGTTCATCATCAATACACAACTATATTTCAAATCCTGTCTTACTTTGCTCAAAACCATAAATCTTTTCAGTCATTTAAAATCTTTCAGATAACTATAAATGGAAAAACCATTGACAGCTATATCCTTCTGCTATTAATTACTCTCTTGATTTAATTTTACATTTCCCTTAATAGTTTTCCAATAAAACCCAATATGTTAACCATTTATCTTTGCCAGTTCTCTTCTATGTTTTACTTCTTATGCTAAGATTCATAAAGGTGTTTTCAAACACAACTTGAGTTTATATCTAATCCACATTCTCAATATGGCACATCTAGTATTTTTAATTGTTTTTAGTAGATGGATTGATTGCTTTAATATATGACTGATTTTTTACAAACCGCCTTGGAATAGGGCAGTATACAAATAGATGTAATAAATGTAAAGCTAAAAAGATGAGCATTCCCTTTATAAAGTAAGAGGAAATTCTATATTACTACTGTGCTATTTCAATTTAGAATATGGCGTCTGATGCTTCCTCCTGAAGTTTTGTGAGATAATGTACTAAAGACAAAATTGTTATCCTTAACGTTTGCTCTACTCATTTTCATTCTTCAATACAAAAAGTTAAGTTCTATTAGAATTACAATATGGTATAATTTTTTTGATGATAATCATACTTTCTAAAAATTTCCTTCAAAAACAGCCTATTATTGCAGCGTCCTAGGGAGTCAAGAATTTGGGACATCTGCTGTTAAAAGCAACTGTGATGATAAAAGCAAATTAAGCTACTCCAGATCCAGAGAGGGTATTATGAACCAGGAAATAAATTTTCAAGAGTGAATTATTAGCAGGGTTTTGCATACCTAAAATCTTTCTTGATGAAATCCAGATTTTGTGCCAAAGAAAGGAGTTGGGTCTTTGAGTTAAATTCAAACCTGGTTGTATTTCAAGGAGGCTCACTGAAATTAATGCATTTAAATTAGTTATGACTAAATTAAATGTAATTCATTTCATTTTGGATAATCTATACTCAACCTGTTTGTATTCAATCCTATGCAGTAACACTTTTTCTTTATTTTATCTAATGTATTCTAATTTCTTGATTGTGGTTAGGGAGACATATCATTCAATCAAGGTACATCGCTGCAACTTGATTGCTGAAACTCACAACTTATTTGTTTTGCAAAAGCTGCAATTCTAGCCTAATCATAATTGCATCACAAAATATCCTGGCCTACCAAGATTTTTTTTAAAGAAAAGAGCTATTGTATAGGCCTAAGATATAATTTACAGAGCAATCCATTTTATCTCCAAAGTTCCTCACCCACCCGCACCACAGGATATCTATTTTTAATGGAACATGTCAAAGTTCCACTTTGCACAAGAACATCACTAGCTCAAACATGTGCTTTTTCACACACACATAAACAACGTTTTTGCACTCACAGAAAGTGACCTGGTTGAGCAATATAACAACCAATAAAAATGTCACAAATTTCAGAATCAGAGTATATGTTTTGCCACTGAGATTCATGGCTGCTTTACTAATCAGCAATTCTAGGCATGTTGAATAACCATGAATAAGGAATGTGGTATAAAATAGAAGGGAGGCTAGCTCAGATAGTTAACCTCATCCCCAAAACTCACTGGGGGGGGACATGTTTTGAAATACGAGACCTCCTGGCTTCCCTCATATTATTTTTGAAGGGTTTAACTGTTGTTTGCAATGAAACATCTAACTTTTTTTTTCTTTCAAAGGAATATGAGGACCTTGATCAGCAAAGAAAACTGATCTGTTTTGTCTGTCTTTATAAAGGCACAAATAGATAGTGTTCAGTGGAGGGGGGAAGCAGCCAATCCAAACTGGTAAACTCCTTGCCTCCAGCTTCCACCCTGCTTTTCTTTTTAAGTCTTCAATCTCTATTGTCTGGTGGTTTGTTCAGTTAATCTCCTGTCAATACATGATGAACAATCTGCCTATTGACTGTCTCAGCAGTTTCTAGATCCTCTTCCACCACCCTCTATGCCAAGATTCCTCACATTTCTTCTGATTGCTCTTTTAGTGGGGAGAGGGAGGGAGGGAGGGAGGGGTGGAAAAGAGCAAAGTTATTTTTCTTCCCATCCCCTAAAATAAATTATCACCTGCTCCTGAGATCTTTCCTTGGCCCCCTTTTTTGATCTGGTTCTTTACACGGGTTTGAGAATCTAAAACACGCTCTCCACACTGTTGCTTCCCCTTGAAAGTTTTCCAAATGACTTTCAGCTGAGCACAGAAGGGATTCTTGTCCTATCGTTTCTTGTTCGCTCCAAGGAAAACAAATATTGGTGGAATCAGAATAACCATTTTTAAGGGGTCGTC
Source organism: Vipera ursinii (assembly GCF_947247035.1). Lineage (NCBI taxonomy): Eukaryota > Metazoa > Chordata > Lepidosauria > Squamata > Viperidae > Vipera > Vipera ursinii. The sequence continues at coordinate 268,422,524 of NC_139512.1, read as the reverse complement.
CATATATTAATTGAGTTCCTTCTCTAATGGTGATGCTAATAACACTGCATTGCTCGTAAAGAGGATTTGGGAAGGTTTTTGCCAGAAAAAAAAAACAAGAACCATAGAGGAAAAACAAGCCACAGATTTGGAACAAAACAGGAAGCTGGCCATGTTCAAGGAGCAGACGTGATCATTTTAATCCAACTTGTTTCGTTACTGAATCCCTTAGGAAACACATAATGTCGAGTTTACAGTATTTCCATTCAACCCTGTCTCAAAGCTGCAAAAAGTGTTTCTTCAACTGCTTTGAGCAATTTAGCTTAGCAAAGATTCCCTATTTAAAATTTGCTGAATTTTGTTTTACCAGCTCAGTATTTGCATTTCTGGTCACTGAATCCTTGTCTCCTGTTTTTAGTTACTTATTTCAAATACCTATCTCCCATTTCCTATATGGAGGCATCTGGCTAGGGTCAGAAAATTCAGGATGGTAACAGCAAATATAGAAAATCTGCCCCCTTTGTGTTGCAGATAGGTTGCACAAGCAACACATGGAAAAAAGGTGCAAGGCTACAATTACATAGTCATGGCAACTTTTTTGACATATACATACAGATATGTCCCAGTCCCATACAATCTTGTTTCAATACCACTGCCTACACATGATTTAAATAGTATTAAATAGTGTTAAAGACCATGGATTTAAACAACATAAAGGGAGAAGAAGGAAAAACAAAACAAAATTGGTTATGGAATACTCATATAGACAAGACCTGGATGAAGAGAAACGTCTTCAACAGGACACCTATAAGATGGAATAGCAAATGTTTTATGAATTTCAGGATACGTTTTCCAGAGAAGCTCCACTTTCCTTTCAACTTCAAACCATGTTTGCTTCCTATCAGAAGCATTGTGACAATGGAAAAATTGGGCGCATGATCCCATTGTTAGTCAAGTCTTTATTCTTTTAAAGTATCAATACTGTTAAGAAAAAAAAATAAAAAATATGAAGAGTATCTTGAGAGTGTCAGTTTTCCTTATATGCACTGTTTAAAACATCTTCAGCTTTCTAGCCATTTTCTATTGAACTGCCTCAGTTTTTATTTGTTTTGGAGAGAGATTAGCCATTGATTAATCTTAAACAGATACTTTTTTTTAAGAAATTGGACTTCAAAATGTGACAGATTTCCCCCCCCCCAAAATTATCTCCAGTCAGCTGGCTAAAAGCAAACATGTTTTCCTACATTTCAGTACTCATGCCTTATTCAGTGCCACATTCCCAAGAGATATAAATCCTTGTGGGATTGGTATGGCAGAGATGCGTTCTTGTTTCTCTTGGCAAGAGCAAATTATGTTATTTTGCTGAAAAGATTTAGCCGTGCATAAACTGACAATTTCCTTTTGTGCAGTGGTTTATGTTTTGAAGTTCTTTGGAACTTTGAACTGGAGCTATTATCTGCAGTTAAATTTTCAGCAAAATGTCTGATATCAAACCCTAGAATAAAATATACTCACTTCACCTCTGTTCATTTTCTTCAGTGAATCTCTTCCAAAAGTTTCCACCAAAGGAAAATTTACTAAAGTAAATTAAAATGCTCTGTATAATTAACTAAAGAATTGCTAATGAAATAGAGATGCACCAAGGCTGTGTGTGCCTCATCGGTCTCTGTTACACTTCAGAATCTCATTCACACATTCTTAAGATGATGATTAATCAAATGCAAGGTGTTAAATAAGATGCTTTTAATTAACTTGATTTCAAAAGTTTTTCTGAGCCAAAGAAAGGCAAAAGTTGCATTTGCTTTTGTCTGCCTTTTGCTTTCTCCCTTCCCATATCATAGTCCTTTGCAATGATGCTAAGTACAATTTACTAAGGATGCTTTAGAATGTATCAGGCCAAAATAGCCTCTATGGCTCCCGATGTGTCCACACTCTCGACCCTTGAGGGAGGGAGGGGAAAAAGAGATTATTTTAACATTGTTAAAAAAGTAAATGAGAGGCTGAAATGCTTCAGAGCAAAATGCCAGTCTCAAGCATAATCATTATTTCAGAGAATGCTGAGGGACACATATTGGCCCCAGAGGCATTCTTAAGACAATATTAAAAAATGATAGGAGACAATAGCCTAGCATTCAGTTTGAAAAGTGCCACCTCCATAAGCAAGCTGAAGTAACCAAGAGCATCCCGAGAATACCATAAGAGGTGGTAGCAAGAAATTGTGCCCTGTGTTTTTGTCAAATTAATAAAATGTCAAGGACACATTCCAAATGTGGCCCCATGGTTGCAAAGCCCTGATGCGGAGACTTGGCAATATCACAGTAAATTCCCTCTGCAGCTTGCTACCTTCTACTTATCCATTTAAATATCTTGCTATTAATCCAGTTTCCTATAGATTTGTGTGTGTGTACGGGTTTGCACCTGCCTTCCTGGCAGTTGATTCCTGGCAACTGCCTAAATGTGTTCTTGCTGTTTTCTTGGCAAGATTTTTTGGCAATTGCTTAATTCCTAGGGCTGAGAAAGGGTGACTGGCCCAATGTTACCTGCTGTCTTTGTGCCTAAGTGAGAGTAAAACTCACAGTCTCCTGGTTTCTTGCCTGGCAGTTTAACTACTATCGTGTTTCCCTGAAAATAAGAACCACCCAGGAAATAAGCCCTAGCCTGATTTTTTGGGGTGGGCCTAATATAATGTGCTAAGCACATTGTGGGCCTAATATAATGTGCTAAGCACATTGTGCTTTAGATTGTAAGCCGCCCTGAGTCTTCGGAGAAGGGCGGGATATAAATGGGATTAAAATAATAAATAAATAAAAAATAATAAGCCCTACCCCCAAAACAAGCCCAGGGGGTGGGGGTGACCAGCACAAGAGATGGCGAGGGAGTGGGGGCCAATGGTGTCTGGCAGCAGCCATGGCCCACCAGCCCCTTTGCGCAGCACAGGTAAGTCCGAGCGCGAAAGCAGAGACAGAGGGATGCAAGCGATCTGGATGTGCTGCGTGGCCCTCTGGCTCATATGTGGTGGCAGTGGCAGCAGGCAGAGTCACAGACATGGGGTGGGAGGCAGGTGATCCAGACGTGTTGCACAGCCACCTGGCTCAAGGCAGGTCTGCGGGAGGCTTGCATGTCGGCACCAGCAACAGGAGGAGGCAGAGGCACGGGCACGGGAAGAGGAGGCAGGCGATCCTGATGCGCCATGTGGCCACCTGTCCCGGTGTGGCCATGGGCAAGCCAAGAGATGGTGGGACAGAGTGGGCAGTGCATCGGGATCACCTGCTCTCCCCCTTGCCTTTGCCGGTGCCACCATGCTAGCCTCCCATGAGCCAGGCAGCTGCGCAGCACATTCGGATCACTTACCTTCTCCCCCCAGTGCCTCTGCGTCCGTCTGGCTCTGCCGCACACTTTTCACCCAGGGGGAGACTGGAAGCTTCATCTGCTTGCAAAAGGAAAGAGTGTGGCAAGCCAAGGGAGGTGGCAGAGGAGGCTTGCACTGCCTGATCATTTGGCTTTCCCCATCTATTCAGGCTCTCCCCCTCACTGAAGGCACATTTTGCTGGCACTGCCATCACCTCCCAAGCGTCTGCCCTGGGAAGTCCTGTAAGCCATTGCAGCCGCAGTTAAGCAGACAATGCAAGGGAGCTAGCAGGCAGCCGCAGAGTCAGATATCTCCTGAAAATAAGCCCTAATGGGTCTTTTGATCCCAAAAAAATAAATAAAAAGACCCAGTCTTATTTTTGAGGAAACACGATGTAGCAAAGTGACTATTTATATAAAATCAACAAAGCTTATTTTGTAAAAATCTTTTTTTCCTTATTACAGAGCAAACCAAATCAGGTTCACACCAGTACAAACACTTACCTTTGCTTCTTTACACTTGATTATTGTATCATCAGTGACTGGCAGTTGTAAATGATCTAGATGAAAACCTCTGAGGTGAGAGGAAATGTAACTCAAGTCTGCGGCACCAACCACACACATATCCCATTTGCACATAAATGCCATTAGTTGACACCCAAACCAAAAAGAAGTGAACATTCAGGGAGAGACATGCATGTGTGAATTCGATAACCTTAATATGGTTTGGGACTGCTTAATATGTTCAAAAGCATAATAAAAGCTCAAACAGCTCACCAACAAGAATGAGCTGCTGGACCCTCAAGGAAATAGCCAATTGCATCAGAAACTAACTGCGCAGGACCTCTGCCCACCCCTATAGCTCTTTACAGGGGATTTCCTGTAAATGGGAAAAAAGCAACGTCCTATTTATTTATCCAACTCTATGACATGACTTAACCTCTTTCTTCCTTTCCTGACTTAGGAAATAACTATTTTGATGATGTCTTTAAGCTTTTGATATTCCAGTTCTGTCCTTTTTTGCAGTATGGTTTATAAAGTTGTGCACTAAGCTATGATTGAGTCTGCACTCAAAACTATAAGCTAGAGTACGTACTATAAGCCACCCAGAGTCACTTCGAAGTCAGATGGGCAGCAAATACAATAAATAAATAAACAGACAGACAGACAGACAGACTGGTTTCAGTGCAAAGATCAATGAACACAGAGCATCTGAATTTAAAGTATTATTTTATGGTTCCACCTCACATAATGCCAACCTAAAAGAATGACCAAGCGGTTTTCTATCTTTGAAAACCTATCACTCTCTAAGCCATTGTTTCTCAACCTTAACAATTTTAAGCCATGTGGAGCTCAACTCCCACCTGCTTCTGATGGCAGAATAATCATTCTCTGACAATACCTTTTGCCTCCTCTGTCCTAAGATTTCTTAGTGTGATTTATTAGTTCTGTGTCACCTTTATCTTGTTAGTCAATGAGGCAGTCTTAAATTGCCCTTAGCAGTACCCAGGTTATAGGAAGCTTCCCCCCTTATTCTGACACAGGCTAAGGACAATCTTAACACTAGTGCAATCTGTTGGAATTGATTATCTTGGAGAAAAAATGGAAGACTGGAGGGGATGGAAAAAGACAACAGGGGACAATAAAATTACCTGCCAATTTGAAGATGGGTGGGAAGTACAGTAATTCAACTCAGCAGTGCCATGACTTACTGGCAAGAAAGACCAGATTTGCAATGTTGTTGTTGTTTTCATCCTGGTGAGTAGCAAGTATCCTATGCTATGTCAACTGTGCAGATTAACACAGTTGAGAGGACTGAATCAAGTCCATGTGAGCCAAGGATGCAGCTTTGGATGCAGTTGATTTGGCTGGCTGGCTGGTTCATTCATTCACTCATTCTTTCAAAGATTTATAAGGATGCCCAATTCAAACAATATGACTTTATGATGGATGGTATAACATACAAACAAGCAATAAATCAAAACAAAGGGGAAAACCCCCACAAAAATACAACATATAAATACTAAATATAAATTGGTGACCAAGTATATAACAGTCTTCTCATGTTTACATTTTTAAGTCTTTAGCCAGCTATCACCAGCAGTAATCTTCTACCCAGCCAGTTCTTTACAGGTGTAGTATAAACATCAATGCCACTGAATTCCTTCCCCTGATTGGCCTATGCTGTAAAAACCAAAAGGGAAGAGTTAACACTGTGTTACAAATGAAAAACACACACACACCCCTTTGTCCATGCTCAGAAGCAAAGATGGGAAGGTAGAATAAACCATACCAATGTTTATGCTGTAATCTTCTGCATATTTCTTGAAATAAATACTTTAAATTCATGGCACCTTATTGCAAACAGACATTTTGTACAAGATTAGTCTCTGAGTGATTTTATACCCACCTTTTTAAAAGCCCGACAACATCATTCATGAATGATTAAAGTAAATAGCCTAAATGACAAAAGTCTGCTTGTGGGATTGCGGCTACACTTGTATTATACTTTTAATTTGTCATTAATTTCATTGATAATAAGAAGTTTAGCATTTTCTTTTCTACTACTTTCATTGGGTTATAGATTTCCCACCACAGAAGCAGATTTCCACTCATGGAATGGAAGCTTCTGTTGCACTTCATTCCCTTGGGTCTGTCCCTCCATGGCTATGATATTTTGCCAAACCCACTAGGCATTTTGGAGAGTCCCCTTCCCCCAGGGCCATCAGAGGGACCAGGAAGCTGATCTGCTGTGATGACCATTCCACTGGTATACAGATGCAACCAGATTTCAATCATGTTCATGATGCAACACAGAACATGTGCAGTGGTGATACTGTAAAGTCAGCATGTGGTAGGGTCCCTCCCTTTCCCCATTCCTTTGTACAGAGCTGGCAATGGGAAGCAGCTAGACTGTCCTTGAACAAAGCAAACCTTGTTAAATTGTGTTAGGCTCAGCAGCAGTAACCTAAATGAAGTCATGAACAAATTTATAAACCTTTGCATCAAGTTAATTGTTAATGAGAAGCATATATCAAGGCTTTTGTAATAATCTGTCCCTCTGTAATAGCAGTATACAAAGCAAAACTCAGAGTATTATTAATTTGGAATGTGGCAAGTTTCCTGTAATCTCTTTATAAGACAGAGAGCTTTTAACAACGCCAGAGAAATTAATCTGTAGAACCAAGTGCTTAAACACATCTGACTTATGGCTTACAGGTCACATTGATACCTTAGATCAGGAAAAGTAATTACACTACTGTGCTCTCCTTGACAAAGTAAAAAAAAAGTGAATAAAATGAATAAGTTGCCATGAGGTTTCTCAAGACTTATAATTTAGACAGTAGCATAGCCAGTTTGATCCAATTTATAAATGGGTGCATAAAGCATAGAGTTAAACTTACTGTTACATGATCAGACAACCATTCACAGCAATCTGGAGAAAATGCAGGAATCCATTTAATCAACAGCATCCAATCCACCAGCCAGCCAAGCAGCATTGGGCACAATTCAATATTTTAATTTACTAGAAAAATATCCATCTAAAGTATCCAATAAGTCACAATAAACAGAGAGTTCAGGAGTGGGGCTAGATTTACAGACAAGAGGTTTTGATCTGAGATTTAACATACCCATAATTTCTTCTCTTTCTTTCACATATAATAAAAGAGAAATCATATTGGGAATAGGATCAAACTACCGGTATGTTGTGCTCTATGATTAAGGGGTCCTTGGTGCTCTCTAAGCTTAGCTGTTTTATTGCTAATGTTTCATTATCCAAACTAGGTAACACCGATGATGTTACCTAGTTTGGGCAATGAAACGTCTGCAAGAAAACCCTCATTTCAACCCTGATCTACAAATATTCTCCTTTACTGGCTCTTTGATTGACATAATGTTTTTCAAATTTTTTATTCAAAACTTCACTCAAGACCCCAAGTATTTCAGAAGATATGAGATTGAGTGGGCACTCAACTTGAGTGGGCACCTTCCCCCCCCTTCATAAAAAACAACAGCCACAGGGATTGTATAATTTTCTTAGAAGTGTTGAAAAAAAATTCTTTGGATCACAACTGATTCTTAATCATCACGGACAGGCAAGTAAGAGACTTTTTTATAAACTTTATCTCAAGCTCATTTTGAGAAACACCTTTATATTTTGTGGTGTTTTTGCCAGGTTTTCCCATGGAATTTTACTACTAATTTACATCCCTCCTGAGTCATAAGATTTCATACCATTAATGGTTACCCTTAGCTTAAAGAAGCTAAAAATACAGTGCCCTTGACTAGTTAGACAATGACGTTTTCAGTGTTCCAGGCATCTATAGCAGCCAGCACTGCCATAGAAACCCTTTCAAGGAAGCTCATTAGTGTCTGTCAGATTTTCCCACTATGCACTTCCATGCACGTATGTTGTTAGTTGAAGTACACACACTCACACACACACACACACACATCCTTAAGAGCTGGACGAAAAGCTTCTCTTATGAGCTCAGGCTTAAATAATTCAAATGCACATCACAGATGCAAGGAAAACAAGCAATCTCTGAAGCACAACAACATTCAAAGGACAAATAAGTTATCCAAGATGTTTCTTTACTTATCAAAGTACAGTTTGCTAACCGAGAGCAGTTCTCTCTTTTCCCTCTGGACTGATTGCCCAACTTACTAAGATTGTAAAGGAACAAGCAATTCAGAGAGTGGCAGTCCCAAATAGGACACCAGGAATCCAAATGAGTGTATTGTACTATTTATGGCAACAAGATCTAGTCAATCATTGCATCAGTACCAAAAGCTATTCTCTCTTGAAGTATTTATAGAATATTGATTTCTGCTGTTCTGCTCCAAGGCCTAGAAAAATTAGGACTGCTATATCTGGGCTGCAAAAAAATCCAGACCAACAATAGATGGCAGCAAAAAGATAAGAAAAAATGTTTCTTGGATTTCTTCAGTCCACATATGGTAGTCCTAAGCAAAATTAATACACAGTGAAGGGAACAAAACATAACAAACAGATAATTAAAACCCAGAAATCCATTCAAAATATTGGGGTGAATTTAAATTAGAAATGGGTCAACTTCTCATGTTCTTAAATGTTATCACCTGTTGTTCCAACCCTGATTTATAATACTGTGGAGAAAACACTACCCTTCCCTTCAAGAAGCTAGAGAAGGATGGTGATTTGGATATAATGATTTAACAATATTGCATTCCCAGGAGCCAAATGCAGTTAAATCCCATTTTTCCCCACCCAATTAAATGACCATAATGTATAAATTTTGTTTTAGTTTCATCACAGAAAAAGAAAGGAAGGAAGGAAGGAAGGAAGGAAGGAAGGAAGGAAGGAAGGAAGGAAGAAAGAAAGAAAGAAAGAAAGAAAGAAAGAAAGAAAGAAAGAAAGAAAGAAAGAAAGAAAGAAAGAAAGAAAGAGAGAGAGAGAGAGAGAGGAAGGAAGGAAGGAAGGAAGGAAGGAAGGAAGGAAGGAAGGAAGGAAGGAAGGAAGGAAGGAAGGAAGGAGCATTCTTAATTTTGTCCCACAAACCAGCGTTGCCACTAAACAAAGTGCCACACTCTAAGCAAGAAACAAGAAAGAAGCAGGGGAGAACAGAGGTTTTTTTCATTTCCATTCTCCATCCTGCAACGTTTTCTGGGTCAAGGATCATCCTTGGCTTCTAAGTGACATGCCAGACACCACATTCCAAAACTTAGTAGATAACGCAAGGACATGTCATGTATATTTAAATGTAATCATAATAAAATGTGATTAATATGTTTGGTGCCCAGTCATGTATTTAATAATCTTCTCTTTTTGTCTCGTTAAACATGATCATTTGGTAACCATTCTGAGACTTCCAGTTGGCCTAAGCTGTCAGTCTGTGCTGAGATGTAGTACAGAATATTATCTAAATATTAGCTGAAGATTTAGTCGCCAGTGCAGTTGGCTTTGAAATGATTAGAAAATAAAAACATCCAATAGAAGAGAACAGAGACCTCCTTGCCTCTGGCAGCAACATGTTTGGGCTAACTCTTTTTCTCTTCCGAATTCTTTTTTGTGCAGTTTTTTATAAGATCTGGTAGATATGAAAGGATATTTCCATATTTCCATATTCTTTAATCATCATTGTATGCCAAGTGATTCCCTGGTGGTTGTTTTCTTCCAGCTCATTGTTTTCACAAATTTAGGAAATTTCTCCTTTCTGGAGCATTGAACTCTACAGTCAAAAAAATAATCAAATATCTGGAATTAACTTAAAAGACATGCACAGATTCTACTGATGACAGTTGAAAGCAAAAAATAAATAAATCTTTATATAAATTGCTTTACGGGGAAGAATATATTCTGAAGCAAGGCAAGGTGGTGTCTTTTCAATCATTATATATCAAAAGTAAGCAAAACTTTCCTACTCTGAATATAAAGCTTTACATTTTTTTCCACTTATGCCATTCGTTTGATGTGTTAATTCTTGTCTGACTGAATTTTCCACCCTTAGAGAAGCTTTCCCCAGCTTCAGCTTTTAAAGTTACTTCGATGTGTTCTTCAGTTCCAACAAATACCCCAAGAGCAATTATTTTATTCCATGAAAATGCCATTGCTTATAAAGTATATGCCCTGGAGCCTTCTTCCTATAGTCACAGCCTATGACAACTCAGATCTCATTTTTGGGTTTCATCAAATAGAGAAAATGTTGACATCTTCATCTAGTACAGACATGTCAAACACAAGGTCTGGGGGCCAGATCCGGCCCGCGAAGTGGTTTCATGCGGCCCGCGAAGCCATCCTGGAAACAGTGAGGGAATGGCCCCCACTGCCTTGGCCCTGGCCCAGAGACCCTCCTCCTGCCAGAGACCCTCAGATCTGTCCCACTCCTGCCCAGGCCCCCATAGGCACCCTTGATGGGAACGATGTAGTGCTGGCCATGCCCACCCAGTAGGCCATACGCACTTTAGCCACGCCCACCCAGTAGGTCACACCCACCCAGGCCACACCCACCCACCCCCCTGAGGGCTGATGCGGCCCTCAATGAAATTGAGTTTGACACCCCTGATCTAGTAACAATGGTTTTGTTTGGGTGAATTTTGGCAATTTCAGTCCAAACTTAGTAGGTTTACCTACTTTAAAGAATTGTTTTCAAAGGTGAAGGCAGCTCCCGAGTTTGATATATTTTTACCACTCTCGGGAAGCAAACACTTCAAATTGTCCTGCTAGGCTTTGTTAAGGGGCATTCAGGATACAAAAACAAATCATCCATAAAGAGAAGCAAGATTTATGCAGCAGCTAGTAAGAGTAAAAGAGGTAAGTGAAATTTTAGCATTTGAATTTTAGATAACATTATCAGAGAGCTTGGAGGGTTTTTTCTTCCTTTTCCGTTTAGCCTTCAAACGGTTGTTTCTTCAATTGTTTGTTTAGTTTCTGGTTCTTAAACATATGCTGTGTTGTGTTGAAAATTCTGATGCTTATTTTTCTCTTTTGTCCTTTTGGACATGATTAGTCATGGTCACAAGGGGAGATACTTGGGTTAAATCACTTGTCTTCATTAAGATTTCAGGGGATTAGAAATGCTGATAGGATGCTGAAATGTAACAACAACAACAATAACAACAACAACAATAATAACAACAACTTTATTGTCACTTGGAATGTACACTAATTGGCATACATTAAAATGAAATTTCATTGCATTCAGCTCTCAAAGGGTCACCACCAATATACACTACATAAATATGACAAAAATAAATAAATAAATACAGAATTATGCATATACCCACATATATTAACCCACATATATTAACTAATGCTCATAAAACTGTATGGTGAGGATGTGGTTTCTCATTCTAACACTTTATAATTTGTTCCCAATATTTCGATGCTGCTCGATTCCAGACTGTCATACTCATTGTAGCCATCCAAAATGAGTTTTCCTCTAGCGGGGGTTGACATTTCCCCCCAAGTTAGCTTCTTTTTCTTCTTCGGGTCCCTAATAACCAACTTTCTTTTTCTTGTACAGATTCTGCTCAAGATATTTCAACAAATAGCACTCTTGTATTTTTAGATATTCACAGGTTACTAGATATATTGCATATGTACTGGTAGTCCTTGTCTTATGACCACCCCTGAATCCAAAATTTATTTTGCTGAGTAAGACATTTGTTAAGTGAGTTCTGCCCCATTTTGCAGCATTTCTTGTCACAGCTGTTAAGTGAATCATTGCAGTGGTTAAGTTAGCAACATGATTGTTAAGTGCAGGGCTTTTTTTGTCATAGAACGCTCAGAATGGAGTTCCGGCACCTTTTTTGGATAGAACCTTGTAGGGTAGGCAAGGCGGGTTGTATGACATGTGTGAGTTCCGGCACCTTTTTCTTTTACAAAAAAAGCACTGGTTAAGTGAATCCTAACACTGACCTTGCAAAAGGGGATCACGTGACTGCAGGACACTGCAACCATCATAAATATGAATCAGAAGCCAAGTATCTAAATTTTGTTCACACATGGCTTTCGGGATGCTACATTGGTCATAAGTGTGAAAAATAGTCATAAGTCACTTTTTTTAGTCCCATTGTAACTTTGAATGATCACTAAATGAGCTATTGTAAGCCGAGGGCAATGTGTACAGATATATTTTTCATATATATAATATATTCCTGGAACCAAACCATTCAATGCATTCATGCTGGTAGGGAATGTTGAACATCCCCTTATCATTCATGTGATAAGATGGATGGGAACCCTTTGTGGTGACTCCTACTTTGTGGAATAGCCTTTGGCTGGAGCGTAAATTGGCACTGACTTTGGCATCTTTCTGCAAAGCATTTTTAAAAATGGACCTTTAAATGGACTGAGTACATGTGATTATTCCACTGCTTTCCTTACATTTTCATTTCAATTACTGGGTACGTTATGCGGCTTTAACTTTGCTCTTTCACACATACAGACATAACCATGCTTTTATTTTGATAAACAGCCATAAAGGTTATGATTTGGTGATCTCTAAATTCAACAAGCATGCACGTAGGTAAAAAATATTCAGATATTCTTTTGAATGTTTTCACTAACTGTGAAAAAATGAGGAATTCATGAATCTGAGGGTAAAAAAAAAATCTTAACATTACTGTATTGAAAAATGTGAGAGCCATTATTATATTTTAAACCAAGGTTCCAAGAGTCATGCTAGATAGGTTAGAATGATTGAGATAAATGATACCTAATTTTATCATAACTTAATGTCCCACTGGCTTCAATAGATTTTCCCTCAGTATTAACAGGTCTATGTATCTTCCATCGTATTGGGTCTTTCTAAAGCAGACATGTCAAACACAAGGCCCGGGGGCCAGATCCGGCCCGCGAAGTGGTTTCATGTGGCCCGTGAAGCCATCCTGGAAACAGTGAGGGAATGGCCCCCACTGCCTTGGCCCTGGCCTAGAGACCCTCCTTCTGCCAGAGACCCTCAGATCTGTCCCACTCCTGCCCACGCCCACCCAGTAGGAGCCACACCCACCCAGTAGGCCATGCGCACTCTGGCCATACCCACCCGGCCCCCTGAGGGCAACCACAATGCTGATGCGGCCTTCAATGAAATTGAGTTTGACACCCCTGTTCTAAAGGAAGTATATATATATGCAAAATAATGCTTAAGAACTGGAAATGCTGAAGATTTACAAAAACATTCAATGAGGCATTAAAATCTAGTCTTGCTAAAGCTTAGAGATATAATAACTAGGAAGAAAACATTGTTCTCATGTTGTGATTACAGCAAACTATTCCTATGTGTAAATTATCATTTACTGATCTTTCTCAATTGAATATGTATGCTTGATATGGATGTGCACTATGCAGGCAGAAAGAGAAAAGACCGATTATTAAACAAGAAATATTGAATTATCACAGTTTATTTGAAGCCCAGTGAAACAAATCCATCATATATTCTTCTTGGAATAACCTTCCAGGCATCTGTGGAACTGTAGCCAATAAAAAAGAAGAGAAAATATCCACTGAAAAATGCTAGACATCTTCGATTTAATGGCATGGCAAAGCGGAGATAGAGAAGAAGCAAAAGCTTTCTTATGACCGTGAATGCATTAAATATGAAATCAACTCCTCTTAAAAAGGAAGCATGACAGACAGGCCTTAGAAAATTTGCAGGCGGTTATATAGCCATTAATATGAAGGAACAATTCCCTGCTGGAGCAGGGGATAAATGGGACATTGGGATGGTTCTAAGATCTTTTCTTCATTGGCAATTTATAGTGTCACTAAGCCATCAATTAGATAATATAAAGCCAGCTTTCACTAATGTTTGGATGCTGCACTAAACAATTAGTAAGGATATGCAGTTATGAAGATTGGTGGGAGATAGGGATTCATTTATTTTTTTCACTGCAGAAACACTACAAATAGTACTTCCTGAGCAAAAGGAAAAATGTATTTTACCTCCGATTGACATATACGCTTGCTTGGCAAAATACACTGGGATTCCTAGAAACAAATGAGTTCCTATTAAGCCTCTATTGCAAAATAGAGGAAATGCCTTGGAAAGCTTCTAATTCTTGCCAGATCGAGCTAAAAAAATTCTTCCTGAGAAATCCATGAAAAGTTTGGATGGCGGTGTTGTTCTGACATAACATTTTTCTTGAGCTAGCCTCTATGGGAATAGTTTCAAAAGCATTCCCATGGAAGAGAACACTTTTAGAATATTTCTGTCTGCATGTGCACATGTATGTGCACACGCAACAACACTGATTGGAAGTCATTTGGCAGAGCTCTTGCTGTTTTCTCCAATTTCTCAATGTGATGCATTTCATTATGCAAATATAAGAAGTCTTCTTTGAAAAGAGATTGAAAGATTTTTCTAGTCTAGTAAATACTTAATTCATTTCCAAAGGAACACAGTGATAACCAGCATGCTTTTCCCCTTCAGCAATCATTGTCTAAAAAAAGAAAACCTCCAGGAGCACTTCACTTCTGTCCCTTCCCCTGGCTGGATGCCCAGTCTCAGTATGATGCTTTTAAACCTTCCCCCACAAGCTACAAGATTTCTTTAACATTATTATCCTGTGCAATGCACAGGGAGGCAAAACAGGATGATATGATATGATATGCAGGCAGTGATCCACCAAAGCAGATCCATTTGGGATGCATATGAAATGTTCAGTGCTGGACGCAAGGCTCTGTACATGGAAAAGGTCACAGGATATTGATTACATGCATATGCAACAGCAAACAAAAGGCTTATCAAGTTATCTCGGTATATTTTTCCCTCTGATTTATTTCACAGATCAGAGAAAAGCTCTCTGTTGGCTGCTTGGTTGAAATCCAGCAGTCATTTCAATAAGTGGGGAGCAACGGGCTGATAGAGATAATTCAAGACCAAATAGCTATTCTCAGTCTGATCCCAATGATCCTATAATTATGAGAAATAAAAGTGAACAAGAATTAAACTTCCTGCACACTACACGCATCGTGACCCTCAGTCAGATGCTATACAACTATGTTCATTCAGGCTCTATACTGAGTGTGTGTGTGTGTGTGTGTGTGTGTGTGTGTGTGTGTGCGCGTGCGCAAAACATCTAAAAAGCATCTGACTTCAGTTTGAAGTTCTCCTGCCATTGCCCAGTTCAGAGGAAGAACAATTGTACAAGCCTCAACCATGGATCACAACCATCATCTTGTGTAATAATAATAATAATAATAATAATAATAATAATAATAATAATAATAACAACAACAACAACAACAACATAATAATAATAATAATAATAATAATAATAATAATAATAATAAGAAGAAGAAGAAGAAGAAGAAGAAGAAGAAGAAGAAGAAGAAGAAGAAGAAGAAGAAGAAGAAGAAGAAGAAGAAGAAGAAGAAGAAATAGTTGGCAGGGACCTTGAAGGTCATCTAGTCCAACCCCCTGCTCAGGCAGGAAACCCTATACCATTTCAGGCAAATGGCTGTCCAGTCTCTTCTTAAAAACTTCCAGTGTTGGAGTATTCACCACTTCTGGAGGCAGGTTGTTCAACTGGTTAATTGTTCTAACTGTCAGGAGGTTTCTCCTTAGTTCTAGGTTGCTTCTCTCCTTGAATAGTTTCCATCCATTGCTTCTTGTCCTGCCTCGGGCACTTTGGAGAATAGCTTGACTCCCTCTTCTTTGTGGCAGTTCCTGAGATATTGGAACACTGCTATCATGTCACCCCTCACCCTTCTCTTCATTAAACTACACATACCCAATTCCAGCAACCGTTCCCTATATGTTTTAGCCTCCAGTCCCCCAATCATCTTTGTTGCTCTTCTCTGTACTCTTTCTAGAGTCTCGACATCTTTTTTACATCGTGGTGACCAAAACTGGATGCAGTATTCCAGGCGTGGCCTTACCAAGGCATTGTAAAGTGGTATTAGTACTTCACTTGATCTGGATTCTATCCGTCTGTTAATGCAGCATAGCACTGTGTTGGCTTTTTTGGCAGCTGCAGCACACTGCTGGCTCATATTGAAGTGATTGTCTACTAGGACTCCGAGATACCTCTCACAGTTACTACTATTGAGCAAGGTACCACCTATACTATACCTGTGCATTTGATTTTTCCTGCCTAAATGTAGAACCTTACTTTGAATTACATTGAATTTCATTTTGTTGGATAGTGCCCAGTGTTCGAGTCTGTCCAGATCCTCCTCTATTTTAAGCCTATCTTCTGGAGTATTGTCTATTCCTGCCAGCTTGGTGTCGTCTGCAAATTTGATGAGTTCCCCATCTATCCCCTCATCCAAATCGTTGATGAAGATGTTGAAGAGCACTGGGCCCAGAACAGAGCCCTGGGGCACCCCACTACACACTTCCTTCCATGTAGATGCAGTTCCATTGAGGACCACACGCTGAGTACGGCCTGTCAGCCAGCTATGAATCCATCTGGTGGTAATGCTATCTAACCCACATTTTTCTATCTTACCAAGTACTAGGTTGTGATCTACTTTATCAAATGCCTTACTGAAGTCCAAGTAAATTATATCTACAGCATTCCTCTGGTCCACTAATTTTGTCACTTGGTCAAAGAATGCAATAAGATTTGTCTGGCATGATCTGTTTTTGACAAACCCATGTTGACTTTTAGTGATGACTTTGTTTGCATCAAGGTGTTCGCTGATTTGTTGTTTGATTATCTTTTCCAGAATCTTCCCAGGTATTGAGGTCAGGCTGATAGGTCTTTAGTTTCCTGGATCTATTTTTTTCCCTTTTTTGAAGATGGGAACTACATCAGCTCTTTTCCAGTCCTCTGGTAGTTCCCCAGTGCTCCAGGATCTTTGCAAAATATAGTTCAGTGGTTCTGAGATCACGTCTGCCAGTTCCTTGAGATCTTTGGGGTGTAATCCATCTGGTCCTGGTGATTTGAACTCATCTAGGCTGGACAGGTGCTCACTTACCATTTTCTTGCCTATCTTAACTTGCGTTTCTATTCTGTTTTTTATGGCACTGGTTTTGGTAGATTGGACTGTTTTTTCCCTTTGTGTAAAGATAGATGCAAAAAATGAGTTAAATAGTTCTGCTTTCTCCCTGTTGCTTGTCACCTTCTTGCCACTTTCCCCCACTAATGGACCAATCATTTCCTTAACTTTTTTCTTGTTTCTTATATGTTGAAAGAAGTTTTTTTGTTATTTTTGACTTTGGTTGCAAGCCTTAGTTCATTTTGAGCCTTTGCTTTCCTCACTTCATCCTTAATAAGACCATCAATACCATTAACTAGATTTATTCAGTTAATCAATGCTGAATAAGTCCTTCGGGAGAAAGGCGGTATAGAAATTAAATTATTATTATTATTATTATTATTATTATTATTATTATTATTATTATTATTATTATTATTATTATTATTATTATTATTATACAGTAATAGGAGTTTCATTCTCCAACATTTCTCTCTGGACACTTCTGAAACCTCTCCTGCCCTCCCTACACTAGCTTAGATATGGTAACGCATCAGCTGAGCCCTGGTGGCCTAGTGGTTAGAATACAGTATTGCAGGCAAACTCTGCCCACTGCCTGCAGTTCGATACTGACTGGCTCAAGGTTGACTCAGCCTTCCATGCTTCCAAGGTCGGTAAAACGAGGCCCCAGATTGTTGGGGGCAATATGCTGATGCTGCAAACCACCTGTGCTGTAGAGCACTATGAAATGGTATTATATAAGTCTGCTATTGCTATTGCTATTGCTATCAATTCCACTGCAAGCATTGAAGTGAAAATCAAGTCTCAATCCTGCTGACTTTTCTTCATGAACATGGAAGAGTGTTTTCATACCCTTCACCTTGGTTAGCTTACCATAATGGACCAGCCTTGTCCTGATCACAGGTGGCTATTATGGAATACTGAGTAAGGTGCTGGACTAGTATAAAGGAAACCAGAGGTTCATGTCTATCCACATCCTTTGAAGCTCACTTGGTAACCTTAGTCAACTCACCCTCTCTCAGCCCACCCTAATTTACTGGCTTGTTCTTGTAAGGAGGAATGTATGTATATATATACAGTATATGTATGTGTGTGTGTGTGTGTGTGTGTGTGTGTGTGTGTGTGTGTGTGTGTAATTTTTACTAGGATATTACAGTCAGAGAATCTACAGTTCAGTTGATATTCTGGGTGGGGTTTGGGGTGGAGAGTTTTTTGCTCTGTTTTCAGGAGTAATTCAAAAGCATCAAATCTTGTTCTCATATTCTCAGACTGTTTATTATATATAAACACATATACTTAAGTAAACATTTGGAATGGAACCTCAGCTGAAGACTTACTTTTAAAAGGTGTGAATAATGCTGAATTAAGGGACGCAGTGGCTCAGTGGGTTAGGACGCTGAGCTTGTCGATCAGAAGGTTGGCAGTTTGGCGGGTCGAATCCCAAGTGCCGCATAACAGAGTGAGCGCCTGTTACTCGTCCCAGCTTCTGCCAACCTAGCAGTTCGAAAGCACATAAAAATGCAAGTAGAAAAATAGGGACCACTACGGTGGGAAGGTAACAGCGTTCTGTGCGCCTTTGGTGTCTAGTCATGCCGGCCACATGTGCGGGGGAACCTTTTAACAAACAAACGAACACTGGGATAGAATTAAAAACTAAAACAGTTTTTATTGCTAAAAAATCAAGCTTTCGTTGGCCAACTGCCAATGTTGTCAGGATGCAGATGCTGGGGTGGGGAGATTCCGTTTATACTGTTGGTGTCTGCACTCTGCTCATGGAGCGCACTCAGATCTGTTTGTTGAGGTCTGCTGTATTTCTTTGAGTTGTCGCGCATCCATTTTTGGGATGTATTTGTCTCTGGGTATCTGTTGTTAAAAGTGAATTGTTTATAGCTCCATGTGTTGTAGCCATAACTCTGGTCATTGTCCATGTTCTCATGCCAGGGATCTTAAATGGTTGTTGCTC
This sequence comes from Vipera ursinii, assembly GCF_947247035.1. NCBI lineage: Eukaryota > Metazoa > Chordata > Lepidosauria > Squamata > Viperidae > Vipera > Vipera ursinii. Next base: position 268,403,805 of record NC_139512.1, on the reverse strand, counting down.
TTCTTCCTTGTGTTCGACATTGCAGAGTGGTTGTGTGCTGGTGCAATCTTGGATTTGATGCAATGAGGTAATCTGTGAATACTTGCGCTGTTTGTCTTCATGTTGCGCACGTCGTTCCTCTTCCCAATTTCTTAGTGCCTGGTATGCAGGGGGGAGGTCTATATGCCGGTTGATGGAGGAGTGGTTTGAAAACCAAGCTTCCTTAAACAAGCGGCCGCCTTTAGTGTTGTCGCTGGCAATTGCCTCAGACAACCACTCTGCAATGTCGAACACAAGGAAGAAGAGCAACAACCATTTGAGATCCCTGGCATGAGAACACAGATAATGACCAGAGTTATATATATATATACATTGTATATATATGTATATACATGTACATGTATGTACATACATACAATGATAAGGCAATTTTTTAAATAGAAATTGAGAATTACTGGGTGGAAAATCTTAGAGATCTGTTTTGTTGGCAACTCTGGGGGAAGCTAAGCAGATCCTTATTTATTTTTATTTTAGATGTCTTTGAGTCAGTTTTTGACTCCAGTCCCTACAGTTTTCTTGGAAAAAAAATTCAGAAGTGGTTCGCCATTGTCTCCTTCCCAATGCTAAGGGAGAATGACTAGCCCGATGTCACCTAGCTGCCTTAATCATTACACCAAACTGGGTCTCTTGTCCATATACCTGAACATATTTCTACTGTTAACAGTAGAAGAGTGTTACTCTTCTGCTACAAGAGTGGCAGCAGAGCTGGGGAAGTCCATTATGCAGGAGATGAAACATTGAGATAAAAAAAATCATGTGTCCTGATTGAGAATGGAACATTGAGGATTTTTTTCCCCACCGTATTGCTATATTGCAGTTTGTTGTTAGCTTGTTAAATTTATGTGCTATCTATTTCTACCAGAGATGCCTTTTGTTGGGGCTGCCTTTGGGCTCTTACTGAGAGCAAGACTTCTATTCTTTCCATGGGATTACAGAGGGTAATGTAAGTGCAATTTGCAATTTGTCCAGTGTAGGGATGGTCAGTTTGAGTTTGAGATGATTAGGTTTAGGAGCTGGGTTTGACCCTGGTCACATCCAAAAGAGGAAGGAGGCACATTTTGTTTGTTACATCTATTTTCTCTACCATAAGTAAGTCTAATGGATTTTATATATCTTGAGGCTCCCTTGGCAGAGTGTTGAAACAAGTGGCCAAACATTAGCACCATGTTTATAGCCAGGACAATTTAGGCCTATGTCACTCATGCATTGAAGAAAAGATGAAGGCAATCTTTTGAGAGCATGAGTGGAAAAAGGTATTATCAGAGCATCTTTGGGCCATAGTGACTTAAAAGAGTGAAAAGACTATTCGGTCCTTCTCACTTCATTTGGATTACAGTTGGATTAGTTAGGAATGATACAAGCTGTAGATTTACGCATCTGGAGACTGCTAGGTTGCCCCCTCCCCCCCCAAAATAGTGCCCGTGTTGCAGCAGACAATAACAACTATTTGAATCTTAGGATCTGTAAATAATCCTAAAATATCACTTAAGCTTCTTCACCAGAATGGAAAAACGAACAGAAGCAGATTGCCACATTAAGGCTATGGATTTGCAAACTTTTGAACAGATTCAGCCAGCAAAATCTTGCCAGAAGGGAGCCGAAAACAATTGTTTCTTTGGCACGATGCACACTATGTCTTTAAGCATCAAAGTTATCTTTGCCTTACTGTTAGCCTCCAGCAAAGGTATCATGCTTGCGATTTCATTGATCCTGAATACCTTACTTAAAGTTCTATCAACCTTAACCTGAGGAATATGTGCAACTGAACAGCCATGGAATATTACACAGCTCCCATTTTAGCATCCAAAGTATGCCCTCGTCCAGCTTCCTGCTGTAAGGGGTTTTCTGACAAGCAAGCCAAAAAGACAGCGAGAAGGCAAGTAGAACAACTATTCCATGTCTACTTTTGCACTCCTTTGTGCTTGCTTTTCCTCCTCCCCATCTCTAGAGATCCTCTGCCTTAAATTTTCTCCATGATTCTATTAGATTTATTGCTCCAGTAAATTTCCAAAACAAACAAAGAAACAAACCAAATACACCCAGCCACTGTCACCACATAAAAATAGACCATCCAGGGTCCTCTGGGAATGACCCCGTGAGATCACCTGACTGTTTCCCATTCACATCACAGCAAAAACATTCCAAAAGTTTCTATTGTTTGCCAGCGCTAACAAGAGCAGGAGAGCAGCAAAGGCAGGAGGCAAAATGTCTATGTTTAGAAAATAGTCATAGAGGAAGTGTGTAAGTCCACCTTAAGGGAGAAAATAAACTCAGGTAGCTAAGAAAGGAAAGGAGCTTGACGCCGGCAGAGGCAGGTGGCTTACTGTAGTCCAGATGCAATTAGTTTTGGAAGCTGCCACTATAATTGACACTAACTATCTGTTCTTAATAGTACTTATCCAAGTAGGTGTCCTTTTCTGTTTCGTACAACTTCCATAATCTCTGGCACTGATCGTGCTGACCATCTGGAGGGAACAACTTTGATCATCCTTCCATTATGTTTACATATGCTCTCAGGTAAACATTATGCTAGCTGGATTTTTAAAAGGATCTTATTTCTCCAAGTTGTGACAACATCATCCACTTCTGGAGGTGGAGGGGGGGCAGCAAAGTCCTTAGTGATGATAAATTTAGTTCAGCATCCCAGGTTGCTGCAACACTGTATGAGAATGGGATGTGCTTGTAGAAGAGAAGGCAATTTAGCTAGCATCTAGTCTTTCCCAGTATCCATTTCCCTCTTTGACAAAATAATAGAAATAAGCATTCTTATTTATCTCATTTATATAGCTACCCATCTCACAGAACATGACTCTGAGTGATGAAGAATAAAAACACACCATAAAAACTAAATTAAAAAACATTCTACCCTTAAAAACATCACTCAAAGCTACCATTGATAGAATAATCAAGGGACTATTATGAAAGGCAATACAACCATCTCACTAATTCACCATTTTTTGACATCTCCAAGCCTGATGACAAAATTATGTTTTAAGGGACCTCTAGAAGGATGTCAGGAATGGAGCCAATGTCACTTTGGGAAGAATGATATTCCACAGAGTAGGACCCATAGCAAAAAGAGACCCCTCTGTGAGGTCCTGTAGCATATCTCTTCTGCTGAACTTAATGGTTATAGGCAGATGTAGCTGAGTGAAGGCAGTCCCTCAGGAAACTCAGCTCCATGCCATGAAGGGTTTTAAAGGTCAAAACCAACAACTTAAATTGGACCTGGAAGGAAACTGGCAAATAATGCAGCTTGCAGAACCCAGGTATAACATATACTCTTCTGGAGGCATTTTGTACCAGTTGAAGCTTCCAAATCCATTTCAATGGCAGCCCCATGCATTGCAACAGTCTATCTGGGAGGTAACCTATGTGTAAGTAATTGTGAGGAGAGCCTCCCAGTCCAATAATGGGCACAACTAGTATACTGAATTCTGCAGAACCCCACAAAAAAGGAGCCAGGGCAGAATCTCATCTCCCCAACCATTAACAATTGCTATTAACCCCAGAGAAAGGAGGAAAACCAGCACAATGCAGTGCTGCTTACCTCAAATCCTAGGACCTAGTCCAAAGGGATACCATGGATGATGGTACTGAAGGCCACTAAGAGGTAAAGAAGAGCAAGAAGAGATGTGCCAAAAATTATTAAAACCCTCTAAGAGTGAAATCTAATCTTGAAGTCACTCATTAACATGACCTAAACACTGGAGTAAACAGTGCAACAAAGTCATACATGAGAATTCAAATGCCTGAATAACCACCTTTTTCACCTCTAAGTAGCTGAATCCAGTTTAAAACATAGTCAAGACTGATCCAAACCACTCTATTTTGAAACTTTTCAGATATCAGGTTACTATGAACACTGACATATTTGCATGCATGCAAGTCTAGAGCAAACAGGGAAGAATCAACCAATAAGAGCCTGCTCTTTCTTGCCCACAGCTAAGCAATAGAGAACTCTCAGCAATAAATACTTTCTTATCAGACAATTACCTGTTGCTTTGTTACACCCTGCAGTATCATGTCTGAAAGCAAATCCAGTTACTTCTTCATACAAATAAAAAAATAGATTACCAGTGTTTCCCCACGTCCCCCTGCTTGCTAATCTCCTCTGCCTTCTAGTCTCCTAATTCTGGGATATTGGCAGTTCTGCATGTGGGCTCTTTTATCTAATCAAGCCAGTATGGTGCTATGACAGAAACCTGGCAAGTGGGAGGCACAGTCAAGAATCCTTCCAATGATTCCAGCACAGATCACTTTTTCAAGCAAAATCAACCATTTGCTGCTATTTTTGACACAGAGATCATTCCTATCAAACTGCATTTCCCTGTAGATACCATTCCATTGGTATAGGGTCATGTCTGTCCTCCTCACCATTATGATATCACACTCATTCTGTTATGTATTTAATGTTATACTGTTAAGTTACGAATTCATGTTAAACCGTTAAATCTGTGAGGTAAATACTGTTGACAGGAATATATGCGGCTTCCCTTGCCTGACAAAGACCTCGACCCAGCCCCCACAGGAAACATCCTAGCTATCTCAGAACTACCTGAATGCCCCTTATCCACAAAAGATATCGCCTCTGCCACAGCCAAAGAGAGGACCCTCAGCAGAGTATTAAATTGGGTAACCGCAGGGTGGCCAACCAAATGTCCCGGACAGGAGTTCCAGGCATATTTCACCAGGAAACAAGAACTGTCATCCCATCTGGGATGCGTTCTATGGGGCAACAGGGTGGTGGTTCCTGAAAAACACAGACCTCGAACATTACACACACTGCACGAGGGACACCCTGGAATGGTTAAAATGAAAGCTCTAGCCAGGAGCTACATTTGGTGGCCGGGCATTGATAAAAACATAGAAGACCACATAGCGGGATGCTACCCCTGTCAGCTAGCAAGGCCAGCACCACCACACGTCCCAATCCATAGATGGGAAACAACTAGGAATCCTTGGTCCTGAGTACACTTAGATTTCGCAGGACCCTTCCAGGGACAAGTATTCCTAATTGCTGTTGATAGCTATTCCAGATGGCTGGAAGTCATTCCGGTCAACAGCATCACTATGGCCGCCACAGTGCAGGTACTTAAGGGGCTTTTTGCCACACATGGCCTCCCCGATGCCTTGGTCTCTGATAACGGGCCCCAATTTACTTCTCGTGAATTCCAGATATTCACCATGGAGAACTCTATTAGGCATGTCATGTCAGCTCCGTTCCATCCCTCATCTAATGGTCTGGCTGAAGTCATGGTGAAGTCAACAAAAGATGCCCTCCGAAAAATTATCAAGGGGAACTGGCACCGGCAGCTAGCCCAGTTCCTATTAGCCCCTGCACAACCACGGGAAAATCACCAGCGGAACTGCATTGGGGGCGACGCCTCGTTACCAGGCTCGACAAAATGCACCCTGACAGAGCAAATGCCGATGCAGACCAACCCCTCCCGCAAAGATCCTTGGAGAACGGACAGACCATTTGGGCAAGAAACTATGCGGGGGGACATAAGTGGGTGCAGGAGGTTGTCATTGATCAAACGGGTCCCTTGTCATATATCATAGACATTGGTAAAGACTGCCACATTCGAAGGCACATTGACCAACTGAGGAAACGAAGTCCTCAAAACCTAATGGAACCCACAATTCCTTCCTCAAGAGAGAAGGTTCCCTTACATGCTGCTCCACCGCAACCTGAAGAGCAACTCATCAGCCAAGCACTGCCTGAGACCATCCCCGTACAACCATCCCTCCAGCCAGAACAGGGGGAAGGGGAGCTGGACGTTGAAACACCACTCCGTCACTCCGGGCGAGCAAGAAAACCACCAGCATACCTAAACGACTACGAATGGTTGAGCAACAAGTAACAACAGAGGGTGAGCAAACATCAGTTCAGGGGAAGGGTAAGGGGTGTTATGTATTTAATGTTATACTGTTAAGTTACAAATTCATGTTAAACCGTTAAATCTGTGAGGTAAATACTGTTGACAGGAATACACGCGGCAGCTTTTGACAACTGTCAAAAGCTGCTGCAGGCTACCAGGCACACGCGGCAGCTGACAGCTCTCAGCTGTCAGCACAAGCCGCCTACTGCGCAAGCGCAGCCGCCACGAGGACTCCTAGCTGTCAAACCGAGCCACCGCCGATTGGACCAGCTTTCCGGCGGGAGAAAGATGACAAGCGGATTGGACAGCCAGCCACTGGCTGGCTATAAAAGAGCGGAGCCACTGCCCTGTCAGCTGTCCGGTACCTCAATAAAGTGTCAACCTGAGCCAGCTGTCTCCGCGTGGTCCTTGCCCTCGAGTTACTTCACATTCCATGGACTTCCTTTGGAAAGCCTTTAAGCTTGCTTATGTTTTGTTCTTCGGTTACATGCTTCCTTTTTGTTGATGACATGTAAATGGTACAGAAAGTAAGCGTATTATGTTTTTTCTTTTTTCTTTTTCTTTTCTTTGGATTAGTAATTGGGGTCAAGTGACAGATGACTCCAGGAAAGGTACTAATTCAGACATTTAGTTTTGACTTTATGATAGAATGGGGTTAGCCATGTCATTATCTAAAATTCTCCAACTATTAATAATAAGGGATATTTTACCTGTTTTATATCAAGTTTATTGCCTTCTTTTTAGACATAGAAATGAAGCAGAACAAACAAACATAAATGCCTAAAAATAGTTCCATGGACCAGTATTAATCCCTGTTCATGCCTCTTTCCAACTTCCACCAAGAGCCCGAGCTGCCAAATTAAGTCACAACTTCCACACTTCTGCCTGTCAGAGAGATTTAACAAGCTTTAATAAATATCATTGACTAAGGTGATAGACAGCTGATCATCAGGTAGATATTAGAGATTCTGCAACTATATGTAATACATTAAAATAAAAGGTATTTCAGAGATTTTAGGTATGTATCCTGCAATGTGTTCCAGATAATTCCAACTTTAGATCTGGATGAGGTCATATTCTCTCCCCGCTCCCCCCAATATCAAACTGGCTCATAATTTGGATGTTACTCAGCTACTGCTCAGGAAGCAGGTGGTAAGAGCCACTTCACACAGATTTATCAAGTATGCCTCTTGGAACATAGTTACTGAGGCCTTAGCTACCTCTCAGTTGAACAACTGCAAGGTGATCTACATGGGCCTGGGCTCACAAACCATTCAGAAATCGCAGGTGGTACAGAAAACAGTAGTCTTAAGTAGTTATGGGTTAACCCAGGGGTAGGCAACCTCGGCTCTTTTATGAGTCATGGACTTCAACTCCCAGAATTGAATTCTGGGAGTTGAAGTCCATGACTCATAAAAGAGCCGAGGTTGCCTACCCCTGGGTTAACCTATTAACACTGCTGTTTGCCAATGGTTAGAAAAACGAGGAAGAGAGAAAGGAGTTTAACTGGTTATAGGTTAACTGGTTATCAACTGGCTTCTATGTGCAATTCAAGTTTTGCTCATGTTTTTGATATTCCTTCATGGCTCAGGGCTGAATATCTGTAGATTGTCTTCTTCAAAGGGTTGTCAAGAGGGGCCCACCCTTCTTGATTGAACAGATAGAAACTTCAGCCTTCTCTAGCAGTGTCTCCTTCCTGTGGAACAGAGTTCTCTCAGACAAATATCCACTGCCCTTTTCTATTAAAACTTGACAATTTAAACAGAGTCTCTGGTCTAAATGATCTTTTCCCCCTTCAGCTATTGGACATTGTTAACAGTACTTGCTGACTATGTTTATTCCTGACTGTTATAGACATGATTTTATTGATTAGGCTATATGGCGTTGTTTGTCATTTGCTATGTTTTTATCTCAGAGGACAACTTTATGCTGCTCAGTGTTTATTCTGACTGAAACAGCCTATAAGCAAGCAAGCAAACATCAAGTATCCCTGGGTACAATAGTATGCTCCTGCGACAGTGCTGAAAATGTGAGAGGATCTAATAAAAAAAATCCAGAACATTTTACCTATTAAAATGGATGTATCAGTTAATAATCAACGGTTGACTAAAACAATTAAGAATAGAGAAATAATTCTATTAACCAAGCAAAATAATATTCTATTATTCCATTATTTGTAATTTGCTTGCTTTTAAATCTGCTAATCCCATCCCCATATTGTAAATGATTTAAATGTGCCCTGCTGAAGAAAATCAAAGAGAGGAATACGAGGGAGGAAATCCACTAAGATGTATTAACTGGCAAGTCATAAAGCATTAGTTCTCACTGGCAAATTATAAATCTTACACTGAAGACATATAACCCTATCAACCGTGAATACAATTACTGTGCTAAATGCAGGAATTTATTCCCAGAAAGATGGTAATGTGAAACACATACATTGATTGCTTGAAGTTATCTAATCAAAATAAAGAGACACCTTTCTTCTTAATCCATAGCACATCTCATACAACCAAAAATTCTATTTTACCTTGTATAAGTTCAGCTTGCATGACTGTAGTCATTTATTAGAATGTCAAATAAAGTCCACCTGTTTTGGAAGCTAATCACCATTTTCAATTATTGGCTAAGCTTGAGGGTTTTTTAATAGTTTTTTTTGCCTCCTACAGGATGAATAAGGGTCAAAAACGTATGTAAAACTGTCTAGATTTATTTTGTTGGTTCCATTTACACTCCAATTTTGCATAGGGGAGAAAAAAACAAGGACAGATAACAATTGAAGCAAAACAAGCAAAAGATAAAAACCATAATAATAAAAAAAAATAAACCAGCAAAATTCTGCAGAGAAAACAAACCATTAATAAGAGGTCTGGCCACATTCAACCGTAACATCTAATCATTCATAAATACTAATGCTAAAAGAAAGTAAAGCAAGTCTATGATATACTTCCTGGGGAAAATTCGGGGTGGAAAAATACTTTGTGTCATGATTTAATAAATGTTCCCCAATGCCACTCTGAGGTAACAATTTAATATTAGATTAAGATCTGAGAGACTAGGTCCCAGTCCACCCTCAGCCATAGAAGCCACCAAGTGACTTTGAGGCAGTTATTCTGTATGAACCTAACCTACCTTGCAATATGGGGGAGGGACTGGAAATGTGGGGGAGGGACTGGAAATGGAGTGCTAGATCTGTTGCCTTGATCTCTAGATCAAAGGTGAGATGTACAAAAAATAATCAATGAAATCAATCTCAGATCGTCTATCAGAGGCTTGGGAGTTTGAGGATTCTGCACAGTATCTTACCTGTTGCTAATAATGCAGAGTTAAGCAAAGCCCTGGTGGGCAGAGAGCTCTGGTGTTGTTCCTGGGATTTGTTGGAGCCATTCTTCCAGTTTAGGAGTCACAGCCCTGAATTCTCCCACCACTATTAAGACTACTTTAGCCTTTACTTTCCTCTGTAGTTCCTCCTTCAGCCCCTGGTACTTTTCCAGCTTCTCAAACTCCTTTCTGTTGCTGTCACTTGGCACGGTTACATCAATCAACCCTGTTGCCTTCTGGCCCTTGTCTAATACCATGATGTCTAGTTAATTGACCAGTGCTATCTGAATATGGAAAGCACACTGAATCTTAACACTGTTGTATTCCATGAGCTTCTGTGGAATCTCTCATCTCTGCATAGTCTGCACCTTGAGTCTTGTCTAGTGTGGTAGATCCCTGCTTCTATAGATCTGGTACTTAAAGTCAGCTTTTGTGTTGCTATGGTCAGTGTCTCATTGTAGTCTTTTAGTTTAGCCCTTTACAGCCAATGGTAGGATTTCCCAATGTCTGCCACTTCAGCTATCTGTTGACGGTATATCTTGTGTAGGGTCTTGTCTTGCTATGGCATTTCCTCTGCTCAGTCTTCCATGTCTGCTGCTGCCTCAGGCATTTTCTCAGCAGCCCACCTTTGGGTGCCACCTTACTGAAGTACTCCTGAATGTCCTGGGTTTCATCCAGCTGGTGTACAGTCTCTGGATATTGGATTTGGAGTGGAAGCCTCTGTACACTGTGAGAAGCTTCTGGGTCTTCACATCAGCAGCTACCATGTCTTTATTTGGCATAGTATCTGATGATAGCAAGGGCATACATGTTGATGGCATGAATCTTGTTCTTCCCATTGAGTGGGTTCTTCAGAGTTATCTTTTGGTAGTATTTATATGTTACTGTCTTCATTGCCTCCTCATTGTGGTTTCTGTGTGAATGTAAGATACCAATGTACTTGTAGCTGGTCCATATGTCTGCTTTTTGGCCCACTGGTAGTTCCATCCCATAAAACTTAACTACTTTCCCTCTCTTGACTACCATCTGACCATACCTTTCCAATGTCCTCACTATAGATCCATATCTGGCGGATGAGCGAATCAATGTCTCTTTCATTCTTAGCATATAGCTTCAAGTTGTTCGTTTTGATAAAGTGGCTGACGGTAGTTCAGCTCTTGAGCATGTTCTATATACAGTTTTTGTAATTATCTGATTCAGGGAGCTCAAGCTTATGTAGAACAGTACTGAGGACAGTTCATCACCTTGATATGCAGCACTTGATGGCCACTTGTGTGAGCTGTATTGAATTGACTTCCAGAGTGGTCTTCCACAATCCGATCAATTCTTGAGGAGAGTCCTTAGCATCCTGTTGCCTTTGTATAGCACCAGATATTCACATATCCATGTATGTGGCACTGAATCTTAGGCTTTCCTGTATCAATCCAGATTTGTTCAGATTGATCTGTTTAGACTTTGAGTCTTGGTTGACTGCTTCTCTATTCAGCTTCTGCAACATCCAGCTCAGGAGGAATCTTCCAAAGGAACAGGCACATCAGAAAAGGTGGGCAGTGATTAGGGCTCTAAAACAGATCTACATAACATATGGCTATCCCAGCATTTATTCTTATTTTTTTTTAAAAAAAAATAACCTACAGCTGCCAGAAGCTTCTGCCACCAAGAATGATCTGCTGTGGCCACCTAGGTTTTCACATCCACTTCATCCTCAAAAGTCATGCCCCCAGTGCTTCCAGACCTCATGGATTCTGCCAGCTCCATCACTACCTCAGTGCTGCTAGCCACCAGACTGTTTGTTTATTGGCACATTAGCTGTTCCTTTGTGGCCCACAATTATTTTTATCAATCTTCCTCTTTTTCCCTACCAGTTATGCAGCGATGTTCTCAAGGGAGAGTGTTCCAAATAATAGAGAGAGAACAACCAATAGCATCTCTTCCTGAAACTTGTCATAATAAAGTCAGCAATAGACATTTTTTAAAAAAATTGAGAGCAACTTCAGAATAAGTTACAAAAACAGAAGCCCCCTTTTTAGTGAAAGAAATATTTCAGGATTTCAAAAGAGCTTAGCCAACTATTAACCAACATGTTTGAGGAGAAACATTACATGATTAGCTTTTTACAAAATATCATATTCTCAACCCTGCAGTTTCACATTTATAAGCCTCAAAATTTATGTTGCAACAATCAGGTTGGAGATCTCAAGCTGTTTTCAAGAGCCTGACTCAGAGGATGCTGGGTGCTGAGCACAGTGTAAAAGTCTGAACAGATGTAAATAAAGTTTGCAATAACAAAATGAAATAGCAAAATCAGGTGCTCAAAAAATTATCTGAGAATCAGTTACTGAGCTGATAAACAAGCTCTACTCAGAAATTAGTAAAAATATCCTTGTCTCAGTTTTTATTTCATCATGCTTATTTTAAATTCTACTACAATTGTAAGCTTCATATCTTAGTCATTTCATAACATATGAACTGTTTGTTTTAGTACCTCATTTATGGGAAAGAAAAGAGAATTTAAGACTATAAACTGTTAATGTGGAGCTTCATGCTGGTAATACATAACAGATCCTAACTATCTCATCAGACTTGCTCAACATTAAGTTTAAACAAAATATCTTAGAAAGCTGCTATGTTATGTAACTGCCTTCTTTCTTTCTTTCTTTCTTTCTTTCTTTCTTTCTTTCTTTCTTTCTTTCTTTCTTTCTTTCTTTCTTTCTTTCTTTCTTTCTTTCCAAAGAATCAACTTCTGCTTTTTGGTTAGTGCGATCCCATTGTTTGAACAATGATCTCAAAAATCTGGCTTTTACTTTCCTTGTTACTGGATTAAAGGATTAAAATAAAGGACACTTGAGTTTATTAATTTAATGAGCAAGAAAAAGAAGAAAAAGGGACTGCAGAGGTTTCCCTGATTGTTATGTTGCCCAGCCGATATTTAACTAACTAGCTAATCAGCCAGTAGTGCTTCTTGTTTGGCTGAAATCAAGATATGTTATGTCAATGGCATTCCTGCAATCTATTAAGAAAATTACCCAATTAAAAAAAATGAGATAAGGTTGTTCTAGAGAGATTTTTCTTGAGAAAGCTATGATGACTTGTGGCAATTACTGCATTATTTTCCAGGTATTTATAAACTGATATGTTTATGAACTGTTCAAGTATCTTTCCAGAAATGGATGTTAGAAGAGTCTGTAATTTCTTCAATATTCCTCCTCATACACAAACCCCTCCCCCACTTTTTGGAAGATAGGAATAAAATATCCTCCTTCTGGTACTTCATTTGTTATCCAAGGCTTTTCAAAAATAACAACAACAAAAAAAGGTTTGGTCAGACCATCAGCTTGTTTCTTCAGTACCTTAGGAAAAATCCATCTGGCTCTAACAATTTAAACTAGTTCAGAGTAAAATAATATTCCCTGATCATGTTTTTTTTCATCATTCCTGCCCCTTCATCCTCTCTTCACAATTATTTTTCAAAGCTGTTATTAATGTGGTATTTCCTGTTCTTCCACACTGGACAAATAGTTATAAAAAGTTATAAGTAAGAAGTTACAAAGTTTGATACTATTCTATCTCGGACTTATCCGTAAGAACTTAATTAATTAGCTCCTTGGATCTCTTTTACCTATCGGGCTGTTTCTTCCCGCTTTCATGTACTTACATGATATGATATACAGTACATTTTCACCAATAATATTTGAAATCATGTTATTAAAGATTAAGTAAATAATGATCTTTCATTCCCACTTCAGCTTGTAAACCTGAACAGGATTTTACTAAGAAATAATCATTCTCTATTTAAAAAAACAAAACCTGAAGCACATGAGCAGAAACATTATCTTATCTATACTGATCACAACCATTTTTTCTGTACAATATTTAAAAAGTCATTGGAATCAACCATCTCATAGTATATCTATCTGCATCTGTTTGGCTTTTGACATATGTTGTTAATCTACAATTATACCAGGGCAAACACAGATCAGTTTAGTCGTGTGCCTTTGACTCTATAACCCTAGGTAGATAAGTTATTATATGCAATCACTTTCTTCATCCTATTAAATATTGTGTTAAAAAACCCAGATATCTGGCAATATTTTTGTACTATGGTAGTTTACAACATGATGGAGATGATTATTTCTAAAATACAGTGGTTTATTTTATTAAATCGCTCTGCTTACTTTCGCCCATCATTTTTTTTTAACTTTGTAAAGGCAAACATTGCTGAATCCAAGGCACAAAATGATTATTTTCACTTTAACTGAAGGTAACCACTCTCTGACTAATCTTAAAATATGTGGGCTTGATGACTACATGTTGTAGTTGATAACACATGTTGTACTTTGACAATAAAGGTTTATTATTACTAGACAATTATGCCACATAGGTAGATAAAGTCCACAAACATTGAGCAGAGATACATTCCAAATTAAGTGTTTTTATTAAAGGAATATAATCACCAGGATAACTAATCACATCAATAGTAGATAGCTAATTATATCCATTACAGTTACCATTTCCATAGAAAGGAGGTCAAACAAAGTAGCCCATCCTTTCATTCTGCTATGCAATAAACAATATAGAAATTAAATAAAGTTCAACTGCATTTAACTGTAGTTCAAAAGCAAAAAATATAACAAAAATATACCACTTAAACAAAGATTCTGGGCAGGCAGAGTATTTCTGTACAAGCTTCTGTAAGGTTTTCAGAGAGTCTCATGATTTATTGTACTGTTTTTCAGATTGAAGAAATACCTGTTAAAAGAAATAACAGATGCCCTTGGAGAAAAAGCTAGCAGCAGAATATCAAAATATGCAGATAGTTAAAGTCCTCTCCATGATACACAACTTTTTTAGATACTTTATGATGTAAAGGTAAAGGTAAAGGTTCCCCCACACATGCGTGCTAGTCGTTTCCAACTCTAGGGGCTGGTGCTCATCTCCGTTTCAAAGCCGAAGAGCCAGCGCTTGTCCGAGGACGTCTCCGTGGTCATGTGGCCGGCATGACTAGATGCCAAAGGCGTACTGAACGCTGTTACCTTCCCACTGTAGTGGTCCCTATTTTTCTACTTGTATTTTTACGTGCTTTCGAACTGCTAGGTTGGCAGAAGCTGGGACGAGTAACAGGCGCTCACTCTGTTACGCGGCACTCAGGATTCGACCTGCCAAACTGTTAACCTTCTGATTGACAAACTCAGCGTCCTAACCCACTGAGCCACCGCTTCCCTACTTGATGATGTACTTCCTCTTTAATTAGGAACTTTGCTTCATACAGCCTCTTTCTCTGACACTGTTGCTGACTGGCAATCAGTGGCTTGCATAACCATGGCAGAAGGTCCCAACTTCAATAGTTGGCCTCTCCTATGAAAAAAAAAGCTAAGAAAGAATTCTAGCTGAAGCCCATACTAATTTCTGTGAGTCAACCTAGATGGCAGATGTTTGAAATTAAAAATGTGTGGGGAACTCATTAGGAAAATAAATATTATTGACTGAATATGTTTTCTTCTGTATCTGCCTCTTGTACCATTGTTACATCTCAAAACTGTCCCAAAGCAGATTGGGAGGATGCAAAATGACAGGAGAAACATCCTCCATAAACTCCCAGCAGCTTTTCCCAACCTCAGAATTTTCACTCGTGTTGTACTAAAGCTTGATTCATAATTCTGTTCTGACAAATGGTGAATAAAGTGGAGTATGATCCAATCTAATCTCTTCCATGTTCTCACTGAGGAAGTCTGTACCAGGACAAGACTCAAATGGTCAGAAACATCTGAAATCCAGAAATTTTCCATTCTTTCACTTCTGCTAAAAAAAAAAAGTCCATAAAACCTTTTTATGAATCAGGATCTCACATTTTCCTTTTTTTAAAAAGGGCCTGGAATTGCTGTCTCTGATGTAAAGTACTGATATGAAGAATTTTCATCATTACCAAGGCTCTTTTTTCCAACTCTGATGCTGGAGAGCGGGTAGGCAAAAGTCAGCAGATTACTGGGGATATGTTTTTATTCTCCCATCTAAATAGTGCAAGCAAGTCATTGTAAACTCAGACTCTGTTTTCCAGCAGCTTTGAGTGATTTCAGCTGTAATGGAACAGTTTATTCTATTAAGCACACAGCATTCTACAAAGTTGTGTACATGGGGTAAATGCCAATTTTATTCTCTTCGGTTTGGAACAGTTGTTTTGGCAAGCAGGTCCAAAATGTTATGAAGAGAAAAAACAAGAGCCAATTTTTTTAAAAAAGTTCTTTTGAACAGTGGCTGGAACATAGATCATCCTTGAAAACTTCCAATTAAGAGAATTTTTAAAAATGCCTAGAACAGAAAAACAGAGGCAGTATACAAACACAAACACAAAATTTGGTGTTTTAAGTTTAATATTGTGAGTTTTCTATCACACAAAGAGATAAGAATTACATAAGATTCCTAATTTCTGGTATTTTCCAATACTCTGGAATGTCAGTTCCAATTCATTGGACTGATGGATTCTTGCACTTCATTTATACCATTATAATGTCATGAAATAGTTTGCAATGTACATTAAATAAGCTCACTGCCGAGGCAACAAACTACTTGAGAAATTCCATAGAAAAGAAGGCTATTCAGATCAATCTCAGGATCTATATTAACTGCATTTAAAAAACAAACAAACAAACCACTTACATTTATTGAAGTTATACTCTGCCTTTCTATTCCATCCAGAGTATCTTCCTACAATAAAACCAAATACCATATGTAAACAAAATAGTGTTCTGGATAAAAAAATAAACATTAGAATAAATAAATTAATGGCAGAAGAGGTGAGTTACTTATCAGGAGAGTTGTGGGCAAACACATCTTGCACATTCTATGTGCCAAACAAAAGCAAGGATAAATGGTGCTAAATCTGGCTAATTAAGAATGTATTAGAACCCATAGCCATAATTGTGCAAAGATATCCCTCACTATAAAGCCAGTCAAACTAGAGGTCAATGAATACTCCCAAACTGTGAACATGCTCTTTCCCATGATGTATAACTCCATCCATAGCTAATCTGAGTCCATTTTTTTCCTTACCAGTAGTACTTCTGTTTTATTTAATTTCAACTTGTTTTCCCTCATTCAGACCACTTAGAAACAATTAAGATTGAAGTAGCTTTCTGTTTTAGAACTAAGTAAATCCACAAGAGACAATATTAAAGGCTACAAATACCTTCCTTGGTGAGATGAGAAGCAGGCAAGATGGATATCATCAATATATTGATCTCCCTTATCTCCAAAACTCCAGCATAGGAGACAAAATAGAATCCTGAAAGACTTAAGTATCAGCCTGTAGTGGTCCTTTAACATTATCTTCCTGGAATTTCTTGACATGGAGGATTGAAACCACTGTAGAACATTAGCACCAAACCTCAATGTGGTCAGGCAACCCAGAAAAAATTCATAATCAAATTTGGGCAAGGAGAGAATCTGAAAATTCAAGAGTACCCTCAAATTGTGCACCAGTTCTATCTGAAGAAGTAGTACAGTCCCATCCTACGGCAAATCCCTGATACAGGGTTATGGTTAGAGTTTAAGTTTCTTCCTCCCCATCCAGATCTTCACTGCTTCCAGGCACTGGAATATCAGCCTAACAACATTGTTGATCAGCCCAGGATCAAAGATGTACAACTGAGTATCATCTGCTTACTAATATTAGTTCTCATGTTGGTGGATAACCTGATACAGTGGTTTCATGAAAATATTAAATAAAACAGATAAAAAATATTGAGCCCCACAAATAAGGAAACAAAGGCTCAACTTTTTCCTCCCATCAGGCTGTTTCTCGTGTCATCTCATGAGCAATCACTGACTTGCTAAAAAGTAATTTACTGTGTATTTATCATTTTTGGCTGTTCTTCTGAGTTCCTAGAGGTGAAACCTTTGACATCAAACAAAGACTTGGCTAGTCACCCAAGGCATGGGTCTTAAGAAATGTTGATGGTGAATGTTGGTAAACATTCTATTATTTTTACTTATTGTGATTTACTCTGAGATCTACTGGTACACAGGACTCCATACACCTATTTCAGTAAAGAAATAATTAGGGACTAACATCAGAGTGAGTGCAACAACAAGATAAATTGCTCTAGTGCAACATCTTAACAGGATTACTATGCATTCTCCAAATGGGGAAGCTGGATAAGATACTGTTTTTATCTGTCCATGCAGGCTACTTAACTGAACATGAAAGATGTTGACTTCATTAAGTGGCTAGGAGCTATCCTTTGATAGATGTTGCCTATATTTAATTAAAGTTATTGCCTGGTAAGAATCACAAGTCTGATCACAATATGCGTACATTTACTGTATTTGACCCAATTTTGGAAGTCTTTAATCTGGTCTGGGAATGATGTGTTTTCAGTGCTTTAGGTGAAACCAGTCTGGCTGTGTGATCATCTCAGCATGCTTTAAAGTTGCCTCTCATGTGAAGTGCTCCTCTGATTGCTCTATCATGGGACTACATGATGGGGGATGTAGGAAAAGTTACTTATCCCATCATGTGCTGAAAATGGTTTCATAAGGCACCCGGGACAATCAGCTTTCACTATACTACATGCTTGCAATGTTTATTGTGTTTATAGTTGCAAATGGAAATAAATGTTATTCATAAGAAATACCTTTAAACTAAATAATGGGGACAGTGAGTTAATTGAAACAGAGCCTCCCTGTCCCTGGCGTTCTTGAAATTATAGGGTTATCAGTGCGTGTAACATAGATGTGTGTCTGGACAAGAATATCAACCTTGCTGTCAAGCAAAATCAAGCTTTTAACAGTGAGTGCCACACAAAGTGCACTAACCAAACAGGTGGTAAGAAAATAGGAGAACTCAGGCACCACACAGGTTATGTAGAAAGTAAACACAGGGTCAGTCATAAAGGGCTCAAATGTCTATACAACAATGCACAGAGTATGAACAGTAAGCAGGGTGAACTAAAAATCAGGTACATGAGGGCAGATATGATATTGTTGCCATTATGGCAACATGGTGGGATGAAACCCACAAATGGAACACACAGCTAGAGGTATTTAAATTATTTAAAAAAAATAGACCAAACAAAAGAGGAGGTGGAGTTGCTCTCTATATAAGAAATAACTACATCTCTACAGAAATAGAGCACAACAATGATGAAAACTGTCTTCAATGCATTTGGGTCAATATAAAAAGGGGGGGGGAAATGACATTGCCATAGGTGTATACTATAGGCCGCCCAACCAAACAGAGGAACTAGATGAACTTTTTGCTAGTCAGCTAACTAAGGTATGTAGGAAGCATATCACAATAGTAATGGGGGACTTTAATTACCCTGATATCAACTGAGATACAAACTCTGCACCAAGTGGAAGATCAAACAGATTCCTGACAAACCTAGCAGACAACTTTGTCTCCCAAAAAGTAGAAAAGGGAACTAGGAGATTAGCCATATTTATTTATTTATTTATTTATTTATTTATTTATTTATTTATTTATTTATTTATTTATTTATTTAAATTTATATGCCGCCCTTCTCCCTGGACCTAATCCTCACTAACAGAGATGAAATTATAGAAGGTGTTGAAGCCAGAGGAACCTTGTGGGGAAGTGATCATTCAATATTGGAATTCAACATTCTGGAAGCACAAGCAATAGAACACAGCCAAACTAGAGTCTTAGAGTCTAGAGCTAATTTCAATAAACTTAGAGAGAGCTTGGGAAGGATTCCGTGGATGAGAATCCTAAAGGGGAAAACAACTCAAGAAGCTTGGGAAATTTTGAAAAGTGAGATAATAAAAGCCCAGTCTAGCACAATACCAACAAATAAAAAAATAGCAGCTCTCAAAAGAAACCAGCATGGCTACACAAAGAACTCTCTGATAAACTGAAAGATAGAAAGGACAAGTATAAAAAGTGGAAAGAGGGGCACATAACTAAGGCAGAATATCAGCAAATAACCCATGCCTGCAAAGATGAAGTGAGGAAAGCTAAGGCTCAAAATGTACTAAGGCTTGCGACCAAAGTCAAAAATAACAAAAAAAAGCTTCTTTCAACATGTAAAAAACAAAAAAAAGTTAAGGAAATGATTGGTCATTAGTGGGGGAAAGTGGCAAGAAGGTGACAACCAACAGGGAGAAAGCAGAACTATTTAACTCGCTTTTTGCATCTGTCTTTATACAAAGGGAAAAAACAGTCGAACCTATCAAAAACAGCACCATAAAAAACAGAACAGAAACACAAGTTAAGATGGATTACACCCCAAGGTTCTCAAGGAACTGGCAGATGTGATCTCAGAACCACTGAACTATATTTTTCAAAGATCCTGGAGCACTGGGGAACTACCAGAGGACTGGAAAAGAGCTGATGTAGTTCCCATCTTCAAAAAAGGGAAAAAATAGATCCAGGAAATTACAGACCACAGACCTATCAGCCTGACCTCAATACCTGGCAAGATTCTGGAAAAGATAACCAAACAACGAATCAGTGAACACCTAGAGGCAAACGAAGTCATTATTAAAAGCCAACATGGGTTTGTCAAAAACAGATCATGCCAGACAAATCTTATTACATTCTTCGACCAAGTGACAAAATTAGTGGCTCAGAGGAATGCTGTGGATGTAATTTACTTGGACTTCAGTAAGGCATTTGATAAAGTAGATCACAACCTACTACTTGATAAGATAGAAAAATGTGGGTTAGACAGCATCACCACCAGATGGATTTGTAGCTGGCTGACTGGCTCAATGGAACTGCATCTACATGGAAGGAAATGTGTAGTGAGGTGCCCCAGGGATCTGTTCTGGGCCCAGTGCTCTTCAACATCTTCCTCAACGATTTGGATGAGGGGATAGATGGGGAACTCATCAAATTTGTACACGACACCAAGCTGGCAGGAATAGCCAATACTCCAGAAGATAGGCTTAAGATACAGGAGGATCTGGACAGACTCGAACACTGAGCACTATCTAACAAAGTGAAATTCAATGGTGAAAAAAGTAAGGTTCTACATTTAGGCAAGAAAAACCAAATGTACAGGTATAGTATAGGTGGTACCTTGCTCAATAGTAGTAACTGTGAGAGGGATCTTGGAGTCCTAGTGGACAATCACTTAAATATGAGCCAGCAGTGTGCTGCAGCTGCCAAAAAAGCCAACCCAGTGCTAGGCTGCATTAACAGAAGGATAGAATCTAGATCACGTGAAGTATTAATACCACTTTACAAAGCCTTGGTAATGCCACACTTAGGGAGTCAAGCTATTCTTCAAAGCAGGACAAGAAGCAACAGATGGAAACTACTCAAGGAGAGAAGCAACCTAGAACTAAGAAGAAATCTGCCTCCAGAAGCAGTGAATGCTCCAACACTGGAAGTTTTTAAGAAGAGACTGGACAGCCATTTGTCTGAAATGGTATAGGGTTTCCTACCTGAGAAGGGGGTTGGACTAGATGACCACCAAGGTCCCTTCCAACATCATCATCATCATCATCATCATCATCATCATTAAGACCCCCCACATGAAATAAAATTTCTATACACAGATGAATTAGGCAATCCTTAAGATCATTTGGTGCATCTGTGTCTTTATATAATGCTCCAGCCATTATATTTGGTTTAGGCCTCAGCTTGAGAGATTTTGAAGTCATTCATTTTGATGTAAGAATTGATCAGAAATTGACTTTGGACCTCTGAAGCTTCATGCTTCAACAAATAATATATATTTCTTTTAAAAAAAAAATAGAATTTGATGAAGTATACCGTAATCGATATTTGCTACCTCTGAGAGACAGCATGTCAAAAACTACAGGATTCATAGATATGTGAACCATCTTTAAATTAAGTTTTATTTTAAAAATATTTCTTGGCAAGAATGGATGAAATTTACAGTTTACCCTTCTGAAACTATTACACTTTTCAGTTTAGATTATCCAAAATGGGATTTGTGCATTTCAATCCTGCTTCCTTTGTATTTATTACTAACTAGACAATATTGGATCATTCCCCCTGACACACACTTTTTTTTTGGCCAGCCATAGTTTTTTACCCAATGCAGGACAGACCCATGATCATCTAAGAAGAATATATATCCTAAGTTGAAAAATAATTGTAGTGGAAAATGTACCCAACTAAACAAAGAAACAGAATAACCACAAGCAGGCAAAAAAATAATAATAATGGGAACATGATTGACTTCTGACTACCTGCCAGCTTCCCCATTGACTTTATTTCTGGGAACCTGGCACAGTATTTTGGAAATCACATGAGTGTGGGAATGCTGCAATAGCCACAACTTTGCAAATAAAAATGGTCTGAAAGTCATAGAAATTTCAATTCTATGGGAGTATTGGATCCCAGATTTTTATGCATTCTTTAAGTTAGCAGATTTTTAGGCACCTTGATTTAAGAACTGTTGAGATAAAATGCACCTTTTGGCCTAACGTGAAGGTACAAACAGATAAGCACAATGAGAGGTTTAGTATATATGTACAGGTAGTACAATTGAGCCCAACATTTCCATTGTTAAACAAGATAGTTGTTAAGTATGATTTGCCATGGCTGTTAACTGAATCACTGTAACTATTAAGTAAATTATGTGGGAATTAATTCTGGCTAATCCTCAACTTACAACTGGTTGTTTAGCAACCGGTCAAAGTTCAAATGGACCTGTGAGATACTTATGACCTGGATTTGATGTTCCAGTGGTCGCATCCCCCACTACAGTCACACAACTGCTATTCAGGTGCTCGGCAACTTGATCACATTTATGGCCATTTTCAGTGTCCCTCAGATTCTTAGAAGCAAAGTGGATTATTCTCGATGGAAGAAATAAGAGGATTATGACACTGGATTATGACACTGTGGCATATAGGTATACTTTCAAACATATTATTTTAAAAGAAATTCCCTTCACATGTTCTTTTTGGATTACTGTTTCACATATATAAACACACATTTGCAATATGCATAAGCACAAGGTTATCGGTTATAATAACCGATCATGATGAAATGTTCATAAGGCTAAAATTCAGTGGACATCTATTCATTCAACTTGAAAATGGAACATCATCTTTTTAAGCAATATCTTAAATAAGTTATGGGATATTTTATACTTACTGATATATCTTATAATACTCATACAAAAAGGTTAAAAAAATCATACAAGAAGCTTTGAGTTAGACATATCAAGTGGATTGATTGATAGTTTGATTTAAAATTCTTATCATAATTTACCCATCCTACAGACAAGACAGAGAACCAGTTTAGTGTAATGGTTAAGGCTTAGGCTAGAAAGTGGAAAATCATAAATACTAGTTCCACCTAATCACAAAACACCTGAGTGACCCTGGGAAGGATCCCTAGAAGATTGGGGATCAGCTCTCTAGACCAGGAATCTAGTCATCAGTCAAAACTCATCTCTTCATGGGAAGGACACTTGGAAGGATCCCTGGAAGATTGGGGATCAGCTCTCTAGATCAGGAATCTAGCCATCAGTCAGAACTCACCTCTTCATCCCAACACAATTCCATATTGTGTGAGAGAGTGGTTGTTCATTTTCCTACTGGGTGTTCATTTTTGGGAGGGCATGATAAACAAAACTACAGAAATCCCTCAATCTACATCCTTCACTTGCTCTGCACATTGAAAATAAGGGCATCAAGGGCATTGGATGGCATTATTATTGAGGAAAGATAAAGATCAGCAATGGGGACATCATATGCTGGTATAATTTTCTTCCTGTTCAGAGATGTGTGAATAGCACTTTAACTCATCTGTGGAGAAGAGTCCAGAGATACTCCATTGAAAATAAAGATTTCCCCCCACTACTGCTTGCTGTCCTCTGCACGAGGACAACAAATGCATTGATAGAAAGGACAGAACCGTTATGGATTTGCAGTTGAATGTGCTCAATGAACATGAATTTGGGCAAGCTCCAGGAGACAGTGGAGGATGGAAGACCTGGTGCCCTATGGTCATGATGTCATGAACAGTTGGACATGACTTACCGTATATACTTGAGTATAAGCCGACTCGAGTATAAGCCGAGACCCCCATTTTCACCCCCAAAAACTGGGAAAAGTTCGTGACTCGAGTATAAGCCGATCCGCCGTTCTGCAAGCCTCCGCCGCCAGCAGAGGCTCGATCCGCCATTTTGCAAGCCTGAATACACAGGAATACCCTGTGTGGCCACGGCTCTCGGGGAAGCCCTGGCTGTCCGCTTCCTCGCTCCACGCTGCCATTCGGGCCCGCGCGTTCCCCGGGCAAATCACGGCGCCCAGCAGGCGAGGAAACACGCCCGCTCCAGTCGCCCCCCCTTCCCTCAGGAGACGCGAAGCAAGTGACCGCCCGGAGCTTACCGAGGACTTGCGCGCGGCCGAGGCTTCGGTGCTTCCAGGATCACGCGCACCTCTCCCAAGCCGCCGCCGTCCAGAGACCTGCCGAAGTTTGGGAAGATTTGGGGAGGTGCGCGCGCACCTCCCCAAACCTCCCCAAACATCAGCAGGTCTCCGGATCTCCGTGCCCTGCCTGCCTGCTTCTTTCCACAGCGGAAAGAAGCAGGCAGGCAGGTCACAGAGATCCGGAGACCTGCTGACATTTGGGGAGGTTTGGGCACCTCCCCAAACCTCCCCAAACGTCGGCAGGTCTCCGGATCTCCGTGCCTTGCCTGCCTGCTTCTTTCCGCTTCTATCCAAAAAGTGGGCTGAAAAATTCGGCTTATACTCAAGTATATACGGTAGTTGGACTCAACAACAACAATAACAATTGAATGTGTTTCTGTGGAAGATGATCAATGAAAGGTTCACATTTAATTCAGGATTGAGGCCAGGTTGGGTTTTTTTTTTAATTTATTCCTTCATTTGAGATCATGACTGTTCATAGCATTTTCATTTGCCTTGTGTTCTTTGTTCATGTTTAAACCTTCAAATATTTAGAACAAGATTATTTTTCCCTATCTATCAAGCTGCTAGCTACTTCTTAATTTCCCAAAATGATGTGCTTTGTTTATGTTCAAGGACTGCAGCTTCTCAGTAATGCAATCAAACGCACAAAACAGACAGGTTTCAAAAAGCTCCCTGGCTTCAGCTCTACACTGTTTGTTATTGTCAATATCTAATCCATCCATCACTGTGGCTGACTTGCGTGATCACACATTTCTGAACTGACATTGCATGGATGAAATGTCTTCAAGCATCACTTTGAAGGATGCCAGTTTTTTTGCATTCACAGCACTGAGTCTTCCTCAGAAAGTGATATCAACATATGCATCTGGATCTCAAATATAGCTGGAATCAAAAGTAGGATTTATTTCAAAACAATATTTAGGAGAATTGTTATCACTACTGCTTATCCATTGTTTTACCATAAGACAGTAGCTCTATAAAGGATAATTCTCTGCTTTACTAATAGTGAGGTCATTTGGACTAAGGGCAGGTTCATGATCTTCAGCTGGGACAAATCCAAACTCTCCCCATCTCTGTTGGTGGTTTTTTTCCTTAGAATAGCAATAGCAGTTAGACTTATATACCACTTCATAATGCTTTACAGACCTCTCTAAGCAGTTTACAGAGTCAGCATATTGCCCCCAACAATCTGGGTTCTCATTTTACCAACCTCGGAAGGATGGAAGGCTGAGTCAACCTTGAGCTGTTCAGAATCGAACTCCTGGAGTGAGCAGTGAGTTAGCCTGCAGTACTGCATTCTAGCCTCTGTGTCACCAGATGGGGATGACATTCAGATGGGGATGACATGCTGTGCTATATGAATGTATAAGAATCAGAGATTTTTTTGTTCAGTTGTTCATAACTCAGAGGAAATGAAGGCCACCTTTGGACTTTGGGTGGCATGCTAGAGGCTGCACTTCAAATAACAAATAGATCAAAGAACTAGTTAAGAAAAAAAACCTGTGATTTCACCAATATCTATATTGAATTCCAACTGAAATTCAATGTAATTATTACACTCCATATCTTTATTTTACCACTTTCTTTCTTTGTTGTTCCCACAAAAGACAACTCATAGTATACTAATTTTATAACAAGGTAATAGTGCATCTCTCAAAAAAGAAAAGGCAATATCAATGCTGACAATCATTTATTCCATGCTTTACTTATTAATGATTGCTTTTTTTCTCGAATTTATTAACATTTCACAAGTACACAAGGATTTGAAGTATTTAGAGAAATGCAGCACTGAGGAAGATGAGAAGAAAGGTAAAGTAGGCTTTTCAAACCATATTCAGTAGATTTCATAAAAGGAGGGGAGGCATAATAGCAGACATTTGAAGGTTTCTTCAGCAGGTCTGGATGAAGCTTGCTTGCTTGATTATGTGCCATCGAATCAGTGTTGACTCCTAGGTACCACATAAATTTCCTCCATGATGATGCATCCCTAATTTGGTTCTGCAGGTCTTCAACAGGGTACCCATTGCCCCTATATCTGAGTCCCTACACCTTACTGCTGGTTGTCCTCTCCTTTTTCTTTCCACCTTCCCCAGCTTCATTGAGCCTTTTCCAGAGAGAACTAGGTCTTCACATAATGTGTTCAGAATAGAATATATATACAGTATATTGAGATTGGCAGCTATGTAAATGTGATGAATGGGTAAATAAATAGATAAACAAATAAATACCACAAAACATAAAACTGATTGATGAAATATGCTCAGGATCGGTAATGAAGAAGTCTTTTTTAATCATTTAGTTCACTAAAAATTAAACTTAGAAGCAATGCATTTTAAAGAGCTGCTGAAGACTTACTAATTTTGTTTTTAATATAAACTGCATTGATTTTATTAACCCTGTGCTACTACATAGCAAATTCCCATCCTTTCTAAGGCTTTCTTGCCTTCTCACATCTGCCTCCAGTGGCCAAAGTTTCTTCAGTTAACTGACTCTATGACAGAATAACAGAATAATAGAGTTGGAAGGGACATTGGAGGTCTTCTAGTCCAACCCACTGCTCGAGCAGGAAAGCCTACACCATTTCAGACAAATGGTTGCCATTATATGGAAAATTTACAGTGTAATAGTTCCAAATGAATTCCAAGAATAATGGAACCAAAAGCAAGCCAAACTCTGTAACCCTTGTCCATGTAGAGTGCATGCTTATCCACAATTGCACCTGCCTTAACTTTGCCATTTTTTTTAATACTATGAGTAAAATATATGCCTAGCAAAATGTTGGGGTAATGTGATCCCTTAGAAAAGCTGGTGAATTATCAAAAAGATAAAGCAACCGAAAGACAGCCACTTCTATTTTATCCATACAGAAAATTTTACTAATAGGTTTCAAAGGTTATGCAAACAAGGAAGCAACAATCAAGCAATGTAATCATGATAGTTAACAGTGCTGGAAAAAGCAGAGAAACAAAAACCAGGTCAAGTGTTTAGCTGCCTTTACATAATAGAATTTGGAAGTTCTTGCTGAGAAGGTCAAAATGTCTATGAAAAGAAGTGGTAAGTAGAAACAAGCGTAGCCAAATCCTTGCCTTTTACCATGCTCAATAGATTGATGGGAAATCAAATCCAAAATGTCTTAAGGATAACAAGATTCCTACCACTGAGTAAAATAAAAAAGAATGGGAGGGAAAAAATATTTTCTGTACGTCCTGAAGCGTCTCAGAGGAAGTTCAATCTTCAGGGCACCTTATCTATGACATAAACTCAAGTATTTGTAGGTTTTCAGATTCCAAGCTACTAAGTCTCATATCAAAGACAAAAGGGTGCATGTTGCCTCTGCTTTTTCAGATTCCTTAAGCCTTTCTTAAGGTTTGAGATATAAATATACACCAGGCAATTCTACAGCCTTGCTTAAGGATAAATGACAAGCCATTTCAGCTAAAAATACTCTAGAAACAAGTAGTACATTCTTCAAAGTGTGACCCTGACGATCTTCATCTTTCATCCTGAATCACATACCTTTTCTTCCTGCTGGGCTTTTCCTATTTACTTGGAAACGAGTGCTGTTTATAGGCTGTGTTTGTACTGCAATGGGTGCAAGCTTTTCCTTGCATGGAGCCATTGCCAGCCAAGACTCATAAACAATCTGTTTGTGTTGCAAAAACGTCCAGTGGTTGCATGGGAGAAAGTTAGTCTCTTAGCAATATTCAATATCATCTTTTGTGATTGTGATTATTCTTGTTTTCCTCTAAACTTTAAGAACCATTTAGGGGACATTAGCGGTAGAGAAATTTGAGAAAGAAAGAAAGAAAGAAAGAAAGAAAGAAAGAAAGAAAGAAAGAAAGAAAGAAAGAAAGAAAGAAAGAAGAGAGAGAGAGAGAGAGAGAGAGAAAGAAAGAAAGAAAGAAAGAAAGAAAGAAAGAAAGAAAGAAAGAAAGAAAGAAAGAAAGAAAGAAAGAAAGAAAGAAAGCCTGCTTTTTAGAACTTTTAAAATTTCACAGGAAATAATAGATATATTTTATGCCACGAAACCCATTTTTTGGCAACCCACTCTACAAAAGATGTATACAAATTGGAAGAGGCTTAAAGAACCATGATAAACATAATCAGGAAAATGGAAGCTAAGTCCCACAAGGAGATAATTAAGTGGACTAGATACATCTACACTGGAAAAAACCAAACACTTTTCAAATCTCTGATGGACTGTCATACAGAAAAAAAGCTATCTATTGATTATCTCTCATCCTCCAAATCAAGGCAAGGATTTTGACAATGAAACCAATTAGTTAGGGAGATGGTGACTGCCCTTTTGATGGATATCTTCAAGCAGAAGCTATCCAATTATCTACTAGGGATTCATTAATCTGGATTAATGAGTAGAGAATTAGACTTGTGGCTAAAAGAGCCACTTTCTGCTTTACTGTTCAAGAATTCTAAAATAATGGTCCTAAACAATTTCCCCTTTTCCCAAATCAAATCCTCAATCCAAACCATCCTGTTGAACTTTTAAATGAAATCTCAATACCAGTAGGATCCCCTTCCCTTCTCCTTATCCACAAGATAAGGCTGGCCTTGTCTCACTGTCAACCCTCTGCATAAGCCAGGTCAAGAAACAGACTCCTCAAGAATTACTGTAAATTAATTGTACTGGATAAAATTTATTGAAATAGACTACAGCGATGGAATCTTAAAAGCTTGACTATGTTTCCCCTTCCATTGTTTGTATACCCTAGGGAGTTAAGGCAGAATCAGTTTGAGTTTCTAATGTTTTCTTCATTTCACAAGCTTAAAACATGTTTTTTTATGACTGGTGCCACATAGTTTCTCCAAGGCCATCTTTGTGAAGAATAGTTTATGATTCAATCAAAAAGCGAGAAAATTCAGAAGACAGAGAAGTCCGTGATAATTTTATTATTTATTTATTAAGTTTTTATAGCACCCATCTCCCCTATGTGGTGATTCTTTTATCTAAGCTACCTTCCAAATGTTCCCAACCAAGGATCCAGAGGGTCTGCAACGAAGCTAACATGTGGCAAGATGGATGGCAAACAAATTTAATAAATAATAAAATAACACACCTATTGTCTTAATTCCTTCATATTGCAGCACAGCACTTTTTCTGACAGATCGTGCTTTTTTATTTCCTTGACTCTGATTTGTGGAAAGCCTCTACGGCCAGCATTATTCTGATATTGATGGCACAGGTATAAGATGCTAGAATCACTACTAACCTCTCAGCCTCTTGTCTCCAAGGCTCCAAAACTCTTGGCTAATGAGTCTCTGGGGCTAGAAACCTGTGCTCAGAAAACAAGACATAGTATCCACATCATCATTTGCCCCAGGAAGATAACCTGCTTGCTTCCTTCACACCTCCTACAAATTTGCTTTGTTGTTGTTGTTAGCTGCGAAGTCGTGTCCGACCCATCGCGACCCAATGGACAATGTTCCTCCAGGCCTTCTGTCCTCTACCATCTTCTGGAGTCCATTTAAGCTCACGCCTACTGCTTCAGTGACTCCATCCAGCCACCTCATTCTCTGTCGTCCACTTCTTCTCTTGCCCTCAATCTTTACCAGCATTAGGCTCTTCTCCAGTGGGTCCTTCCTTCTCATTAGGTGGCCAAAGTATTTGAGTTTTAGCTTCAGGATCTGGCCTTCTAAAGAGCAGTCAGGGTTGATCTCCTCTAGGACTGACCGGTTTGATCACCTTGCAGTCCAAGGGACTCGCAGGAGTCTTCTCCAGCACCATAGTTCAAAGGCCTCAATTCTTTGGCGCTCAGCCTTTTTTATGGTCCAGCTTTCACTGCCATACATTGCAACTGGGAAGACCATAGCCTTGACTATACGCACTTTTGTTCACAGGGTGATGTCTCTGCTTTTTAGTGTGCTGTCTAGATTTGCCATGGCTTTCCTCCCCAGGAGCAAGCGTCTTTTAATTTCTTGGCTACAGTCCCCATCTGCAGTGATCTTGGAGCCCAGGAAAATAAAATCTGTCACTACCTCCATTTCTTCCCCATCTATTTGCCAGGAATTGAGAGGGCCAGATGCCATGATCTTGGTTTTTTTAATGTTAAGTTTCAACCCAAGTTTTGCACTCTCCTTCTTCACCCGCAACAAGAGGCTCTTTAGTACTTCTTCACATTCTGCCATTAGAGTGGTATCATCTGCATATCTTAGGTTGTTGATATTTCTTAATTCCAACTTTTGATTCATCTAGCCCTGCCTTTCTCATGATGTGCTCTACATATAAGTTACAGTAAATAGGCAAGGCGACAGTATACAGCCTTGCCGGACTCCTTTCCCAATTTGGAACCAATCAGTGGTTCCGTGTCCAGTTCTCACTGTTGCTTCTTGGCCCACATATAGGTTTCTCAAGAGACAAATAAAATGGTCTGGTACGCCCATCTCTTTAAGAACTTGCCACAGTTTGTTATGATCCACACAATCAAAGGCTTTAGCATGGTCAATGAAGCAGAAGTAGATGTTTTTCTGGAACTCTCTAGCTTTCTCCATGATCCAGCGTATGTTGGCAATTTGATCTCTAGTTCCTCTGCCTCTTCGAAATCCTGCCTGTACTTCTGTTAGTTCTCGATCCACATACTGCTGGAGTCTAGCTTGTAGGATTTTAAGCATAACTTTACTAGTATGAGAAATGAGTGCAATGGTGCGATAGTTTGAACATTCTTTGGCACTGCCTTTCTTTGGAATTGGAATGTAAACTGATCTTTTCCAATCCTGTGGCCACTGTTGAGTTTTCCAAATTTGCTGGCAAATTGAATGTAGCACTTTTACTGCATCGTCTTTTAAGATTTTGAATAGCTCAGCTGGAATACTGTCACCTCCACTAGCTTTGTTGTTGCTCAGCTTTTCTAAGGCCCACTTCACTTCACATTCTAGGATGTCTGGCTCGAGGTCAGTGACCACCTCATTGTGATTATCAGGGACATTAAGCTCATTCTTGTATAGTTCTTCTGTGTAATTTTGCCACCTCTTCTTAATCTCTTCTGCCTCTGTTAGGTCCCTGCAATTTTGATCCTTTATCATGCCCATTTTTGCATGAAACGTTCCCTTCATCTCTCCAATTTTCTTGAAAAGATCTCTGGTCCTTCCTATTCTATTGTTTTCTTCTATTTCTTTGCACTGTTCATTTAAGAAGGCATTCTTATCTCTTCTAGCTATTTTCTGCAATTCTGCCTTCAATTGGGCGTATCTTTCTTTTTCTCCCTTGCCTTTCGCTTCCCTCCTTTCCTCAGCTATTTGCAAAGCTTCCTCAGACAGCCATTTTGCTTTCTTGCATTTCTTTTTCTTTGGGATGGTTTTGGTTGCTACCTGTTGTACAATGTTGCGAACCTCTGTCCATAGTTCTTCAGGCATTCTGTCTATCAGATCTAATTCCTCAAATCTATTTGTCACCGCTACTCTATATTCAACAGGGATATGATTTAATTCATACCTGAGTGGCCTAGTGCTTTTCCCTACTTTCTTCAGTTTAAGCCTAAACTTTGCAATGAGAAGCTCATGGTCTGAGCCACAGTCAGCTCCTGGTCTTGTTTTACTGACTGTATAGAGCTTCTCCATCTTTGGCTGCAGAGCACATAGTCAATCTGATTTCTGTGTTGACCGTCTGGTGATATCCATGTGTAGAGCCGTCTCTTGGGTTGTTGGAAAAGAGTGTTTGCTATGACCATCGTATTCTCTTGACAAAATTCTATCAGCCTGTGTGTGCCCTGCTTCATTTTTGCTAGCACATTGTTATTATGGAACTTAGCCAGTTTGAATGAACTTTTCTTGAGTTTTCTAAGAAAGTATCTTACTGCCAAAATCATTTATCTTGCCTATGGACCTTCACATGAACTTTTTCTTAGCAATGACTTACCAAATAAAAAAGCCCAAACAAAATGAAAATCTTTTAATCGTGCCATTATTAATGCATGAATATGTTTTAATATTCTTTTGCACACAATTATCATCTGATTGTCTTCTCATATAATCAAGTAACTTGTGATGCACCCTAACAATTTAACAATTCCCTTTAAATCAGTGGATCTCAAAATTTATGGTATCACACTCTCACCAAATGATAAAATGTGTTTAACCTTAACACTAGTGAAAGCACTGATTTTATCATTTGGGTTTCTTATATTGTTATTGTATTTTTTAACTGGGCACTTGTTTAATTCCCTTTTAATTTTTGTATTTGCTATTTATATATGCCCTGTTCACCGCCCTGAGTCCTTCGGGAGAAGGGCGGTATACAAATTTAATAAAAGTAAAAGTAAAAGTAAACACATTTGGGTGATGCCCATAAATAAAATCAGTGCTTTCACTGGTGTTGAGGTTAAACACATCATTTTAAAGAATTACATTTTAATCTGTATATCACAGGAGTCCTCAAATGTTATAGCAGAGCAGCTGGCCAATGCAGGTGTATATGAACAAAATAGGAGCAAAGCCCAGAGTGATTTATCACAGTGTTCTGACTTTGCCTAGCGAGCTTGATCAGTTTAAAAAATAACATTGCCTCCTTTCTAAGATTCTAGCTCACAATAAAGAGTCCTTGCTCTGTATCACCCAGCTCAATGCCAAGTAACTGCACTGAAGGATTACAACTTTCCAAGTTATTCTATCCATATTTTAAAAGAAATAAATTTTAATAAAACAGTCATAAGGTCAACATGTAGCAAACAAACAAGCAAACAAAAGAGAAGTCAAGAAAGCAAAACTGATGCACCCACTTAATGACATGCATTTCATCATTATCATTATTTTCAAGTGCATCCACAAATTAAACATTAATTTTATAATTTCATAAACAATTTTAGCCAAATTGATTTTCTTAAACCTATGACATTTGGGGGGCGGGAGGGGAGGAAGCTATCCATCATATAGTGAGCAAAACGGAGGACCCAAGGCTGATGGGCAAAGATATATCAGCCACCAGTTAGATTTATTCCTGAAAGTAATTTCCCTATGACCCTTCTTACATCTTTAACAACATAAAAGAGCCAAGGTCAACCATAATATAGCAAAGCAACTGGGAAAAGAAATACAGTGCAACAGATAGCCCCAATAGCGTTCTCCGCTATCCAATTAAAATGTAACCTGACTCAGCATATCCACTTATGAGGGGCAAAGGCTAATATAAATTATACCAACTAAGAGTCACATGTCAGATGTTGCTTTAGGCAAAAGAGCTGTAGCAGATGAAAGATTTTTTAAGGGTTTTTTTTAGTAATGGTATTCAGGATTGCAGTCTTAATAAATATAATAGACAGATAAGTTATTCTTCTAAAATGAGGGAGTTCAGGCTACTCCTTGATCACTTTTCTCCCAGAAGATGTTGTACATCTTAGAAGCTACAGAGCAAACACCCAAACAGGTGGGAATCATATCTTTTATAAATGTATCAGTTTGGACTGTACATAAACATACATTGGGCTGATTTGGCTATCAGCCAAGTATTAGCTGTGAAAAGACTTCCTGACAATGAGAATAATTAACCAGTGGAACAGTTTGCCTTCAGAAGTTGTGGGTGCTCATCACTGGAGATTTTAAAGAAGAGATTGGACAGCCATTTGTCTGGAATGGTATAGGGTCTCCTGCTTAAGCAAGGGGTTGCACTAGATGACCTCCAAGGTCCCTTCCAACATTCTGTATTTTGTTATTAAAATTAGTGGGATCATTGGGGTTTTAAATTTTCATAATTTAATTTATTTTGTTTGGGGCTAAATCTAATCTAATTTATTTTTAACTTTTGTATGTTATATTTTAATTGCCCTGTACACCGTCCTGAGTCCCTCGGGAGAAGGGCGGTATATAAATCTTAATAATAATAATAATAATAATAATAATAATAATAATAATAATAATAATAATAATAATAACAACAACAACAACAACAACAACAATTTCTTCTGGTTGTTTTTAAATATCATTCACTTTGCTTCCTGTTGATTTTAAGAGAGACAAAAATGTTTGGAGAAATTCTCAGTAGTGGGGTACCTATTTTTTATTATAAGGGGCAGAATTATGTGAATTATTATCCTGTTACTGCACTGTATCACACTGTTATTTCAATATTTTATTTTGTAAAATGTTATTTTTATTAACATTTTAATTTTGTTACGAAAAGATGCAACAAACTTACAATACAGTGGTCTTTACTTTCCACATCCTCTCTACTTCCTCCTTCAGGCTCTGGTACTTCTCCAGCTTATCATAATCCTTTCTGATGTTGCTCTCACTTGATATTTTTACATCTATCACCACCACTACCTTCTGTTCCTTGTCTAAATACAGGTAGGTACTAGCTAATATATATATATATATATATATATATATATATATATATATATATATATATATATATATATATATATATATATATATATATATATATAAATATATATATATATATATATATATATATATGTGTGTGTGTGTGTGTGTGTGTGTGTGTGTGTGTGTGTGGTGTGTGTGTGTGTGTGTATGTGTGTGTGTGTGTGTGTGTGTGTGTGAAAAAAAGCTAACAGAGCGAGAGAGAACCTGTGGCTCAAGAAGTAAATACACTGCCTAATATGCAATCAGCCCAGGTTCGAATCTCAGGAGGGTATGGCTGACTGATGAAGACTAATGAGTCAGAAATGCATTTCAGTCTCCCTTAATTCTTTGTTAGTAATTTACACAATATATATATATATATATATATATATATATATATATATATATATATATATATATATATATATGCATAAGAATTTCCACAAGAGCTTTTAAAATGCTTCTGGAAGGCAGGAAAAGAGATTTGCACTCAGGGGTAAAATACAGTAGCTAAAATGCTGTTCACAAGTAACAACTGATGTAGTGTTTCTTCAAGGGCATGCAGCAAACAATAAACATTCGGTAAGTAAACATTCAGCTGAGTAATATTTATGTTATTTATTTAATTTTACCATCTTATGCATGCTAGAGATGAAAAGTTTCTCAACCGGGTTTATGTAACACTAATGAAAAATCAAATGTAACTGGATCTGATCTCTTGATCACGGTAATAGAATGCCCATGATCCTCATTGCTCACCTGAAGACAAACAGAATAGATGAAAACCTGACCCACAAAAGATATTCCTCCATCAATAAATTAGATTTAACCATAAGTACATCATGAACATTTCTAATTAGTTCCACTTAGTTCCATAATACAGAGTAGGAAATGAAAGAGAGCATAAAGATCTTATGGGAGTACTTGGTTTCAAATGTTCAATAGTCAAAATATAGGGACTATAAGGCACCAGCAGTTGAGAGTTACAACTGAAATTTATCCTACAAAAATGTGAGGT
Organism: Vipera ursinii; assembly: GCF_947247035.1. Taxonomy (NCBI): domain Eukaryota; kingdom Metazoa; phylum Chordata; class Lepidosauria; order Squamata; family Viperidae; genus Vipera; species Vipera ursinii. The sequence continues at coordinate 268,368,849 of NC_139512.1, read as the reverse complement.
GCAGAGCCCTCTTCTACCTATAGTTTATAGCCAGGTGTGTGTCTACTGCAAACTACCACACAGAGTATCTAATTCAGCCACATAGCCCACAGTGTTAGCAAAAAGCAAAAGCAATACAAAATGTCAGTCATGCTGTAGGCCAACAGAACAGTATGGTGTCCATGTAAGATGCATCCACAGATGTTCATTTCTAAGCAATAATCAATACCGCTTAGAGAGTTCACAAACAAGTTCTAAGCTTGACATCCAGCATGCAAAGCATCAACTATTGTGTGTATTTTGAAACAAGCAAGCATTTGGAGGAAGACAGTAAAACACCAATTCATTTCCCTCATGCCAACAGCTTCCTACATAATGACTTTGCAAAAGGAAAGGAAAGCACATTGAAAAAGCAAACAGTATTTATTTTTACTGTGGTTTTCCCCCTGCCAATCACACTTCCTTAACCTCACCCGTCTTTGCTCAATATCTAGACTAAAACAAAAACACATGATAATTACCAGACTTACTCTACTTTACGGAAATAAAAAAGCTTCCACAGAATTTGAGAAGCTCAAGCTTTGATGCACATGTCTTAGAGGTTAACCCTTAAAATACTGGCATTTTCCAGAATCCCAAGAACACGACATATATCTAGAGTAAAAAACTCCTGCTTCGAAGACAAAGTGCTTAATCATTAGATGATGCTATAAGAAACCTCTTGTGTCTTGAAATGCATCTAATGCATCCTTCTTACTTTGCCACGGAAAGAAGAAAAGGAGAAGTGGGAAGTGAAAAGAGAGGGGGAATGGGATAAAGGATGACAGAATAAAGGGTCAGGAAGAAAAGATGATGTGTGTGTGTGTGTGTGTGTGTGTGTGTGTGTGTGAGAGAGAGAGAGAGAGAGAGAGAGAGAGAGAGAGAGAGAGAGAGAGAGAGAGAGAGAGAGAGAGAGAGAGAGAGAGAGAGAAGAAAAGAAAGAGAAAAATAGTAACCATCATCTAAATTCCTCACCAGGGTTCCTTAACAAAATTAAGTCCTTGCTATATCAATACCACAGCTTGCTAGAGCAATGATATTCTGTCCCAATTCTGCTTCTTGGCTGATTAACAAAATTCTGATTAGTGGGAACAGTAGGGATGAAATATTTTGAACAAACGTAATGATTGCTGAATAACCAATAGTGTATATTGACTATGTTTTCTCTCTCCAAAGTTGCACATATCCCTCCCCCAATGGTATCTAAAAATGTTCTGGTCTGGTCCCATGAATGCAGTTCTGTAAAGGGCATAGAGCTCAATAAAATATGCATGCTATGGGTTTATGGCAATTTAAAACAGGGAAAAGTTCAAACTATGATAAGACCAGCATCATGTGGTCAAGAGGGACTCTGGGGTTGCCAGGGCATTGTGGTGCTGATGTGTTAGCATCACACTAAGACATCACTTAGGCACCTCTTGCTTAGGAGAAAGAGAGGAATAGCAACAATTTTATTACTAAGAGAGGGAAATCTGACCGTATCCAGTGCTGATGGAGTCTCACCCTCACAAGTCTGTGGTCCACTGACACATATATTCCCTAAAATGACCTTATGCTTGTGCTTGGGCTGAGCCCAAATTTCTCAAATGGATTTTAGATTCAAAACTAAGATAAAGTGAAAAACGAAACACACACATCCCTGCGAAAATGCTGCAATTTTCATAGCACTGGTTCCACAAATGGCTGACAGGCATCACTTTGACACATAACTGGAAACTACAAGACTTCATGACATGAAACAATACAGGCCCATCTAAAGAGAAAATCATAATCAGAACTCTTCTTACATTTGCTATAAACTACCATCCCATTTTCTTTCTCCTCCCTTAATTCCCACAAACTCACCAAAATGTCCTTCTCTTTCCCTCATTTCAGAATCAGGAAATTTTCTTGATACAATCCTAACCTGGACATTATGTTTGCCTTAGGGGAATGCCTTCTCCAAACTCTTCATTTGATAATGGCTGAATATCACTTGTAATCTTATTGAAAACACTGCCTATCTTTTCTTTTTTATTGACTCAGGGATATGCTGATTCGAAGCAATTTTCCTTAATAATATTCCAAACAAGATTTCTGTTTCTTAATGCACAAAACAAGAAATACAACTGCAAATTTTTCAGTGAAAGAATCCTTGTCTAGGCTCTTTTTTTCACTGCAGGATTATATACAAGAGCAATTTGGAAATAAACCTCCATTTGGTTATCAATGACAGACGCTCACAGATAGAGAACTTTTATTATACACATTAGAAAACTACAACATTACATTACTTTTTGACATAATCGCCATTCAAATTGAGGCACTCATCATAACGTCTTACAAGGTTTGAAATTCCTTAGTAGTCGTCGCTTGGTGCCAAATCTGTGCTATGCGGGGGGAAGGGTGATCAAAAACATCCCAATGGAACTGCTTCAAAAGTTCTTGGGTGCATCTAGCAATGTGCGGGCGAGCATTGTCATGAACCAACACCACACAGGAAGTGGTGCCATAGAAAATCCCGCCAAATGTGAAGATGCCAAAGGAGTACTGTTACTGAAGTTCGTGGAGCATGATTCAACCATCAGTTCAGAAGTCTACTGTGGAACGTTACAAAAAGTCAGACGAGCCATCCATAAGAAGCATCGGGCATGCTGACTTCCGGTGTGGTGTTGCTTCATGATAATGCTCATTGTAGTCCAAAATGACACACACGCACACACACACACACACAAAGATAAAATCAAACCAATTCAGAATCCAAGCAACCAATCCAGGGGACACAAAAAAAGATTCAAGATATCAAGTCACGCAAACATGCAAAGCCCTGTTTGAATGTTGTTTGGAGGGTTGTAGACAACTGGCTTCAATCCTTCACCCCAAATAGAAGGCTTGGATCTAACTCAGGAAGCCTACTTAGAAGTAACAGCAGCTTCTCAATAGATCATTACTTTAACTAAGTTGGAAGGGACCTTGGAGGTCATCTAGTCCAACCCACTGCTCGGGCAGGAAACCCTATACCATTTCAGACAAATGGCTGTCCAGTCTCTTCTTAAAAACTTCCAGTGTTGGAGCATTCACCGCTTCTGGAGGCAGGTTGTTCCACTGATTAATTGGCCTGTCAAGAAATTTCTCCTTAGTTCTAGGTTGCTTCTTTCCTTGACTAGTTTCCATCCATTGCTTCTTGTCCTGTCTTCAGGTGCTTTGGAGAATAGCTTGACTTCCTCTTCTTAGTGACAACCCCTGAGATATTGGAACACTGCTATCATGTCACCCCTCACCCTTCTCTTCATTAAACTAGACATACCCAATTCCAACAACTGTTCCTTTAAATAACAGATAGATGAAAGGGGGAGGGGGGTGCAGATGGTGGCTCCAAGGGAAGTTTTATTGTCCTGAGCTTGAACTCAGGTTTTAAGCAGTTGTCTCTCAGCCTTATCCCACAATTTGAAAATGGGTGTAATACAAAACATAATCACATTAATCATGATCCATTTTCCAAGTTACCTATAAGTTGCCTGTTTTGACAGTATGTATGGAGCACGTATCTTAAAATATATCAATATTCCTATCAATAGTTTATTTGGATTTGTCATTATCTGGAACAAGAGAAATAAGCAATAAAAAGAAAAAGGAAATATAATCAGTGGGGGGTAGTATTCATATCTGAAATCACTATTATGGGCAATATATTACTCTTGCTTTCAGGAATAGCAATTTGCATTTTGCACTAAGTAATATTAGAGGCAGGACAGTATATATATATATATATATATATATATATATATATATATATATATATATATATATATATATATATATATATATATATATATATATATATATATATATATATGTGTGTGTGTGTGTGTGTGTGTGTGTGTGTTTTCTGAGGTTTTCGCGGGTGTTCATATGTGGATCTTTGGTTATTCGGGTTTTTCCCCGCGTAGAACTAAAGGTGTAGGAGCGACGTTTCGACGGAATCCCATCCGTCATCATCAGGCTGGTGGCTTCTGCTTCCTTCTTCTGGGAGAAGCATGTGGCTGTTTGTTCCTCTTTTTTAAACTGCCAGTGGGTGGAGGTGTGCTCTGATTGGGTGGGAGTTTAAGTGTGTTCTGATTGGGTGGGAGTGTGTTTTGAATGGTGGGTGTGTTCTGATTGGGTGGAGGTGTGTTAGATTTTTCTCTGGGAATTTTTCTCTGACACCAGCATAATCATTCTGCCAGCAGACAAAGGCAACGCCACGGTGGTAATGAACTCATCTGACTACCATACCAAATTATCCAACCTACTCCGAGACTCCACATACAAACTCCTCAAGACAGATCCCACCACCTACCTGGAAAAAACCACAAAATCCAAAATAAAAGCCACCCCCATCAGTGAAGAGATCCAGAAAACAATCATTCCCAGAGAAAAATCATCCAGATGTCCTAAGCTCTATGGTCTGCCCAAGATACACAAAGAAGGAACCCCACTCAGACCCATAGTCAGCTCCATAGGCTCACCTCTACAAAATCTAGCCAAATTTCTTGCCAAACAACTACAGCCTTATGCAAATTCCATCACCTCACACGTACAAGATTCATTCCAATTCATAGAGATCATAAGTAAACTAAACTTACAGTCCTGTGACCTACTTGTGAGCTTCGATGTCGTATCCCTCTTCACCCAAGTGCCAATCAAAGAAGCCTTGACAGCTATCCGAAATAAATACAACCCCCCAAAACACATCCTAGATCTGACCAACCACTGCCTATCTAACACATACTTCATCTACAATGGACAAAGATACAAACAAATGGAAGGAGCACCCATGGGATCACCCCTTTCACCTGTCATCGCAAACCTCTACATGGAACACTTTGAAACCCTCGCTCTAGAAAAATCCAACCACAAACCCAAACTCTGGCTCAGATACGTAGATGACTCCTTCGTAATCTGGCCACACGGCAAAGAAAAACTGGATGACTTCCTCACACACCTCAATAGCCTACACACCAAAATACAATTCACCATGGAAACAGAAGCTAACAATCAACTTCCCTTCCTTGATGTCTTAGTCTACAAGAAATCCAACGGCTCCCTAGGACACACTATCTACCATAAAAAAACACACACAAACCGCTATCTGAACGCACTCTCACACCACCACCCAGCACAGATCAACTCCGTAGCCAAGACACTCATCTCCAGAACAAAACACCTAGCTGACGAACAACACCAAAAAAACCGAACTACACACTCTCACTAATGTACTAACAGCCAATGGATTCCAAAGAAACACGATTACCAACTTAATCCGAAGAGAGACACCCACAAAAACCCAAGACAGAGAACAAGAAAATGGCAAAGCCCTCCTCCCATACTTAAAAGGGACCACAGACAGAATCAGCAAGGTCCTCCAAAAACACAACATCAAAACAGCATTCTACACAGACAGAAAAATATCCACCATCCTAAGAAACCCCAAGGACCCCAAGGCTTAGAAAACCAAGGAGTATACGAAATCCCATGCACCACCTGCCCCACCACATACATCGGACAGACCAACAGAAGAATAAGTGCACGCATTGAAGAGCACAAAAACTCACTCAGAAAGGGAGAACAAACTTCATCCCTGGTCCAACACTTTGAAGCCACGGGACATGAAATTGATTTTAAAAAAACCAAAACTATCGCCAAAATCGAACATTTTAACAACAGAATAATCAGAGAAGCCATTGAGATAGAAAAACGCCCCCACAGCATAAACAAACGAGATGATACCTGTCGCCTACCAACCATTTGGAAACCCGCCTTGATTGACAGACGAGTCCCAACCACCAAGAATGATACCAGACCCAAACTCATGATAACACCACATGACATCACCACCACACAACCATTCAAAAAGCAAATCCGAACCCACAATGATAACGAGGCACAACCACAAAACAGAAACCTAACTACAGCTGCAACATCAGCCACTTTAAACCCCTCCAAACCACACAATAAGCAAACTGACACCCACTATAAAAACATGGCACCACCACAAACACGAAGCCAAACAAAAGCAGCACAACTCACCAGCTCAGGTCTAAGGCTGGCAGCTGAGACCAGCCCATACACTCAAAACACACCTCCACCCAATCAGAACACACCCACCATTCAAAACACACTCCCACCCAATCAGAACACACTTAAACTCCCACCCAATCAGAGCACACCTCCACCCACTGGCAGTTTAAAAAAGAGGAACAAACAGCCACATGCTTCTCCCAGAAGAAGGAAGCAGAAGCCACCAGCCTGATGATGACGGATGGGATTCCGTCGAAACGTCGCTCCTACACCTTTAGTTCTACGCGGGGAAAAACCCGAATAACCAAAGATCCACGTATATATATATATATATATATATATATATATATATATATATATATATATATATATATGTGGCCATCATCCTATTATAGATTGCTAGCCTAGGGCATATCATGGCCTTGATGCCTGGATTTTTTTTTCCTAACAGCAGACCTTGAAAAACTTTATTTTACTTACTTTAGTGAAAATTTTACTGGCTTCACATTTTAACTCCTGCTGTTATGTTGTTTTCCATTTTGACTTCTTGATTTTAAATTATTTTTAAATGTTGTTTTTGTTGCCTTAAGAGGATTCCCTGAAATGCCACATTTAAATGTATTAAAGAAATAAGGAAGCACAGGATATGACTGTACTGTCTCCTTTACCAGTTTGTGAATATGGTGATTTCTATTATATTCCATTCCAGCTTCAGCATCTCCATGCTAAGTGTCTAGACTTGTCCACATGAAGAATCCTGATTGGCTGCTTCTTTTTCTGGACTTGTCTTAACGCATGCAGGGATGGAGAGAATATTGTATGATTATAACTTACAACTCTTTGCACTAGATAGTTTGGGTTTGGTGAACAAGTGAAAAAAACCAGATGTCTTGATTATTGCCACTTCTTTAATTCCAGCAAAAATCAATCCCTCACTTTCTCTTTAAAAATGTTTGCTGGAAAACATTTCAGGGCATGGTAATAGTCTGTTTTTAGGGATGGAGGGAGGAAGGAAGGAAGGAAGGAAGGAAGGAAGGAAGGAAGGAAGGAAGGAAGGAAGGAAGGAAGGAAGGATGGATCATCTTGGCACCTTCCAGATCAGCTTCCAATATTTTATTTTGCTCCTTGGAATGAATACATTTGTAGAAAGCTTTATTACATAAAACATATTCCCATACTAAAATAGTTACATTATAAAGAAATTTTGTTTTACAGTTGTATTTATTGAAAACCAAAATGACTTGAAAACCACACTTCTTCAGATTCACTACCTGATTCCAGTGCAGTTTTTTTAAAAAAAAATATCCAAAACCATTGAGATGGAATACATTTCTTCAATTATTTTTGTTTCTCGTTTAGCTGCTGGAGTCAATTAAAGAAATTGAACAAAAAATAAGAACAGTAGTTGGTAGTTTTGAAGATTATTGTTCTTCGGGTAATATCTTTTACGTTTACACAAGCCATTTGTGTAATTCCTATTGATCACATTAGATCATGTAGAATTGTATTTTTATATGCAGTGAATTTGAAACACAGGATTCATCTAGACATAAACTGTTTAAGGTAACATATGCATTCAATTTATGTTTAGTCATTATCTAGTTTGTTGCTATGATTGACCATGACTATATATGCTGATACATAGCTGCGTTATGAGTCTTTAACTAACACAGATATAAGAACTAAAAATACAGTCTTTTCTCTCTATCATTGTGTTAAGGTTCTGGTGTTCCTGCAATTAATCCAATGATGTCCTGAATTGAACAGGGCAGAGAGAATGGCTCAAAGAAAAAGGAGGAAGAGCTGTTCCCAAGGCAACAATCTGATAAGTGGGGCTTGAGCCCAGGCCAAGAAATTAATTTGAGAAAACATCTCAGACAAGCCCCTCCCTAGTTCATAGGAAGGTAAAGTGAGGGAGGGGGAAGCAGATTCAGATCTGCAAGATTCTGTTGCTGTAGCTGTTCTGGTATTCTTCACCTACATGGCACTGGTTTCTAAGTCAAGTCTATTTTGCAGAATTGACCTGGATGTTTTCTCTTCATTTACAATCACTTTGATTAAATTTGTTATATTAAGGCCAAATTCTTATTGCTCCATCATTTTCCTGGCATCCATAGGAGGGTGTGTGTGTCAAAAAAGGCAAGATGGCAGTTGCTATTGTGAAATTGAAGGTCCCTGGACTTTTGCACATGCCTTTCTTTCAAAATGATCCATATGACAATATAGTAAAGTGAAAGCTGCGGTGAGTGCTCACTACTTGTGCATGATTTAACATTGTTTTATGGACTGATTGATTGTTCTCACAAATTGTTCTCACAAAGAGCCTTGGTGGAGCAGTGGGCTAATGCCTCCTTAAGTAACACCAGCTGCCTGCAATTAGTGCAGGTTCGCATCCCACCAGGCTCAAGGTTGACTCAGCCTTCCATCTTTCCGAGGTAGGTAAAATGAGGACCCAGATTGTTGGGGGCAATTAAGCTGACTTTGTAATAATGCCGCTTGGGTGTGTGTGTGAAAGCCCTAATAAGCAGGCATATACATACATAGAATGAAGGCTACTGCTAAGCTTGTAAGCCGCCCTGAGTCTTTGGAGAAGGGCAGGATATAAATGGAATTAAAATAAAAAAATGAGGCTCGTTACTCTTTGCCCAAAAAAACCACACAGATATAGGACTGAAACTCGAAATTCTGTGGGCTTGAGAGTCAAAGCAAACTTAGAAGAGAGGCAATGGTTGTAGCCTTTTTTCCAGTCTCAGAAAAGAACATGCATGTGCAACAGGGACTATTCTAATTAGAAGGTGGATTGTCCTGATTTAGTTCACATATAAGAAAATGTTTTTTCTATCTTGATTTGATCAACTGACAGAGCAGTACTTCATGACTACTTATAACTTCAGCCTGAAGAGGCACCGAATGATTGCAGAGAGATCACACACCATCTCAGACTGCAAATGATGTATTTGACTACTTAGGACAAATATAGTGTATTTGTAAGTGTAAGACACAGTTCAGCATTTCCAAATATGTGTGCGTGTGTGTATCTATACATATACACTGGGCAAGGAATGCAGCAATTTTAGTAATATATTATCTTGACTCAATACACATTGCTTCCATTTTCTTTGACTCAATGTCAGACAAAGGGGCTTGGGTCCTTCTCTTTTGGACAGATGGGGCTTTGCCATAATTACCTGCATGTGCCTGGCTGTCATGAGTGGGTCATTAATATGGACTAGTTTTCAACTGCACTGTAAACTTACACTTTAGTTTATATGCCATTAGTCAACTATTTCCTGGCCACTTGGTAAAGTTTCATCTTAATGAAGTCTGTTATTGTAACATGCTTCACAAGTGCTTTGCACCTTGTACAAAGGTGAGCACTGCACCTCTTTGCTACTAAATAAAACAGTCCAGCTTTTGGGGGGGTGTTTCTGGGTGTTTCTTTTAAAAAGTTCCTATTTTGGTGAGCCTGAGAAAGAAAGCTACAGCTACTTTAAATTAATAGAACTTAAAGTAGACATAACATTTTTTTCCCCTCAGGCTCATCAAAAGCAGAAGAGATAGTAGAGGTGGGCCTGAAGTGCTTCTGAACCATTTTCAAAGCTTACATGTAGTTCTCTGACTTAAAATGCATTTCTTTTTGACAACCTCATTTTTGAACAGTTCCACCTTTCTTTGCACATTAGGATGAGCAACAAGCGTACTCCTGCGTTGAATTGATCCTTACACCGCAATTAATTTTCATAGGCTGAATTGTTCTGTGAGAATTTGCCTGTACCAAAATGGTGGATGCTTTGTGGGATTGTTGTAACATTAAAAAAAAGCCACTAGTAATCCAGGGCAAATTTTTAGAACGGAAACATTCCAGTGCTGGTCTCATTCAAAGGCTGACTTCAGGATTTCAGATGTTCCTAAAATTGCCTATAACAATGAAACAGCAAGAGACTATTTGGAGTTTTGAGAAGTGATGCAATTTTTTTTAGCGCACTTCATCCTGGACTTAAGTGGGGATGGCCAGAGAGCTTAGAAGCTGAGAAAAGGGGGTGAGGCTTGTTTGCTTAGGCTGACTCTCCAGGGTGCAACTCACTGCTGTTCTAATGTAAATGTTTATGAGGGGCATAATAAAATATTAAACGGTATGAATAATTGATATTTACTTTATAGCAATTCACACTCTTGCTTATTTGAATAAAATCCATTATTTACAATATTCTACTTAATTAGGACTCATTTCTGTCTTTGTTCCTACTATTTGCTAATTACTTGTTCCTTACAACCTGTTTTCCTTCGCTGGAGTTGAGCTGGTTATTTTATGTCAATGTTTAACAATTTAGTATCAACATTTCAAAGACAGAAGGCTGCTTCAAAGTGCACAAAAGCTGTGCAAATCTATTTGTTTGCTAGGAAAGGGTGCTATTTTTCCTCGCCCTCCCACATCATTTGGTCTCTCAGATGAACCTAAACATATTCTGTGTTTCTTATGTGAGAAAGCATTGATTGAGGTGAAGTATTCACAGATGATTCTCTAAATGCTTTTCTATTTTTGGATTTATCTGGTGTGCCATTCATAAATACATAGAGGGCAAAGTGGCAAATCTTTAAAATTCCCATCAAATACAAGAAAGCAGCCAGAAATGTAATATATAATTTAACATGTGATCAAGCCAGATACTGCCAAATCATTTTCATTGCATTAGCTTACATACCTGTCCATCAAAGCTGTCTCTATAGATTGAGAGTTTTATTCCATCCATTTCTTTTTACAATTAAAAGAAATGAAGTCATGATTTTGAAGGCAAGTTTTCCTCACATGTAATTCTGGATATGTATATGACAGGTACATTGTGGTATCACCAGAATACCATCCTGGTGATACAAATCAATACAGAGTTAGAATGCAGAAGTTACCAACTATAAAGAAGAATGTTTGTAGTTTAGGACTGAAATGAGGTGTCCTTGATGTTCTCTGAGCTTGGTTGTTTTCTTACAGATGTTTCATTCCCAGACTAGGTAACATAGTTTACTAGCACTGCATCATTAGCATGGTTAGCACTGATTACTTATTTTGGGTAATGAAACACCTGAGAGAATACAACCAAGCTCAGAGAGCCCCAAGGACCCCACTACCAACTATCTTCTTCTTGCAATGTTGTTAATAAAAAGTTGGCTCTTCCAGAAGACAGTGTAATTGCCCAAAGTAAACGAGTCTTCACCTATAGAACTTCGTCTGATATCTATCTATCTATCTATCTATCTATCTATCTATCTATCTATCTATCTATCTATCTACACCCTGGTGGCACAGTGATTAGAATGCAGTATTGCAAGCTAATTCTGCCAACTGCCAGCAGTTTGATTCTGATGGGCTCAAGGTTGAGTCAACCTTCCATCCTTCCAAGGTTGGTAAAATGAGGACCTAGATTGCTGGGGGCAATATGCTGACTCTGTAAACCACTTAGAGAGGGCTGTAAAGCATTATGAAGTGGTATATAAATCTAAGTTTTATCCTTCTATCTATCTACAATCTATCAAAAAACTCAAAATGGCAGTTGCAGCAGCTTGATCCTCTCTCTAAAAGTGTGGGGCTTCAATCATAAAGTCATAGCTGCTATGTTGATTTTTTTTATCCCTCCCCTCTACAAACACACCTAAACTGAGCGCAAAAACCCAATACATAGATTTTCCTTGGAGATACCATTTGACTTAGAGAAGGGAGAGGTTGATTGCCACTGTTCTTCAGATGAAATAGGTTTCCTGAATTTGGCTCAGATTGAGCACTATTAAATTTTTCTTCTTTAGATGGGTAAAGATGGGTAATCTGCCTGGAGGAAGAGGGTGTTTAACAATTTAAATACTCTATTAAGTATTTGCTTTATGCTTTGCTTGTTGGAAATGACTTAAGAAGGGAGAAAAATCATGTGGTTAACATCTTAGGAGTCAGGCACTCAGTGTTTTCCATAGACAGCGTCTGCAAGAACAGGAAAAAACAGTTTTCTCTGAGATTGGCCCTGAATAAATGGCTGAACATATTTACAGTACAAATGTAGCAAGTGCACCTTTCCAGATAACTCACAACTCAAGCTGTATCTATCCAGATGCAGACTTAGGATTTATTGCATTGGTTATCAATTGAAGAAAGGTACACGTCTTTGACATCTTGTATAATACACTATAGCCCTTGAATGCTTCTATAGTTTCCCACTTGAATTTCCATCCTTATTGCCAGTTCAACGGCTGGGAGCGCAGAATCACCTAGACTCTGAAACTAATTCCATGCAAAGGTATATTGTGCACTTAAACTATTTTTGCAATCCAATATAACTCTTGGCTGATTTTCACAGTCCAGATACTAATTCTTTTGTTGCTAGCTAAGAATGATTGGCTTGTAATATTTTCAAATCTAACAAAATTGCATAATAATAAATGCCACCTTTCCCAACTTGGATCATCTCCAACTGTTTAGATGTCAGCTTCTAGAACTCTGAGCAATAACCGCACAGGCTGTGAGATTCTGGAAATTAAAATTTACACATCTCTTTTGGAAAACAACATTGATCTCTCCCCTCGAAGTGAAATCATCCAAACATTAATGGAAAATTACACCCACAGCACCACCACAAGTCTGCAGGAGAAACACAACACAGCAATATGGTGAACAACATTTGCTCCAGTTTCCAGTGCTAATTGCTTGACACAGCTGAGGTCTACACTAGGCTTGACAATAGCAAATATAACTGGTGGAAGTGGAGTCTTTCAGTTATCAGGGGCGTAAAGAGCAAAAGGCAACATGAGTGGGAGATAAGTGGGAGATATGAAGAAAATGCAGCTATTTCCTTTGATCTTCTACCCACATGTGATTTTTCTTCAAAATCATGTTTACTTCCAGTATTGGAACCTGGCTGGCAGACAGAAGAAAAAGCTACATTAAACAGCAAGGGACAAAGGACAAACATTTTCTAAGTGGGTGTCAGATACCATTAACTCTTTTTTTAAAAAAGATTCCTCAGAGGTATGTAGTGTTACTTTACAGAGAGTAAAGGTAAAGGTAAAGGTTCTCCCGCACATGCGTGCTAGTCGTTTCCAACTCTAGGGGTCGGTGCTCATCTCTGTTTCAAAGCCGAAGAGCCAGCGCTTGTCCAAGGACGTCTCCGTGTTCATGTGGCCAGCATGACTAGACACCAGAGGCACACGGAACAATGTTACCTTCCCACTGTAGTGGTCCCTATTTTTCTACTTGCATTTTTATGTGCTTTCGAACTGCTAGGTTGGCAGAAGCTGGGACGAGTAACCGGCGCTCACTCTGTTATGCAGCACTCGGGATTCGACCCGCCAAACTGCCAACCTTCTGATCGACAAGCTCAGTGTCCTAACCTACTGAGCCACTGCGTCCCTTTTACAGAGAGTAAATCCTCCCCTAAATTCTATTGTGGGAAAATTCTGTCCAGGAAGGGAATCAAAGCATGGAAAAACAACCCACTAATTTTCCAAGAGTAAAAAAAAAATGGGGGGGAACAGGTTCCTAAACATCTAACATTTCCTTGCTGCTTCCTTCCTTCCTCTTGCAGTGAATTAAAGATTTTGATTGAAGACTCCAAGTATTTCACCCTAATTTTCCTTTTGTGTGTCCAACCCAGACAAGGGGAATATTTCAGTCCAATAATGTAATGATAATGCAATGATTGTTTACTACCTTATTCATTTTCTCCTCCCCGACATTCTCCCAAGGACCTTCTTGGGACAGGACAGGAAAAAAAAATGTTGTCAAAACAGAACTTGCTTAGATTCAAGTGGGGTGAAGCCCATTGAATGAAATACTATAACTAGATTTGCAGCAGTGACCTTATGATGACTGTAGTATTTTGTTATTATAGCTGATTTCTTTATGTGCAATGATTACATTCAATAGAAGCAAGCATGTATTTAAATCAACAGGTCTAAGTATCAAAATTTGAAACATGAGACTCAATGGTACCTCAAATGTTAAAAAAATGTATAGAAATCCACAGATCAGCTTAGAGCTAAATAGATACAGAGATCTGATATTTATAATCTTGATTTTCAAACACTTATGTTAGGGCTACCAAGTAGAATGAATGAAAGGGAAGGGAAGAATGGGAGGAAATGAAATCTATAGATTTTGCCTAATTTACCAACATTACACTTGCATTCTCCTAAATTGTATTTTTTATGAACTTCAATACCAGAACAATTTACAAATCAAGAATGAAACATCAAAATAGTAAAATACAATGAACAATTATTAAGACTGTGGCATAAAACAGTGTCTTTTGCACACTTGTTTTATTTTAATAATATAATTTGTATCCCTCCTTTCAATTTCATATAGGGCTCCTAAAACAGCTTGTGATCTTGTTGGAAATAAAATTCAGTCACACATAATAATATTGTATGATTTCAGATACTTTCAGAAGTAGGGCATCTTCTCAATCTTCTTCTGGAAAGTAGGAATATTAAAACTCTGATGCCTCACAAAGATTCATTTCCTCCTATATACACACATTTATGTTCATCAAATAGATCCAGATACATCTAGCTATAGACTTTGAACTAAATGTACAAAGAACTTGGATGTATCTAACCATGTAATGGCTTACTACCATTTCAAGCAACATTAATCTTTTTCCAATTGATTATAGATGATCACATAGATGATCATATATTAAAAATCCTACTGTTCGGTTGGTTTGGTCTGAGAGAAACCAAAAAAAAGTAAAATAAGGGCAAGTCTTAAAATGTCACTATTATTTGCTAGTAATAAATCTACTTGCTTGTAGAAATCAATTGCAAATAATTATTTTAAAAACAATTATTAAGAATATTTTAGTGATGTGAATAAAAGAACACATGGTTTGGAAAGAAAAAATCTATAGACAGATGAACTTCAAAAAGATGATAATATTGTGATTTAAGAGGAAAAAACTGGAGGCAGACATGTGCATTTAGAATGTGGGCTACTTCCCAGAGCCTTTTACAAAATTATTAAAATTATTTAAAAGTTGTAAATGGGCACATAAAAGAAAGAAATATATATCACTAGGATGAAGGTGTGTTCTCCATGTTTGTGGGTTGGTTTCCGAACACTTCATTACCATGCTAGGTAATATCTTCAGCAGAGTTTAGGGGATGTCAGTGTCACTGTTGTGCTGTTTATAAGGGCTTCAGGTGTAGTGTGTCAAGTGAGGGTCTTGTGATGGGTCAGGTGTAAGTCATCAGTGAGAGGCTTGTGAGGGGTCTTGTGATGGGGAGGTTACATCAAGTCAGGGCCATTGGGAGGTGAACTGCAGGTGGAGGGGAGGGGGCTTATGTGGGTTGCTTGAGGGTCAGTGCTTTATCTGGTTGGCTGTGTGGTTAATTTGGATTCTGAGGAGTTCATAGGCTGGTTGTAGGTTAATGTGGAATGCCAGGCACAAACAATTCCATTAATAGACACATTGACCTACAACCAGTCTACGTACTCCTCAGAATCCAAATCAATCACACAGCCAACCAGAGAGCACCAATCCTTGACCAACCCACACAAGCCCCTTCTCCCCACCCTGATGTTCACCTCCCAGTGACCTGACTTGATGTAACCTCCCCATCAGAAGACCCATCATCAGCCTCTCACTGATGGCTCACACCTGATCCATCACAAGGCCCTCACTTACCTGAAGCCCTTATAAACAGAAGAACAGTGACACTGACATCCCCTAAAGGTTACAGAGGTTATATAGCCTGGTAAAGAAATTTTTGGAAACTAATCCACATTCTCAGAGAACAAACCTTCATCCTCATCCTACACCTGAGCTACAGATATTCACCACTAACGCACATATCACTGGATGGTGGAAAGTAAAGGCCAAAGTAGACCCAGTGGTTGCAGTAATACTTGTGGTTGTTACTCCTAAGATGGGAAAAGTAGGAGAAATATTAGAAGAGATAGATAGATAGATAGATAGATAGATAGATAGATAGATAGATAGATAGATAGACAGACAGACAGACAGACAGAGACAGATATTGGTTAGTTACCTGTTACCTCCTGAGTAACAGGTAACAAAGCAAAACAGCTGTATGCATCTTGTGATTCCTTTAACTGCTGACAGTTTAAGGGGAAAACATTATCTTAATACAAGAATTACTTATGGCTATTTTATTCAAGGGGTGGAATGAGGCAAAGATTATGTCATTAAAAAATTTTTTGCCATGATTTGCTTGTACCATGGTTACAAGATCCTCTTGCTGGAATTATGACTAGACAGTGTATTGAGAGACAGACAGAATGAACAGATTGAGGAAGAAATGGTTCCAGAAGGAAAGAATTCGAAGATTAGAGACCTCACTGGCAAATAGGTGGCGGATTACAACATAATATAAGAATGGTAGAGACAGTTCCAATACCGGGGTGGGTGGGGGCAGGGGCAGGGAGAAACATAAAATGGAGATGTGAAATAAAAGGAATCAGGTCATAACCCTACTTTCTAAAATTCTAAAAACTAGGAGAAATGATGTACTGAACAATGAAGATTTCAACACAGGATCCAGAATAATTGGTGGGACCATGGGTGATTTGATGGTTGGATAAGCATACTGAGATTGGATGGAACCAACAGTCCACCAAGGTGTATGTAATAAGTTGGATGCTGCCCAAAATGAGGAGGAGGAGGGTAGAAGTAGATGTGGAGTTGGGCGCTGCTGCCAGTGCACCAGTCAACTATTTGGTGGTCAGCAGTGCCATGCAGAGGACAACAATGTGCCTTAAAGTTAGTTAGACTTGACCCAAGGCAACTGTCCCCTGAAGTTTTCATTGCAAGATTTTGAAAGTTTGTCCTTGCCTTCTTCCTAGAGTTCAGAAAGAATGATTGGCCCAGATTACCCAGTTGGTTCATGCTTAAGGAGGGACTATAGCTCATGTACCACCCCCCTTTTCTGGCTTGATGCTTAACTACTGCACCAAACTGGCTGTTGTTGACAGATGAGGCTCTGTTCCAGGTGTCAACTGTGCTAGGTATGGATGAAACAATATTGGTGAATATTAATCATTCAGAGTAAGAAAAGGCAGGCAGTGGACAACCCTGAAGTTCTTTTTGGGGCTAGCAATCACATATTGCTCAAAGCTTTCCTTAACATCCTACCCCTTCACTAACCCTGCCACAATTTCAGAAAAGGAGCTGTTACAAACCACAGACCCTATTCTGTAGCCCCCTCATCTCTGTGTGTGGTGATGGAAGAGTTATGATGAATGGCAGGCTCAGGCTAATCAAGTGATGAAGTGCATGAATACAGCTCTTACACTGGATTGTTGCATGTTGAGAGCATGATCCAGCTTGTGAAACTCTCATATTTATTTTATTTTTATTTTAATTCCATTTATATCCCACCCTTCTCCGAAGACTCAGGGCGGCTTACAAGCTTAGCAGTAGCCTTCATTCTATGTATATGCCTGCTTATTAGGGCTTTCACACACACCCCAAGTGGCATTATTACAAAGTCAGCTTAATTGCCCCCAACAATCTGGGTCCTATGGCTTCCCCACCTCTCCTTTAAATGACCATATGATGATTTCACAAGAAAAGCTCAATTAAAGATTACACACTGACAACTACAGAAAGAGATGAATACCGGGTTTTATAAAGAGCAAAGTAATTTTCCTTCATATTAGGATAGTTTGTCATGCTGCGGCTGCCTTCCCAAGCAGTATTTCATCAGCATTATCACTTGATTTATCTTCAACTGAATTGGATTTCAGTGTTTTCTGCCTATTTGTTTTTCACTAGCTTCCTTAAGTACCCGAGCAATTTTCAGCAGAAGAATCGGAAGGAGAAAACTCATACTGTCTGGCTCCAGTAACTATATCTCTATTTCCACTCATACATCTATCAAAATTATCTCATTTTAAAATACATAAAATCCATTTCCACAACAGGAGAATTAAATAAAGTCCTTATTTTATTTCAAATAAAAAAAATTGTTATCCAGGACTTTTCTATACTCATGTGATTTCCAAGACTACTTCACATGAATATAATATATCCAGTTCCTCTTACAATAAACAAGTCTCCTCATTTGTTTTCATTTCATTTTCAACATTAAAAAGTGAAAACGAACCAATACAAAAGCAGCTTCTCTACTCTTTACATTATAAAATATTACAAAATTATAAAATATTAAGATATGAATCTTCCTGGATCAAATGAAAGGCTAGCATAGATGTATGCAAAATATCTACAGCAAGGAAAAATGACAGCAATAGTAATTTGTTACTTTGTCCCCCAAAAGCTGATATTCAAAGGTAACTTGCTTTCATTACAGAGGCAAAGGTTAGGCATAGATACAGGGCAGTATTAATCAATATTTTAAAGAATTTTTTAACAGTTTCTATAGGTATAGCTAATACTATGAAAAAAAACAATATCACTCCAGAATTTCAGAATTGGAAAAAAAAGTCCAGTGTTTTTTCAAGGATGTTTTCTTAAAGTTCTTAAGTTTTTTTGAAAGACTACAAAACAGGATCAGCTGTGGATATTTTGTTTTTAATGGTTAAACTACCTATATGCTAGGTATGAAACAGAGCTTATATCAAGAGAAAATTGACAATTTCACTTTATCATTAGATCAGGTTAAATGGCTTTGGTTGTGGGCTGGGGGTGAACTAAAGGCAGTATCAGGAAGACATGTGCTTTAACTTGCTTTTTGCATCTGTCTTTACACAAAGGGGAAAAACAGTCCAACTTGTCAAAAACAGTACCAAAAAAACAGATTAGAAACACAAGTTAACACAAGAAAATGGTAAGTGAGCACTTATCCACCCTAGATGCTCAAATCAGCAGGACCAGATGGATTACACCCCAAAGTTCTCAAGGAACTGGCAGACGTGATCTCAGAACCACTGAACTATATCTTTTAAAGGTCCTGGAGCACTGGAGAACTACCAGAGGACTGGCGAAGAGCTGATGTAGTACTCATCTTCAAAAAAATGGGGGGAAGGAATGGATCTAGGAAACCACAGACCTATCAGCCTGACCTCAATACCTGGGAAGATTCTGGAAAAGATAATCAAGTAATGAATCAGCAGACACCTAGAGGCAAACAAAGTCATTACTAAAAGCCAACATGGGTTTGTTAAAAACAGATCATGCCAAATCATTACAAATCTTATTGCATTCTTTGATCAGATGACAAAATTAGTGGACCAGTAAGGCATTTGATAAAGTAGACCACAACCTACTTCTTGATAAGATAGAAAAATGTGGGTTGGACAGCATCATCACCAGATGGATTCGTAGCTGGCTGACCAGCCATACTCAGTATGTGGTCCTCAATGGAACTGCATCTACATGGAAGGAAGTGTGCAGTGGGGTGCCCCAGGGATCTGTTCTGGGCCAAGTGCTTTTCAACATCTTCATCAACAATTTGGATGAGGGGATAGATGGGGAACTCATCAAATTTACAGATGACACCAAGCTGGTAGGAATAGCCAATGCTCCAGAAGATAGGCTTAAGATATAGAAGGATCTTGACAGACTTGAACGAAGTTCCTTTCGTCCAATGCGCTCTCACAGGGAGGGCCTTCTCAGGGTGCCGCCAGTTAAAGATTGCCGGCGGGTAACACCCAGGGGGAGGGCCTTCTCTGTGGGTGCACCTGTCCTCTGGAACTAGCTACCCGTGGAATTTAGGACTGCCCCCAACCTTCATTCATTTCGCCGGGACCTGAAAACCTGGCTCTTCGAGCTCCCAGGCCCAGGCTGAGAGTTTTTAGTTTTAATTGGGGTTTTATTCTCAGGGATTAAATTTAATTGTTTTTAATTGTTTTTAATTTTTGTATCACTGTTTTAAGTACCCTGTAAACTACCCTGAGTCCTTTGGGAAAGGGCGGTATATAAATCCAATAAAATAAATAAATAAATAAATAAATAAATAAATAAATAAATAAATAAATAAATAAATATTTAACAAAATGAAATTCAGTGGTGAAAAAAGTAAGGTTCTACATTTAGGCAAAAAAAAAACCCAAATGCACAGGTATAGTATAGATGGTATCTTGCTCAATAGTAACAACTGTGAGAGTAATCTTGGAGTCCTAGTGGACAATCACTTAAATATGAGGCAGTAGTGTGCTGCAGCTGCCAAAAAAGCCAACACAATGCTAGGCTGCATTAACAGAAGGATAGAATCAAGATCATGTAAAGTGTTAATACCACTTTATAACACTTTGGTAAGGCCATACTTAGAATACTGTATCCAGTTTTGGTCACCATGATATAAAAAAGATTTTGAGATTCTAGAAAGAGTGCAGAGAATAGAAAGAAAGATGATTAGGGGACTGGAGGCTAAAACATATAAAGAATAGTTGCTGGAATCGAGTATATCTAGTTTAATGAAGAGAAGGACTAGGGATGACATGATATCATTGTTCCAAAATCTCAGGGGGTGCCACAAAGAAGAGGGAGTCAAGCTATTCTCAAAGCATCTGAAGGCAGGACAAGAAGCAATGGATCGAAGCAAATCAAAGAGAGAAGCAACCTAAAACTAAGGAGAAATTTCCTCACAGTTAGAACAATTAATCAATGGAACAACCTGCCTCAGATGTTGTGGATGTTCCAACACTGGAACTTTTTAAGAAGAGACTGGATAACCATTTGTCTGAAATGGTATAGGGTTTCCTGCCTGAGCAGGGGGTTGGACTAGAAGACCTCCAAGGTCCCTTCCAACTCTATTATTTATATTATTATTAAGAATGGTTTTCAAAGCATCTTTTTGAGCCACATTAAGGTAATCTGACTTGGGTCCTTCATATATAGCAACAGCATTTTAGGTTTATACGGTATACCACCCCACAGCACTTTACAGCACTCTCTGGGCAGTTTACAATGTAAGCATTATTTGCATATTGCCCCCAAAATCTGGATCATTTTACCGACCTCGGAAGGATGAAAGGCTGAGTCAACCTTGAGTCCTACTCCAGCCTAAGGGCAGAGTTTGCCTGCAATACTGCACTTTATGAAGTTTAAATGAGAACACCTGCCACTAACTTTCAACCTAGCATATGTCCATTAGTATCTGCAAGACCTTTGGGAAGATCAGCAGGTGGCAGCTTCCAGATCTGGCATATACTGTAGTACAATATATACTGGAAGTTGTCATTCGGTATATTCTGGCCACTAATTTTGCACATGTAAACAAGTTGATCTCCGGCATATATGCCTACAAAATGTCAGTCAGTTTCTTGATACAAATATGTGCAAATTGCATGTGGTAAATTATGGCTTTGTTGTATTATTTATTTGCATGGGCAAATCTCCCATCATATTTTTGGGTGACAGTATGAATGGTGCAATGGGGTCCAAGATCATAGCATACATCTTTGACCAAGCCCATACCCTGTTTGTATCCTATTCCACTCCTACTTGCCAGCTGTCCTTCTTGCAACAAAAACCTTTGGGGTCTTGAGACAACTTGTCACATCATGAAAGCACAATCTTTTCTTCTCCTAGAGCTTTTCTACATTTCAGCCTTCAACTGTTTATCCTCTGTGTACAAACTTGTTTTGAAAAGAAGACCGCTAAAGAGATTCTTTTTCAGATTTCATTCCTTTCTTCCTCTGTGGCCACAGTGATGGCAGACTAGCTTTGCCACCACCATTCATGGGCAGATCATGTGAGGACCAGAGGAGAGAAGTAACAGGTTTGTAGTTCTTCTTGTCACTTGGGCTAGAAAGGAATTTGGTGAAACCTTTGCCCATTTTGTGCAGTTAAAAAAATGAATAAATATGCAGCATTGTACCTTAGTTTGTTTAACTTGCTCAAAAGCAAAGCAAAAAAACTAGCAACATTTCAAGCTTCTATTGGGGAGATGGAGAGGGAGATCCAGCTTTTCATGGCAGACAGGCAGGCCAGCAATAGCAATAGCACTTAGACTTATATACCCAGTGCTTTTTTTCTAAAAAAAAAAAAAACGATGCCAGAACTCAGAGGTGCTGTCACTGGGAGCGATGCTGGTGTCTTGCTACAGCGTCGCCACCCGTCCTTTGCACCCCTGCCCCTGCAGCTTGGAGCCACATGCCATGGGGATTCCCCTCTCCACAGCCGCCATGGGGATTCCCCTCCCCGCAGTTGCCATGCAGCGGCCTGTGCTGAGCCCCCACACGGAGCTGCTCTGAACCCCGACCCAGAGCTGTGTTCTTCGTGGCAGTGGTCTCCAGCGCCAAACAGCCTCTTTCCAACCACATCCAGAAAAATTTGTAACAAACATTGGAATTCTCAAGGTCATGTTTGGTATTTCCCAGCAATCTGTTACTGGAAGGAAAAAAAAACAATCCCTGCCACGTTACTGATCCCAGAGAAGCATTTGCATGTATGCAGGTATCCTTAGGGTGCCATAGTTATGGATGAGAAATATTGGTTGCAAAGTTGGCATTTCTGGATAATACAGATATTTTGGACTTATTTTTGTTTCTTTGCATGTTTGATATTTTTAAAAAGGCATATGCTACTGACTGAACTTATGCACATATGTAAAATCTTTTGAAAGATTGTGACTAAACAAAATTTTAATGTACAGATAATACCACCAGAAATTATTTTAGCCTTTTTAATAAATGTTGTTATTGATATAAGCTCACCATGGCAAACATCATATATTGTTATGTATATACTAGGTTAATTATTTAAAGCCTGAAGTGCAACATAACTAGATTCTAAATAATCTATTTTTCAAAACACACAGCAGTCCAAACAGTAAAAGTAAAGTCCAAATAAAGAATATTTCATTCTTAAGAATTGTTTAATTTAAAGTGGTTTAGTTGTAAAAGATGGTTATAGATTCAAAATAGTTTTCAAGAGTGTACAAAAGATACAATTTTTTTCTAGCATCAGCTAAATTAGACATATTAAATTGAGAAAAATGTTTCTCATTTCTTTCCTGTTACCTTTATTGATTTCATTGCAGAGATGTTAACATAGGAAATAGATTATTTTGTTATCTAATTTTACCTTCCAAAAGACAGAAGCAGATGAAAAATGTGAGGTTCTTTCCTGTTGACTTTTTTGAATTAACTGTTTTACATTCTAAAAGATTAGTTCCTAAAGAAGTAACCTTGTAAATATTTTAATGTCCTCCTCTAGTGCAGGGTAGGCAACCTTGGCTCTTTTATGACTCAAGGTCTTCAACTCCCAGAATTCCTGAGCCAGCATGGCTCAGCTTGGAAACCTCTCTCTTTCCCCTCAGTGTGGCTTGCTCAGGATTTCTGGGAGTTGAAGTACACGAGTCATAAAAAAGAGCCAAGATTGCCTACTCCTAAAGCCAATAGAGGGATCTTTCTTTCTTTTTTGGCAAAAAAGGTGCCGGAATGCCGTTCTGAGCGTTCTATGAGAAAAAAGCCATGTATATACCACTTCATAGTGCTTTACAGCCCTCTCTAAGCGGTTTACAGAATCAGGATATTGCCCCCAACAATCTGGATCCTCATTTTACTGACCTCAGAAGTATGGAAGGCTGAGTCAACCTTGAGCTGGTGAGACTCAAACTGCCAAACTTCTGGCCGCCGGCAGTCAGCAGAAGTAGCCTGTAGTACTGCATTCCAACCACTGCGCCACCATGGCTCTTTAATGTTTATTAAAGGCAGAGAGTATGGGATGTAGGCTCAACATAACACATACCAACCACTTGAAATGGGGGCATCTAAGACAGAATTAGTGTAAGCACAGCTGGGCAAGTGGACTTGCCCTAGTTGTACCAATAGAAAGGAAAAACATTCCTTTGTATCATAGCTGAGGTGGAGGTTAGTATCATAGCAGCAGGGGGACAGGCTGAACATGACTCCATTCATTCTTGCTTTCCTAAAAGGATAGGTAGCCTGTCTTTATATTGAGGTATAGATTAATCCTAGTCTTCAAGGCCTAGTTAAATGCACAGTGACTTAATTTCTTGTTCTAGGAAAAACTAGCAACTCACCAAATGTTGCTTCTGGTTTAATCTGGACAATAGCAGAGTACGCTTCCATGAATATTCTCATAAATTAAAAAAAAATTAAAACTGGAACTAAGGAGAAATTTACTGATAGAACAATTAATCAGTGGAACAACTTGTTTCCAGAAGTTGTGGGTGCTCCAACATGGGAGGATTTTTAAGAAGAGATTGGACAACCATTTCTCTGAAATGGTATAGGGTTTTCTGCCTGAGCAGGAACTAGAATACCTCCAAGGTCTCTTCCAACTCTGTTAGTCAGTTATTCTATTATCCATTGATGCCCCAGTAAATGAATATGAGGGAAGATTCATACTTCCACCCTCCTAAAGAGAAACTGATGGAATATATGTGTGTGTGTGTGTGTGTACAGTATATATATATATATATATATATATATATATATATATATATATATATATATATATATATATATATATATATATATATATATATATATATATATATACACAGTATATATGTTTTCTGAGGTTTTCGCGGGTGCCTGTATGTGGATCCTTGGTTTTTCGGGTGCTTCTCCCAGAAGAAAGAAGCTAAAGCCTGATGATGACGGATGGGATTCCGTCGAAACGTTGCGCCTACACCTTTAGTTCTACGCGGGGAAAAACCCGAAAAACCAAGGATCCATATATATATATATATGGATCTTTGGTCATTCGGGTTTTTTCCCGCGTAGAATTGAAGGTGTAGGAGCAATGTTTCGACGGAATCCCATCCGTCATCCTCAGGCTGGTGGCTTCAGCTTCCTTCTTCTGGGAGAAGCATGTGGTAGTGGCTGTTTGTTCTTCTTTTTTAAACTGCCAGAGGGGGTGTGTTCTGTGGGTGGAGGTGTGCTCTGATTGGGTGGGGGATTAGGTGTGTTCTGATTGGGTGGGAGTGTGTTTTGAATGGTGGGTGTGTTCTGATTGGGTGGGGGTGTGTTTTGAGTGGATGGGCTGGTTTCAGCTGCCAGCCTTAGACCTGAGCTGGTGAGTTGTGCTGCTTTTGTTTGGCTTCGTGTTTGTGGTGGTGCCATGTTTTTATAGTGGGTGTCAGTTTGCTTATTGTGTGGTTTGGAGGGGTTTAAAGTGGCTGATGTTGCAGCTGTAGTTAGGTTTCTGTTTTGTGGTTGTGCCTCGTTATCATTGTGGGTTCGGATTTGCTTTTTGAATTGTTGTGTGGTGGTGATGTCATATGATGTTATCATGAGTTTGGGTCTGGTATCATTCTTGGTGGTTGGGACTCGTCTGTCAATCAAGGCGGGTTTCCAAATGGCTGGTAGGCGAGAGGTATCATCTCGTTTGTTCATGCTGTGGGGGCGTTTTTCTATCTCAATGGTTTCTCTGATTATTCTGTTGTTAAAATGTTCAATTTTGGCGATAGTTTTGGTTTTTTTAAAATCAATTTCATGTCCCGTGGCTTCAAAGTGTTGGACCAGGGATGAAGTTTGTTCTCCCTTTCTGAGTGAGTTTTTGTGCTCTTCAATGCGTGCACTTATTCTTCTGTTGGTCTGTCCGATGTATGTGGTGGGGCAGGTGGTGCATGGGATATATATAAAAATTTACACAAATATGAGCTGTCACTGTTGTGACTATTGCCTGTGGATGGCCTTCGGTTAGGTCGAAACAGGAAATAAGATTTGTCCCATGTTTGGGGCCTAGCAAGGTAATCTAAATAGTTAACAAGCATTTAATATCTATATCTATATCTATATCTATATCTATATCTATATCTATATCTATATCTATATCTATATCTATATCTATATCTATATCTATATCTATATCTATATCTATATCTATATCTATCTATCTATCTATCTATCTATCTATCTATCTATCTATCTATACACACACATATTTGCTTTCAATGATCCAACCTAACCCAGTCAAGCTTTGCATGTGAAGGAGGACAATTTGTAAAGAAACAGAATGCAGTTTCACCCCTACAGCAAAAGCTGAAATCAGTGAGAAGAAATGAGCAGAACTGTAAATGCACTCTTTGCTGATTGGGGGTGTGTGAGAGAGAGAACGTTTAAAAGCCCTTAAACTGGATCTCAGATTAACTGTGCTAAGTAATCAGACCCAAACAAATTATTGGTCCTTTAAATAGTAAGCCCTGTTGCAAATGTGATGCTGATCTGGGCTCTCTTCACAGCTGAATATCAGAACTGAAAACAAGGGCTGGTGCTGAATCTTGATCCCAGCTCCAATCCTTTTGCAGTCTCTCTCTTCATGACTTTTGAATTTGTCACTGAGTGTCATGTTTCCAACTATTGCTGAAGGACACTATTCTGATGCATTAGAAAAGAGGCTGGATTTTTTTAAAAAAACTATTTCAAGTCTTTGACTGATGTGCTTTACCCAAAGTTCCAGCCTCCCTCTTGTTCACATGCAAAGTGAGATATAATCTCTGGTGAGATGAGCATTAGGCAGAACTGATAAGATATGATGAAATGTTTAATGGCCTTGTTTGTGCTGTCCAGCCTGATAGGGGAAAAGAAGATTTGTATGATAACAACTTAAATGTGTGAAAATAATCGCTTCTGACATCTCCAGCTATGCAGCAGGCTGCCCAAAACAACCTCTGTTCAGATACAAATTGTATAGCTAATGAAGTGAGAAGAACACACTATAGATACAAATTAAAACCTACATACAATGCACAGTCAAAGTTGCTTATTGTTGCTTTTAACTCCCTTGTTTGGCGCAGAGAGGAGTTAAATAATCTGTTAGTAATAATCACCCTTTTATATTTTTAGCTAATGCTGCTGCATTGTGATTAACAGCAAGAAATGGCCACAGGCTAACTCATCTCTAGTAATGAAACCCTGTGTTCTCTCATTCCACTTCCTTGTGGAAGCTTTATATAGATTTTTACATTGTTGAGGAAATGAACTATGAAAAATGAACCACCTCAAAACTGACAAATCGTTTACCAACTCCTTAGTGTCTTGTGTGCGTATGTGTGAAAGGAAGTATCTGCTACTGCTTATTCCAATATATTGAATGCTTCACTGTCATCTCATCATATAGTTATGCAGCTGGGAAGGTTTCTCATTCAAAGAAAATAGCATGCTGTGCATTTTTTTCTTCATACAGAATTTGAATATATTGTGTTATAATCAAGACAATAATAAAAAGCTTCTGTCTACTCCAAACTGGACTGCTCTACACTGTCACCAGTGGGCATGCATGCTGGACTCTCAAGCTAACAGGGAAGACATAAAGATGATGTTTCATGAATCAACAGCTCCATACTGGGACTACGTACTTGGCTGCTGTGATTAACACAAGTAAAAATGCCTTTTCTTGAACTACAAGTAGCCAATGGAAGGCACTGATAGATACAGCTGGGCCTTCTATGAGGTTCCCGCTGAAAAATGACATTGATTAACTTGCAGGTTAATTTTTCCCTACCTTGTGCTAGATTATTTATATTATTATTTATAAAATTCTCTATAAATTATGACTATAGTGCATCTAGAAGGCAACTATTAAGGGCCAGATCATTTCAGGTGATCAAATAATCTATTACTGTATATATGTATGTGTTCAAAAGAAGTGAGAGTCTGTTAGTCTTTTGATCTACTGTAGAGAAACTGTACATGTTCAAACATTGCTAAATCCATCATATTTGAAAGAATCAACTTTGGTCTGACTCAAACATTTACACCATGGATTCTGAAACTATTCATTTCTAATTCCAATAAAACTTTGGAGAGACGCAGGAGATACAGTAGTTGATAGTTGTTTACAAGATTTTGGAAAGTTATTCCTTGGTATGGTACAATTTGAATTATGGCATTTTGTTTTTGGATTATTTAATTGGTTTTCTAATGTACTTAGAATTGGTGGCAACTGAAGCAATATATAAAATCTCAAAAAAATAGTAAGCAGGAAGGTTTTTATTTCAGTAATTCTATGTTGTCCATTATATGTCCAACATGGGGGACCCAATGTTCTTTTTCTTTTCTTTCTCTGCTACTTGGATTGTTAATGCATAAATCACTGTCTATATTTGAAGAAATTCATCTAGCAAAGACTTGAGTTGCAAGAGGACTCAGAAATTATAATCCTATACACATGTACCAGGAAATAATTCCCACAAAACTACATGAGCCATAATTTTGAATAATGTAGATACAATTGTCCAGAACACATTACTGTAGCATGAATGTCACTTATTCTATATTTGGAATGTCACTTATTCCATATTTGGAAACATTACATTTGGAGAAATGTAAGCATCATATTCTACATCTGAACCAGCCTTTTTCAAATTGGCTGCTTCAAAGACCATGCTGGTTAGGAATTCTGGCAGACATCAGGATAAGAAAATCAAGTTTAAATAATGCTAAGTTTTCCAGAGGGCAAAGAAAAGTTAAAAGAGCACGTGAAAGATAAACAGATGGGTGCTTAATAGTATAGAACACACTTCCATCATCATGCTATTATTTCGCAGGCAACTTTTCTGATATTGATAAGTAATGAAGGATTATTCTGGTTGTTAGGAATCCTTTGTTGTAGTAGAGCCAAAAACTGTGGTAGGATCTTCAATATAATGCATAACATAGGAAATATATTTAACATGCTGTATATTTAACTATTTTAATTATAAAAATGTCTATTATCCATGCTATCTTTTGGGTTAACATAGAACAAAGGTCACTTTTTAGTTATGTGGCTGCAAATACTACATGTATTTATTCCACCATCAGTGCATCAATCTGACTGATTGTGTTGATTCATACGATTTTATTTATCAAAGTTATGGGGCATTGTGTTGTACTCCCTATGCAACGGTATCTAATTTGCTTGGTCACATCCAATTTGATACACTGACAGATAATCTGATTTGCAGAAATTATTTCACTCATAATATTGTCAGGGCTGAGCTATAGATAGGGATTTGAAAAGTGCCATGAGACTGGAGATGACAGCTGAAGTCAACAATAAAAGGCAAACCAGAAAATAGGCCAAAATGAAGAGCAAGCCAGAAATCTGAACCAAATACAGATCTTTGTAAGAACATCCTAAACTGGGTATAGCCATTCTTTCATTCATTTGTTGGCATTTTTAGAAGCTGGACATATGGTAGAAAACTCAGATAATTTCTCACCACAATTATAAAAACTGCTATGAATAAAATATGACCAGCAGTTAGAAGTAAAGTCTATTTCAGCCTTCCCACTTTAACTGTGAGCATGGCAAATTTATTGTCCTATGAGTAAGGCCAATTGGGTAGTACAGATTCATGTGGACCTGTTAGTAAACAATGTGTTAGTCTCAGGGATGTTTCCAGTTTTCCTTTGTACCACCCCAATGGTGGAAAGAACACTGCTTTTAACACAGAATATTGCACCCTTTCACATAGTACTTCAGAAGTGGAATGCTAATGTTTTATTAATAGGTACAGAACTTCTAAAAAGCAAAAGTATTGAATAAAATAATTGAGCAGAAAGCCATTGAACATGATCCCCATATGACTGTTTCAAGATGAGAACTAATAGGTGACTGCTGAGGTCATGTGATCTTCATTTTCAATATTGTACGAAAGCTTCCCAGCAGCCTCTCAACCTCTCACTTCCTTCTCCACTAAGCAGCAGCCTACTTCCTAGGAAGGGAAGGGAAGAGGGAAGGGAGAAGAGAAAAGTGGGGATGGAAGGGAAAGGAAGGTAATGGGAGGTGAGGAGGAAGGGAGGAACAAGGAACTGTCGTGCATCCTTCCTGACCCACGCCACCCCACTCGTGCATTCCCCTGACCTGTGGCCTCTCCTTCCATGCACCATTCCCAATGCACCACTTGTGCACTCCAAAGCACCCATATGAACCCATCCCAACCCCCTCCCCACATGTGACATCCCTAATCAGCATGACATCTTCACATAACCCCTGCAACCCACAAACAGCTTTATTGACCCCCCACTACTTGCCTACATGCGCTACCCACCCTATATAGCAACTCTTGCCCATACCCAGGATCTTGACCTATCCTGTCCACCCACATGTCCTCTCTGACCAATTCTGCATCTCTGATGCATACCCACATGTCTTTCCCAACCCATGAGGCATCTCTTTGCCTGCTGGCATGGATCGGTAACTTCCTAGTGGCTTCCCCACTAACTTTCTCCCTATCAGGTTCCCACAAGCAAAGTAAATGGGGAAGCTGGCAGGAATAGGAGGGAGGGAGGGAGGAAAAAAGAAGGAAGGAAGGAAGGAAGGAAGGAAGGAAGGAAGGAAGGAAGGAAGGAAGGAAGGAAGGAAGGAAGGAAGGAAGATTGGTTTATGGTGTGTATGCCAGCTTCCTACAAAGAAACTTCATGGGGAAGTTGGAGGTCACTCCCACTGCTTTTGTGCCCACCCATGCCTTGTGTTTCTCTGTTTAGATAAGGAAATTGCTCTGAAATAATGAGACAGTGGAGCACAGATTGTCTAGTAAATATATAAAAGTTCATTCACAGCCAATTTTCTGTCATTAGATTCTTCCCTCTTGATAAGGGGTTCTTGGGTTTTATTTTTTAAAGAAACTAATTGGTTCTACAGCTTGAAAGTGTTTGAAAACCCCTGCATTAGAGTATTCAGTTAAGTTGAGATCTTTGTTGAAAGTCTGTATTTTTCTGAGTAAGTCCAGGCTTTCTGAGCTAAACCTGCCACAGTGTTTGAACATCTTGAAACATTATACACATTAACCTTGAGAGTTATCATGGGGGGAAAAAACTCACTGATGCACAGATAAGCAGAAGGTAGACAAGGGAGGGTGGAAGAGTAGCAGAACAAGAGTTCACGGCCATGTTTCATCCAAGAATGCACAGCTAGTTTGCTAATAAAGATACAGAGATTTCCCAACATCTGAAGGACAACTTTTCAATCAGCTCAATATCACTGTGGGCAATACCACCGATTTCAAGAAGAAACATAGCTGCAATGTCATAGGCATGCTGCCTACTAAACTTCACGTCTCTGTATTGGTCAAATGTATTTTCAAAGAACATTTCCAGTTAATCTTCATGGTTTCTATTTAACATGTGGCCGTAATTCTAGGTTTATTCATATTTATTCACATGTTTAATGTGCAAAATGTAGGCAGTTATAAGCAGCAAGTGACATCATCAATCATGTATTCATTTGATTACTATATTACCTGTCCTCTTCTATTCATATTAGCTACCTTAAGGTTTACTTCTTATTGAAGTTTAGGGTCCTACAAAACTTCGAAGGGTGATTCATCAAAGCAGATCTGCAAATAAAATGGGGACTTCCAGTTCAGGTGGCTTCAAAGGACTTTACAGACTTTTGTAGTACTTCAATAATCTGATAGCTTTTTTGGCTGGTATACAATGTTGCAATTGGACTTCCATACAGTGCATGAAGAACAGGTGGATGAATTGCCAGGAAGTTTTATCATCTTATTAACTTCTGTGCAGAGGTCAAAGGTCCTGGAATGGCAAAGGTCTCCTAACTTCCAAAAAAACCTCAGTTTTTAGAGGCAGAAAATTTTCACCACCTCACAAGGATAAAAGAAAGATTATTCTTTAATGTCAGGCCAGGTTTGGCACTCCAGAAATGCACCTAGAACAGTCTGAGTTTAAAAATATTTTGCAACATTCTGTGATTCTTTTTTTTAAAGTTTTTAAACTTTCTACACAGCTTAACCTCTTTACTGGACAGCTTGCAGTCATTTTTTCATCTCTGATATCACCTTTAAAAGTGCTACAGGAGAACTATTTCAATGAATTGATGCAATGGGTTCCTTTAAAGTATGCAGCTGAAATTGGCAGCTATGTATGTCTTCTAAAAGGTCTACCATTCCCACTATCCACATCCCATTCTGCCCAAAAAAATTGAAGCAGCTACAGCCATTTTAACATATTGCCATTAAAGCCTCAGGACAAATCTTTCTTCAAATCAAATCCTGAAATTGCTTGAATTGAATCTGTTTGCCCTTGAATCACAAACTCAGATCAAATCATGCCCTCTTTGAATCTCTAATTTGAAGCAGATCAGGACTGATTTGTGCAGGCATAACAAGAATATATTTTCAGCTTAAGTTCAGTGTTTCCTCTGTGAGTTTCAAAATGAAAAATAACAAGATAAATAGCAGAAGCATCACACAGTGCAATCCCTCTATGTCACAGACCTAAATAAAACCCATACATGAATATTTTTAAAAAAGACTTCTTGGTTGAATTGTGACTCCATCATTTGAAACTGCAGTCCAAATATTCTACTCAGTATTCTGGAATTTGACAGTTTTATAATCCTACACATAGGTTACTATTAAATAGAATAATGAAGCAACCAAGTGGGTGTACAAAAGATTCATGACTTGCAGGAACAATTTATAGTACTGAAGGGGAAAAAAGCTATAAATGGAAACAGCTAAAATGCAGGGGGGATTTTTAGAGGAATCAGCTGACCTAAATTCAAAATATAATAATTGTGTCTGCCTAATTCTTGTTCCTGGTTTCAAAATCAATTCAAAACATACATCTACTTTTAGATGCCTTGGAAAAGCATTCACAATTAATGTCTGATATGATGGATGAAAAGTTGAAAAAGCTGGAGGAGAAATTGGAGATGAAGATGGAAGAGAAGTTTAGAGCAATGAGGGTAGACATGTTGTCTATGATTGAAAGTGTAGCTGAATGTGTGCAACAGCTGGATGGAAAAGTGGAGGATCTCAGTCAAAAGAACTCTATATTAGAAGTAAAGGTATTAGAGAATGAAAATATAAGGGACAAAATGGACGAAGAATTGAGCCTTGTTCAGTACCATCAGATGCAGTATGCTATTAGAATCATGGGCTTAAAGGAGAACTCTAAAGAAGATTTAAAGCAGCTGATCTCTGAGGCTTTGGAAGCGGTATTGGGCCAGCCAGCATCTGAAATTGAGGGAAGTATGGATAAAATTTTCCGTGTAAATTCATGGATTGCAAGACAGAGGAAGTTACCCAGAGATGTGGTGGTCTATTTTACAAAGAGAGTAATTAGAGATGAAGTCATTCAAGCTGCTTATGATACTAAATTGGTAGTTGCTGAGCAAGAAGTCTTGGTTTTAAAAGAGATTCCTCCAAAGATTTTAAGGAGAAGGAAAGATTTTGCATTTCTTGTACAGGAACTTAAGAAATGTGATATCAAGTTTAGATGGGAGATTCCAGTTGGACTGGTGGTGATGCACGAAGGTAAAAGACATCGTCTGGTTACTGTGGCCCAGGCACGTGATTTTTATAGCAATGTGTTAAAAGCAACCCCCCTATTACTTCTGGAAGCTGCAAAGGGATATGGCGAGGGAAAGCCTCAAGATGTTGCAGATAGACAGACAGAGGAGAATGGTGCTCGAGGGGATCAAGTTACAGCCTCATCGGTTGCTGCTGGAGAGCAGAGGATGACGCGTGCCGCCCTAAGACGAGCGAGACGAGAGCAAGTGCAAGACCAACAGAAAGTTATGGAACCTCCAAAGCGTACTTACAGTGAAGCTGTGGGAGGGGCGCGGTCCAAAGAAGTTACAGGGGCCATTTCAGACGTGCTCC
This sequence comes from Vipera ursinii, assembly GCF_947247035.1. Classification (NCBI taxonomy): domain Eukaryota; kingdom Metazoa; phylum Chordata; class Lepidosauria; order Squamata; family Viperidae; genus Vipera; species Vipera ursinii. The sequence continues at coordinate 268,335,300 of NC_139512.1, read as the reverse complement.
AAAAAGCTTTGGAGCGTCAAGATTGGTGACTAAATTTCTAATTTAGAATGTCAATGGATTAAATTCATCATAGAGGAGAAAGAAAGTTTTTCAATATTTAAAACAATTTAAGACTGGTGTTATCTGTTTGCAAGAAACGTATATTAGGGTTATGGACTAAAAGTATTTATTGAATTTAAGATTGGGTACGCAAGCTTCTAATCAACAACAAGTTGATTTTTCTTAACTTATTACATATAAAGGTTACCTAATTGGATTATAATTTTTTTAAATTTTTTATTTTATTTTCATTGGAGATTGGAAGGGTGTCCTAGACGTATAGATGGATAAAGGTGGTTTTTTTAATTTGATCTCAAGGATGATCTGGAATTGCGAGACATTTGGCGTGATACAGGCAAGAACTATTTTTGATCATAGTTCAGTTTGGTTGGAGATTAATAAGGTTAATAAAGATAGGCACTTTTGGCGCGTAATTGAGAATTTGTTTAGAAATTAGAGAAATGTGGGAGAATGTAAATAGTAGATGAAAGTGTTTTTTGTTTTGTTTTTTGAAATTAATATGAATAAGGGTTGGGATTAAGAAATTTTATTTAGCATTTGAGTAAAGCTCCTTTTCTGTTTTCTTCTTTTTTTATCTGTAATATTAATATTGTTTGTAATCATTTTACATGAGCTAGAGGGTGGTAGAATTAATAGTTTATTGTTGATAGCATATGGATGCTTATGTTTGTTTTTCGTTTTTATACCCTGTATTTAGCTCTGGGAAGTCGGGGGGGGGAGGAGGGAATGGGGGAGAGGGATAGGGAGGGTTAGGTAGGGGTGGGGGAGGGGGGATTAAAGTTAAAATGTACTATAAAACTTTTTAAATAAAAAAAACACATACATCTACTTTTTAATAAATGAATAATAAATTATAGAGTGAGTTTTTTTTAACCTTCATTGTTCCCAGCATTCAGAACATGTTAAGCTTCCCTGTATAATAATGTATAAGTATGTATATATGTATGTATAATATATGATATAAAGTGCCTCACATTTTTCTTTCTTCCTCAGTTCTTATATTCAATGTAGCACCTAAATGCCAACTACATATCTCACACTTACCTCATGATTGTTGCTATGAGCTATGCAGACTAATTGAGAAGTGATACCGAAACAGGCAAGGCTAGATACATAAACATGTGCCCCTAACTCACTTGATTAAGTAGTAGTTAATTCCTGAACAGGTTGCCCTAGGGTAATTGACTTGTTTTAAATTTATTCCTGTCCATTTTTATTTCCACTGCTTTATCTTGTAATTACAAATGGGTGATTTCAGTGGTGGGATTCAGCCAGTTCGCACCACTTCGGCAGAACTGGTAGCTAATTTTTTGTTGTCCAGGCCAAGAATGGACTTCCGGAAGCTGCATCCACACAGAGAACCGATTGTTCACATAATTGAATCCCACCTGTTGTGTATGTAGGATGCTTGACTGGCACAGCCAACCTAACATCATTGACATCACCCAGGTGATGTGATAGGTAATCCTGTCTGGTGGGAAATATACGACACTGGGTTGGGTGTTACCTGACTGGCGGGAAAATAGATTAATCGTGTTGGTCAGCTGGTGGGGCATCAGTAGTATATAGGGGGTTGTCGTGGGAAGGACCGGGGTTTCCATTATATAATCAATAAAGGAACAGACATGTACCAAGTCTCTTCATTGTGTCCATGCTGTGGCTACAACATAACACCACCACTGGGTGATTTCCATCTTAATTTTCTTTCTGCAATCATTTCAAACAAAGAAGATGGTTTTGTAATGGCAACTGGTTCTTACAGCCATTCCCTACCTACATATATTGATCATTAATCTGTCTTCTTATCAGGACAGTCCCATCCTTTCCTGATATTAAGCCTTTCCTAGACTGTTGCCGGCTTTGCCCTCTAAACCATTACCCATATTTTTGTTCAGCTGAATGGTGTTCTACCTTCCCTGACCCTTTAAGCTGCCCAGCACTTCCTCCAGATGGCCTATGGGAACCATTAAAAACACCAGCTAGCTAGCACACCACCCCCTGACCTTTTTTTCCTTCACTGCATTTGTTTTTAGCAATGATGAGAAAAAGAACAAACTAAATGCCCAGTCACTGTGCATTCAGAGTACTTAGAAAACAAAAGGAAAGAGCTGAAAGTTGGTATGGCACCTACACATCAGATTTTGAAATCCTAGCAGCCAGGCAGTAGGATATACCACAGGTTCCCACCAAAAAGGAACCCAATGGCTATGTTGCTCTATTCTTTCCTTTCTACAGTATATAGAGACACGATAGGACATCCTAATATCACCATTGCTACTCTACTAAGTGCTGGCCTGAGATGTTTATCTTGGCTGCTGTTCCTTTACTGTTGATAGTCCTAAAAAACTGAAACCACTTCAATATTATCACTGTCAATTTTAAAGGATACTATACTCCATTTTACAATTTACTGTTCAAATTGTAATCTTTCTAATTTACCCAGAGTGGTAAATTAATTGCTCCATGTCATCTTTCATGGCAATGCCCAATTTGTAAATCATTTTGGTCATAATCTTAGAAGAGATTGAAAAAAAATCCCCCAACAATTTTTAATTATGAATTCTGTTTTCGGTTTATTGCCCATGTTTCCTAAGGCTCCTAAAACAATGCAACATAAGAAGTCAATTTAATTTCTCTTGTTAGCTGCTAGGCCTGTTACTGCAAAAACACTGGAACAATAAAATATATCTTTCATTATATCAACAGTATTTAAAAATGAAGGAAATCACTTTAGCTAAAAAATTAATGGATCAACAAAGAGCTTTGGAGGAAAACTTGCAATAAATAAATTTGGCCGTTATTTATTAGCTACATTAAGGATGGATTTTGATGTAGGGTACTAGCATCAATACAAGTGTGCTGAGGAGAAATATTGAAAATCAATATGTGTGTGTGTGTGTGTGTCTATACACTTATATGAACACAAGCCCCACACCCAGCTTTCTCTTCTCTTTTTCTCTTCTTTCTTTTCATTTTTTCCCCACATTGTTATTGTTCTTAATTGTTTTGTTTTGCTTTTAGATTTTCTTGCTGTATTGTTTCTTCAATAAAATAGCAGGAAAAAATTACAGCATTCCACATTCACTGCGCTTCATTTCTTTTATAACAATCAAGGCTTGGAGCCAAATGAAATGTTATCTTATCCACATGGTTAATCTTGGCTTACATGATTTTAAAAATACAAGTAACCAATATTGGGAATTGGACTGAGTTTGTGGCTTCACATACAGTCTAAATATATTTGTGTGTACCAGATTTGCTATCAATAATATGAGCTTTCATCTCTTTACAAAGAGCAGTCAGGTTTACTGTTTCCTATTGAAGTTATGGTAGACCTGTGAACTACACAGTACACAACTTGTTGATGGGAAGCTTGTTGATAATATTTTCCATTCTGGATAGCATGACAGATAGCAGTACAATGAGCAGCTGCTAACTGTGATATACATAAGCACCTATGGCTTGGAGAAAGATATTTATTTACTGCATTTCTATACCAGCACATATCCTAAAGATTTATATTGTTAGGACATCTTGAAAGCCAGGCTTAATTTGCTCTTGTGGACTTCCACAAGCTGCTGCTACTTTTGTCAAAGTGGTAAAAGCAATGTGGTGTCATTGTGCCATTAGCACCACCCACTTAGGATGTGTGTTCAACTCATATACAAAAGGAACAATTCAGTGTGCTGCTTCTTTTATTAGGCTGACCATTTGATCCCATTAGTTTGGACATTACTGGTTGCAGTTAAGAGGTGTGAAAGAACTTCAAACATAGGCTTAAGATACAGGAGGATCTGAACAAACTGGAACACTGGGCACTATCTAACAAAATGAAATTCAGTGGTGAAAAAAGTAAAGTTCTACATTTAGGCAAGAAAAACAAAATGTACAGGTATAGTATAGGTGGTACCTTGCTCAATAGTAGTAACTGTGAGAGAGATCTTGGAGTCCTAGTGGACAATCACTTAGATATGAGCCAGCAGTGTGCTGCAGCTGCCAAAAAAGCCAACACAGTGTTAGGCTGCATTAATAGAGGGATAGAATCAAGATCACGTGAAGTATTAATACCACTTTACAATGCCTTGGTAAGGCCACACTTGTAATACTGCATCCAGTTTTGGTCACCACGATATAAAAAAGATGTTGAGACTCTAGAAAGGGTACAGAGAAGAGCAACAAAGATGATTGGGGTACTGGAGGCTAAAACATATGAGGAACAGTTGCTGGAATTGGGTATGTCTAGTTTAACGAAGAGAAGGACGAGGAGTGACATGATAGCAGTGTTCCAATATCTCAGGGGCTGCCACAATGAAGAGGGAGTCAAGCTATTCTCCAAAGCACCTGAAGGCAGGACAAGAAGCAACAGATGGAAACTAGTCAAGGAGAGAAGCAACTAGAACTAAGGAGAAACTTCCTGACAGTTAGAACAATTAACCAGTGAAACAACCTGCCTCCAGAAGTGGTGAATGTTCCAACACTGGAAGTTTTTAAGAAGAGACTGGACAGCCATTTGTCTGAAATGGTATAGGGTTTCCTGCCCGAGCAGTGGGTTGGACTAGATGACCTCCAAGGTCCCTTCCAACTTTTTATTATTATTATTATTATTATTATTATTATTATTATTATTATTATTATTATTATTATTATTATTATTATTATTATTATTTACACTGCAAGTGTCTAGTGCAATGTGAAATGACACAAAAATAATTAAATTAAGATATAAATTAATAAGGGTACTATGAGGTAGCTAGAAATTGCCAAACTAAGTAGTTATTCAGTGACAGAAGATGGCATACTCTGACAATTGCCTCTACAAACAGCCAAAGGGAGAATGCATCATCTAGCAAAATCCTGAAGTTGCTGGCTGCTGAAGCTGATTTCATATACTGCTTTTAACATTCATTAATGTTTATTTAAATTTATTGTAACTGTCCAACTCCAATGACTCTGGGCAGCATACAAAATAAAATCCATAAACAAAGCCTAAAACCATATGGACAGCCCAGAATAGAACAATTTAAAAATGGCACAAAACAAAGAAAACAAAACAAAAGGCAAGAATACATTACAGTACATAGCTGCAACCAAGACAGAAGAGCAACAGACTAAGGTAGCTAGCCTTGTCCTGTTAAGAAATGGAGCTACTGTACTTGCAGCAATGAAAGTCTGCTTTCTTGTCCCAGCTCTGGCTCTGAGTTTTGGTTCTTCCTTTGCTCATTCTGAGGGAAATAGGGAAACAACCAGGCATAATTAGACAACAGCCAATTGGCCTCAATTAGGATATTGTAATGGCCAATATCAGACAGGAGTGGGGACATCTAGAGAGGAACAACTAACTTCTCAATTTAAATAGGGCTCTGGCCCTACTTGGGAGTCAGGGTAAGGTCCTATCCTGGTAGGAAATAATTCAATCAAACCCCTAATTAGAACCAAGTACTTATTTGAATATTTTGGGGGGTTTCATTACATATTCAGAGATCACTGAATCAAGGACAGTGGTTAGATGCTTTTGAGCAGGCCCTCCTTCCTTCTATATTTTTCTCTTATTCCCCTATGTGGTATCTTCAGTTGTACTGCACGTGGTGATAAGGGAAGGTCAAACTCTTTCAAGGAATTGACTGTTGCTTAACACGGTCAAGCAAAATGTTCTGTCTTTGATGTCATGGGTCTAAGACAGCAAATCAGAAAACTATCTACTTCCAGAACACCCTGTAATTGAATGATAAAGGGACCAACTAGTTTTCACCAGTTGTGGCATTTAGTGGAAAAAGTAACGGTGTGGTGTGTGTGTTTTTTTTTCTTTAAATGAAAGAGATCTTTTTTTTCCTACAGAGGACTCTCAGCATTTATTTTATTTACTTATTTTAATTCCATTTATATCCCGCCCTTCTCCGAAGACTCAGGGCGGCTTACAAGCTTAGCAGTAGCCTTCATAATGCTTTAGCATATTAAAATAGGGCTAGTATAGCACTGCAAAAAGAAATTGTACCTAAACACTGTGGTGGTGGTTGATATAGATTTGAAGTATATATATTCTACCTGAGAGGATCCAGAAAACTAAAGTTTTTTTTTCTCACATTTTCATATTAAATACACCCAGTACTAACTTCCCACTGTTCTTGAAGGAAAAATCCATATGAAATATAATCACAGTTAAGAATATGGGTAGTTTACACATTGCCCTAAATCAGCAAGAGTTATTTTAGATTTAGGATGATGTATAAACTCAGTCATAATAATTTAGTCAAAAAAATCATGTATAGCAAGGGTTCTCAACCCCCAGGCCTTGGACCACTACCAAGCCAAGGTCACTGGGAACTAGGCCACCAAAACAGCAGATAAGCATGGAAAGCTTCATTTGTTCATGTGTGGAATTTAGCTTATGTGCGCAAAACCATTCCCCCTACTGCAGCCACCACCATGAGTCCACAGAACCAAAAAGATTGGGACCCCTGATATATAGGGCAAATAAAAATGGAAAGTTTAGATAGAGAGGGAGTATAGATTCTCAAAAAAATTGTTCAAGTAATGAAACACTAGGGATTTATGTTTTTCTCTGTGTGCATTTACCAATAAAGGTTTACAAGTATTCAGTGCAATTTAAAGAGATTCATAAGAAGGAAATGTTTTAACCTCCTGTTGCCATTTTAAGTTCTTATGTGAGATAAAGGCCACTTTCGATATCTCCGAGAACTTAGTCGCCCTGACGCCGCTAGAATCTGTCACCTAAGCAGACTTGAAGAAAAAGCTCCAAGACCACTTCGAGCCCAAATTATCACTTATAGCGTGAAGGCACACTTTTGAGCAGCGGGAGCAACAGCCCAGCGAGTCGGCTACAGAATTCATCACTGCTCTTTGTCAAGCATCCCGACTATGCAATTTCGCCAATTTGGAGGAAAGACTAAGAGACTGCTTAGTCTGTGGACTCCGGAATCAAGAGCTCCAACAAAAACTTTTAGCCAAAGAGACTCTCTTGCTACAGGAGGCCTTGAAGGAGATCATGGCAGACAAAGCCACCGGAGGGACTGTTAAAGCACTGTGGCCCTCCAAAAGGGCACCAAGCACCGAAGCCATCCACCATGAGGACGCCGAGCAGATGGAAGACCCAACTCAGACTACGAAGTCGACAAACTACAGAGGCACCAAGAGGAGGGACTGCAGCCAGCTGAGAAGGCAGTTCCATTCCTTTGGTGCATGGGCTGTGGAGGCTGCCATCAACGTGCGGAATGCCATTTCAGAACAGCAACATGCTGGATGTGTGCCAAACCAGGCCACATAGCTGATGTCTGTCGAGGTTGCCAGAGGGACCGTCCACAGGAAGACTCAAACAGGAGAGGTACCGGGACCCCAGGGCAACAACGAGTAGGGTACTGCTCTAGTCGGAGGAGCGTGTTACGCACTGGTGCCCATCACCCCCATAAGCTGAAGCTTCAAATTCAGGTCAAGCTTCAGGAAGTTCCATGCAAAATGGAACTGGACACAGGCTCAGCCATGTCCATCATCTCCATAGGAACATTTAGACACATATGCATCTGAAGCAACAGATGGGTCAAACTTTGGCCATCTAATCTACTACTCACTGACTTCCAAAACTCCTGAGTGAGGGTCAAGGGCGAAGCCACACTTCTGGTGAATTTCAAGGGGTTTGCAGGCCCACTAGATGTTGTAGTGGTGGAAGGCCAATGCACAAGCCTCATAGGACTTGATTGGTTTGATGCATTGGGCATTCAAGTAACTGGCATTCGCCAGACACAAGAGGCAAACTTGTCTTCAGTCTGCTAAGAATTCTCAGATGTTTTCAGTTCAATCCTAGGAAAATACAAGGGTCCTCCAATAGCCTTCAAGCTTGATCTCCTGGTAACACCAATACAGATCAAGCTTCGTCTAGTGCCTTTTACTTTAAAACCCAAAATTGACGCAGAGCTGGACAAGCTGGTCAGTCAGGGGGTATTGTAGCCTGTAGATAGTGGGGTGTGTGTTCTGAACCAGCCTGCTACCGGCCTTGCAATAAGGCAAACCCCTGTTCAAACAGTAGAGACTGGAGAGCGTCTGAGGCTGAAAAGCGTCTGCCAAGATTTATTACACAAACAACAGAACAAGAAACAAAACACTGGAACTTGAATCCTCAAACGGAAGGGTTGCTTTCAGCCACCAGCCCTTCCCCAAACACTCCTTTTATTTAGAGTTCAGGGCGTGGCCTCCCTGTGCCTCCTTCCGAGGAGTCCCACAGCCTTTCTCTGTTTGTTCCTGCTCGACTGCCTCCTGCGTCGGGCGTCCTTGAACAGGGCCAGCTGTGGGTCATCATCCTCCGCACTATCGGGCTCACGCAGCTGAGAAGAGGGCCCCGGCTGGGGGCTCTGCGAAGCCTCCAAGCCATCATCAGCCAGTTCGTCTTCCACACCCTCCTCCTCCCCCTGATCTGAGTCATCCGAGACATCTGAGCCGGCTGCCGGACCCACAGGCTGGCCCTGAGTCACAACACTGTGGGACACCCCCATAGTAACGCCACTTAAGGCCAATGGGGAAGTACGCATATGTGCTGACTATAAGTGTACCATTAACCAGGCATTTCAACAGCACACATACCCAGTGCCAGTTGTCAGCCATATTTTGGCATCATTGCAAGGAGGCCGCATGTTTGCCAAGTTATACTTGGTGCAGACATACCAACAGCTGCCGGTGGATGCAGCCATGGCAGCCACCCAAACCATTGTCACGCATCATGAGGCCTTCAAGGTCAAGTGCCTACAATTCGGGGTGAGTGTAGCCCCAGGGATTTTCCAGGGAGTAATGGAGCATACGCTCAATGGCATTCCAGGGGACTGCCCCTACTTCAATGATGTTCTCATCGCCAGGGAATCCGTAGAGGTTCTGGTGGAACAGCTTAAAGCTGTCCTTCAGTGGTTCTGCACAGCAGGACTCAAACTAAAAAAGGAAAAGTGCAAGATTGGGGTAGAATCCACTGAATTCCTTGGGTTCCACATTGATGCCAACGGCATTCATCCTGCAGATTCCAAGCTGAAAACGATTCAGCAGGCCCCAAGTCCAAGGTCCAAGGGAGAGCTTCAGGCCTTCCTGGGCCTTCTAAACTTTTGCCATGCATTCCTCCCACATAAGACCACAGTGCCAGAGCCATTACACCGGCTCTTAGACAAAAGGTCTCAGTGGCAGTGGACCAGTGTCCATGAAGGTAGTTTAAAGGCAGTTAAATCATTGCTGTCATCAAATTATGTTCTCACTCATTTCAATGAGAAGCTACATGTTTGCATTGCCTGTGATGCATCCCCATATGAGGTTGGGGCTGTGTTAAGCCATTTAATGGCTGGTGGGAAACAGACTCCTATCACCTATTATTCCAGGACTCTGTTGTCTGAAGAGCACAATTATGCGCAAATTGACAAAGAGGCTCTGGCCATTGTGGCCAGAGTTAAAAAGTTCCAAGACTACTTGTATGGCCACCAGTTCATGGTCTTCACAGACCACAAACCCCTCCTTGGGTTGTTCACTATGACCAAACAGACACCTCAGATACTGTCTCCTAGAATGCTAAGGTGGTCTATTTTCCTCTCAGCCTACAGCTACAGACTAATTCACAAACCGGGCAAAGAAATGGGCCATGCAGATGGCCTTAGCAGGTTGCCCCTACCACATGTAGAGACAGATCCTGCTCCAGCTGCATGCATCCTGGTGATTCAGGATTTGCCGGAGTCTCCCATGCACACTGGGGACATAGCTACTGAGACAGCAGCTGACAAAACATTGAGTCATGTGGGTGCACACAGGATGGGTGATCAAATGTCCAGGGCCAGAATTTCAGAGTTTCTTCACGAGAAAAGATGAGCTTTCAGCTCATAAAGGGTGCATCCTTTGGGGGAGTAGGGTCATAGTCCCCAGCTCTTTAAGACCCAGAGTGCTTGAGTCTCTGCACAAGGGCCATCTGGGAATAGTCCGGATGAAGGCACTCGCAAGGAGCTACCTTTGGTGGCCAGGGCTAGATAAAGCTATTGAGGCCCAAGTACATGGTTGCATCAAATGCCAACAATCCAGACCGGAGATGCTGCAAACCCCTGTCCACTGAGGGGAGGACACTCACACACCGTGGTCAAGAATCCACATTGATTTTGCCAGGCCCTTTCAGGGACAGCTGTTTTTATAGTGGTTGATAGCCACTCTAAATGGTTAGAGGTCGCACCAGTGCCCATTATGACCACTGCCAGGACAATACAAGAACTGCAGAATTTTTGCAACACACGGGCTTCCAGATGTCTTAGTCTCAGACAATGGGGCCCAGTTCACTGCTTCAGAATTTCAGTCCTTCCTCAGGGCAAATCTCATAAGGCACACCACGTCGGCTCCCTTTCACCCGGCCTCAAATGGCCAAGTGAAACGCATGGTCTACACAACCAAGGAATCCCTGAAACAGATTGTCACAGGGGATTGGCACCACAGACTGGCAGATTTTCTGCTCTGCCAATGCACAACTTCCTGCACAGCCACAGACAGAAGCCCAGCTGAGCTACAATGGGGCCAATGCTTGATCACCAAGCTGGACAGGCTACACCCTGAATGAGTGGCCTCGGAGTCTGCACAGCCAAGGGCACCCAGAAGTCTGCAAGTTGGTGACCAGGTTTGGACCCGGAATTATGGGCAAGGGGATTTGTGGATGGCAGCAGTGGTTGTTAAGGTAACAGGACCACTCTCGTACAAGGTGGTCCTGGAAGATAGGCGAGTCATTCACCGGCACATTGACCAGCTACATCGGAGGCTGGCAAATCAGTCACCAGCTCAGGACTCTCAAAAGGGCTGCACACAGGGCCCACAGGACTGCGGTCCAACAGAGGAGCTTGGACACTCTGACAGAACTCTTTCTCAAGGATATGGGGGAATGGCTGTAGGAGAGTTTTCCCTGGACACACAGAATGTACCCATTGAACAGGGCTGACAAATGGAGCTGAGAGACAGCCCTGAATACCTTGCTACACAATTGGACTTTGCTTTGGGCTGACCGGGACAGGCCAGCCAAAGAGAGTAGAGTCAAACCAAGTCCACTGAACCTCAGAACCTGGGTCTACCCAGCCTGGCAGGCGAACAGGTAGACCAGAAGATCCCTGCAACCCTTAGACATTCAGAACAGTCAAGAAGGCTGCCTAAATATTTTCAAGGCTATGTAAAGCAATTGAGGGTTTTAGCTATCAAGGGGGAAGGGGTGTAATGTATTGGCCATAACCACTTGCTTAATGTCTGATCACTTGCTTAATGTTTGACTTAGATTCTGTGTTATGTAACAGTTACTGAAAGCCAGACTGGCTGTCTCCAAGCTGATAATGAGGCTTGGGCAGGAAACTTTTTCTTTATACCTATTGGTTGCCACTTAAGTGGCTAACAGTATAAATAGCTGTGCAGCAGCTATTAGGGCTGCTTCTGTTCCTGTTCTGTTCTGAGTTAATAAACTTGCTTTCTGTTCAATACCTCGTCTCACTTAATGCCTAAAGAACTGGAGATATAACAATATCAATCTCAGCCACTCAGGTATAAATGTTCAAGCTACTCCATGGTTTCATATTCCAATACCAGTCTATCCTAAATTTATTCATTATCAGAGGTGTAGAATCAAGTTCACGTGAAGTGTTAATGCTGCTTTATAATGCCTTAGTAAGGCCACACTTGGAATGCTGCATCTAGTTTTGGTCACCACAATGTAAAAAAGATGTTGAGACTCTAGAACAAATGCAGAGAAGAGCAACAAAGATGATCAAGGGAGTGGAGGCTAAAACATATGAGGAACGGTTGCTGGAATTGGGTATGTCTAGTTTAATGAAGAGAAGGACGAGGAGTGACATGATAGCAGTGTTCCAATATCTCAGGGGCTGCCACAAAGAAGAGGGAGTCAAGCTATTCTCCAAAGCACCTGAAGGCAGAACAAGAAGCAATGGATGGAAACTAATCAAAAAGAGAAGTAATCTAGAACTAAGGAGAGATTTCCTGACAGCTAGAACAATTAATCAGTGGAACAACCTGCCTCCAGGAGTTGTGAATGCTCCAACACTGGAAGTTTTTAGAAGAGATTGGATAACCATTTGTCTGAAGTGGTATAGGGTTTCCTTCGTGAGCAGGGGGTTGGACTAGAAGACTGCCAAGGTCCCATCCAACTCTGATGTTATGTTATGTTATGTTATGTTATGTTATGTTATGTTATGTTATGTTATGTTATGTTATGTTATGTTATGTTATGTTATGTTATGTTATGTTATGTTATGTTATGTTATGTTATTATAAACCAGGATTTTGGATTCAAGTCCCAAAATATACTGTCCAATTAAGCAGTATTTCACATCACCACCCTAAAGATGGTGAAAATATGATGTTGTGGAAGAATCTTGGCCAAGTTATCTCACAGGGGAATTGCTAATTAGAAAGCTTCCTTTTATTGGCTCAGTTCTCATCATCCTAACTGTCATTAGTCATACTTGCTTGGGCTGCTTTCAGCAGAGACCTGATTCACACATAGCACTAAGCTCAGGGGTTGTTATAAACCCATGTTTACTATATGCTGCAATCCCATGTTTATAGCAAGAGTTTTACAGTCATGAATATTGTTTATTAAAGCACACACACACATACACACATAATTGATCAGATTCAATATTGATAATGTAATTTGGTTTTCTTTCTTTCTTTCTTTCTTTCTTTCTTTCTTTCTTTCTTTCTTTCTTTCTTTTTTTCTTTCTTTCTTTCTTTCACTTTTGGCCTGGACAATTATGTGAATAGTGCACCCACAGCTTTTGAAGGCAAGCCATTCTGACCAATGGAATGGATTGCCTTCAGAGGTTGGGGGGTGCTCCATCACTGGAGGATGGATACCCACTTGTCTGAAATAGTATAGGGTCTCCTGGACTAGAAGACTAGACTCCTGGACTAGAAGACCACCAAGGTCTTTTCCAACTCTGTTATTCTTTTTTTCTGTTAAGATTCACATAATAGTCTAGGCCAGAGGTAGGCAACCTTGGCTCTTTTATGACTCATGGACTTCAACTCCCAGGGAGTTGAAGTCCATGAGTCATAAAAGAGCCGAGATTACCTACTCCTGGTCTAGGACAAAAGCAAAAAAAAAAACCTACATTACATTATCATTTCCCAGGCCCTGCCACAGAATCTCTGTCTGCTATTGGTATACTGGTTCTAGAAAGATAGGTCTGTTCATGAAAAACAAGGATCCTTCATTTACATGAGAATGAAAAAGTAGAACAAAGCTAGCAAAAGCACATGCAGGAGTTGAAGACTAGAGAAGGCCAGAAGGAGATTAGACTAGACTAGACTAGACTAGACTAGACTAGACTAGACTAGACTAGACTAGACTAGACTAGAATAGAATAGAATAGAATAGAATAGAATAGAATAGAATAGAATAGAATAGAATAGAATAGAATAGAATAGAATAGAAGCTGGAAGGGACATTGGAGGTCTTCCAGCACCCACAATATCTTTAGCTACAAAATGGTAACTTAAGCCTCTCCCCTTATAACAAATGCCTGATAAATCTGACACTATAAAAAAAGAAAAAGCTTTGACTGCCCATCCCTGCCTGCCATTTTGAGGCTGTTGGCATTCCCTCGCCTCAACATGGACATCCCTGAGCTGCACTACCCTAGCTTTCCTTTACTGGCTTACTTTTTTATGTCTAATTCCAAAAGGAAGATAATGTTATCTAAATTTATTGGACTACAGCTCCCATTACTTGAAATTATTTATATTTAAAAATGAACCACATTTTCTGCACTATAACAACCAAAACTACTGAATCTCTACTGCCAAACTCAGGTTAATGATTAGATGGTAGCACCCCACCCCCACCCCCACTCCCAACCCTGTGGTTCTCTAGATTATTATAGATCAGATCTCACAGTCTTTCTAATAACTAGACATGGACCTTTCATTTAATTCTTTTTCATCTGGATTGTGACTCTATTGGAAATTCATATTATCAAACCCTAGTTAAGAAGAATTAAGAATCTATGATTATGTCTTTCTTACCTGTATCAATCTTTCCTGGCAGTTAATCAAAAGGGCAGATTTGTTTTGGAATATATTTTACATGTATATTTATTGTAAAATTGGCATTTCAGCTAATGCCATTCTTGGTGCTATAGACATTTTAACAAAGAAAATAAATTAATTAATCCTTTTCTCCTGCTATAATGCCAACACAACCTTGAAATTAATTAATTAAACAGAGAAGAATCATTCATTGTTAAAGATCCATTTTGGCAACAACAACAAAAAAGAACCCTTCTTGAAATAATAGCTATTTATACTGTAGAACATGGAATCTTCTTTATGAAACAACCTATTATGTGAAAGAGACCGTCCAGTTTCAAAGGCATTATACACAAGTTCGACTAGCAGCAATATTTAACAGAGTCCTTTTGTCTAATGCTCTCTAAATTGCAATTTGCTTTCATAAACTGAAAGAGAATTTTATTCCTCTGGGGTTGTCCCCCCCCCTTCTATGGAAGAAGGGAAGAAAAGAAGAGAAATCAGATCTAGGTTGTCAAACTAAATGAGCTTTTTAACCACCCAGGATATTATAATAAGAAAATGAAGCTATTTAAATTCACTTATTTTTTTTCTCGTCCTCTTTTCTCACAATTCCACTATATTACAATATTCCAATAGGCAACCTTCTTTGAAGGCTATACCAGAAGATAATTGACTGAGATATAAGTTATGCATCTACCACAAATGTGACAGTGATAAACAAAGGGGTCAATTATCTCTTGGCAAAAGCTGCTTCAAAGAAATAGGCTAGTACTATTACAATAAACAGGTTTAGTTTATTTGTTGTTTCTGTTATCCCAATATCACTAACATTTTCCCCAAATCTTGTGTCCCCTCAGCTTAATTTGTTTGTTTCTTTCTAGTATGCGAGGTTCCTATAAATAGTACCAAATTATAATTTATTCTACATCACACAGAATTGTTTTCAAGGTACAAAAATCTCAAGAGGAATCTAGATCCAGATATGTTGACCGTGTATGCTGTTGATGTCCAGTAGCTATATGGAAAATAACATTTTGTGCATGGGTGATTAAGAGGCAAAAGGCTGAACTTATCAAAGTCATTTCCTCTAAATAATTATTAATGAGACTCAGCAGGCCTCCTTATTATTTAACTGCAGAAACTATATTAGTAAGCCTCAGTGGAACCAGAGGCTAAAATTGATCAGCCCAATGTATCCACACAAACTGCTTTTCCATCAAAAATAAGATTATTTCAGTTTATAGTCAGTTTTACTGCCCACATCCCAAAGCAGCTCACAACAATTAAAATGGCTAGATTCAGGCACGATAGGAGAGCATGTAACTGCTGATTCCATTCTGTGTTGATTCAAGAAATGGAGTTTTACTTGGAAAAACAGTTGTCACTTACACCCAACTCCAGGTGCAAGACAGAGGGGTCTGTCACCCCTAAGTAAGAGTATACATCAGGGGTCTTCAAACTTGGCCCTCTTATGACTTGTGGACTTCAACTCCCAGAATTCCTCAGCCAGGCATGCTAACTGAGGAATTCTGGGAGTTGAAGTCCATAAGTCATAAAAGGGCTAAGTTTGAAGACCCCTGGTATACATGCTAGGTCTTTTCTCCCCCTCGTGGTGACTGCTAAAACAATTCCAAGTTTCCATATTCCTTGAGCAGGGTCTATGCTTTCCAAACACTTACTTCATGGATCTGATCCTTAGCTAAGGAAGACTATTTGTTCTCTCAGTCTATGTTATTTGTTCTAATGGCAAAGGCTGCAATGTCTCAAAGGTCTTTCTTATCACCTATCTCCCGAGGCTTTCCACTAAAAATGGAGAGGGTTGAACTGGGGCCAATTCAAATATTCTCTGTTATTTTTAGATACATTCTTTCAGGGAAGTTCAGAATGTGTGGAGAATCAAATCTCTTTCATTCTTTGCTGCAGGATTTGGCTTTCTCAACTTAGAGGTCTAGAGTCTGAGAAAGAAAACTTTCATGGCAAATAAAGTCTTATTCGGGTATTAGGAAATAGAATAATACTGTGCTGAAAGCTGCCGTACAATTTTTCAAGCATTTTCTTTCCCTATAAAGAAAGCTTCTCTTTTATCTACTTTCCTCTCAGGATTCTTGAAAGTTTCTTTTGACAGGCTTTTGGTGACAGAAGGGCTACTGTTTTTATACCCATCATTCCAGACTAAAAACATCTAATGGAAGAATGTCCCTCCTGAATCCTCTTTTGGAATTTAACTGAAACACGAGAAGTCGGGGAAACTAGAGACCATCAGAGAGATGATTGTACAAAGGCAGGATATTCACATTCATCCTTTGGCCATCTCATGAAAGGACATTGCCTCTCCTATGAGAATTTTGCCTAAATTCTCTTTTGCCTTAAAACAAATTATAAAGCACATTTCTCTTTCATTAAGTTGGATGTGAACTGTGAGGAACAAATTAGGAGCATTTCATACTTTGTACTAAATGTTAGGGCATTTGTATATAGCCTTTGAAAAAGGCATTCTTAATAAATGTTCATAAAGTCCTTTTCTCAAACCATTAATGCAATGTATATTTTTCTAGACTATACTTGGAAGCTGTTCTGAACTGTGCACTTCATCTGTCTGGGAGAAAATAGCAAGCTAAACTCACTTTGCATGATGCATGCATTTAGAAATGAGTGGAAACAGCTTCCAAAGCAGTCACATCATCTGTGCAACCCATAGGACCATTCAGAAAAAGATATTTCATATATGTTCCCATGGATTGGGAAGCATGTCTTTCAAAGAGTTTGCAAAGTCCTACTAAATGGAATACAAAGAGGGGCAAAAGACATATTGACCAACCAAATTCATTTGGCCTTCTATTTTTTAAGATGACAGTGGACATCCAGAAGGGAACTGGATTAATATTCATCTGATTGCAATTAGGATATCTGCAGGCCTGGAAACCTCACATAGTGTTCTTTCTCCTGTGGAAGATAGACAGTTCTAGTTCCTGATCAACACATAGAAATGGCACAGGTAAGGGCAGAACATACCCACCCACCTTCTTTCCCAAGTCTGAAGAGACAAGAATCATGATATCTCTTGAGATTTTTCAGTTAAACCCTATCTCAGGGTGGACAACAGAAATCTATTCATCTAGTAATTAAGGCAATTCTTTCCTTCATAAGTGGTTTTTGGCGATTAATTGTATGAGACTAAGAATTGTACATTTCTTATTAGAAACAGCATATCTCAAGGATCTGTGAGGTTTGAAAACATGTAGTCAGCCACACAAATGTTGTACCCCACCAAAGACCCACAGTTCTCACATGCAACTCAGTGCTAAGCTACCAGAACTTGTAGGATATTGTAGGATATTAAATTGTAGGATATTAAGGCCACTTGGATCTTTTTAAAGTAGTAACATCTCATTATAAATTGTGGAAGTTATTTTTCTATACAAGCAATTTGGCAGGGAAAACAAGAAACCTGCTTAAATTAAAAAAGAAAAGAAAAGGTTCTGGATGATATTAGCTGCTGGAGGTTACTGTTATTATTTAACTCTGAGAATGTAGTTATAAAAGTGAGGAAACATTCTCTGATCAGTCCTAAATTATACTTGTATGCTCCTGCAAGCAAAGTATCGTGTAAGTAGAGTTACCAGATCTGGGTTGCAAAAATTCAGACAACCACTTAAGCTAAGCTTTCTGTATCTCTTTGGACCTATTTAGTGTACACACAATTTTCTAACAGCCCAGACCTGATGGTTTTTAACATTTCTCATTCTTTTCATCTTTTGCTTTAATTTGTGATTCATGACACATACAAGTTCATATTCTTCATTCTCTACAAAATCTGTTCTTGGGTGATTTCAGCAAGCCTCACCTTGGTATGTGGCTGAGATGAAGACATGCAAGAGATATAGGTTTGACTTCTGAATTATTCACTGACTTCTCTTGCATTACCTCTGGTTGCCCTTTGGCTAAGCTTTTGCCTGAAGACAATCTTCCTTCAACCCACTATCTTAGAATCAAGGAACT
>NC_139512.1:268102201-268312201 GCF_947247035.1 Vipera ursinii | reverse complement strand
CCATTATCTCAACAAATTGCTGCATTTGCTTTTCCATAGTCTCTTGCAACAGATTCTGCAAATCTTTTGCTGTAAAAGCTGATACAGATTCAGATGCAGAGGACAATGAAGTTTTCACCGAAGACTGCTGCCTCAGGGCAGGAACTTTAGAAGATATAGCCGCCATTTTCACCCTCTATTGTTAACTATGCACTTTCACATGCAGATTCAGCAAAGTCCATTGAGTTAAAGATCAAAACATCATCTTCACCAAAATCTCCTGCATCGCTCTGCCTGCGTCCTCGTTCTCAAAAGCTCTTCCTTGCTAGCAGGGATGGTTGCAAACGCCCTGTTCTGCTCCAAAAAACCCGGAGCAGAGGCGCCTCGCAGTCCGGAGCATGCCCAGGCTTCGGCGGGGGGGGCTCAATCCTTCCGCCGCCAAAACTCTAAGTTCTGGCGGCCCCGGAGAGCTCTACCCCTACCTGGACGCTCACCCCCTCCTCTTCTCCTGAGGTGGGGGCTTCCGAGCCGCTGAACAGCTGATCGACGCTGTTTTCGGCAGCTCTACAGAGCCGCGAGGCTGACAGCCAAGAAATGGCTGCCTCCGGCGTCGCCTTGCCATCCGGAAGCCAATTTATTTAATTTCTATACCGCCCTTCTCCCGAAGGACTCAGGGTGGTTACCGGGCAATAAAAATACAACATAGAAAAATTAAAAATAAAATTGAATTAATCTAGCCCTAACAATAAATAATTAAAAATTAAAAATACCCCAAACCCATTAGACCAGGCCGGCTTGTTCAAATAAGTAAATTTTCAGATCAGATCAGATCAGAGCGAAGGTCGGGAGCCATCCGGAGCTCAACCGGTAATTGATTCCAAAGGGCTGGCGTGCCCACAGAGAATGCTCTCCCCCTGAGAGACTGCAGGCTGGCACTTGTAATGAAATATAAATAGGCTGGTGGCTAACCTGCCTTTTTTCCAACAAGGAAGTCAAGATGATAGGTGGACCCTCAGCATAAAGTTCCTCTATTTTTAATGACAGGTTGGTAATTAATAAAACGTCTATTATCCAAGATTCACTCCTGGATCAAAACAATGATCTAGTAGAGAGAGAAGGAAAGAGTTAATCTCTCCTAGTTTTTTTCCTCCACATAATCAATGGCCTAAGTCAGGGCTTTTCAACCAGTGGTACGGGTACCACCTGTGGTACATTGGCACCTGGCAAGTGGTACACGACCATCCTTGTAGCGGGAGAGGGAAATGAGTTGAACTGGTGGTAGCACCACACAAGCCTGAGCGAGAGACATCTGGAGCTGCAGGGCTGTCAGGGCTCAGCAGAAGCACCAGGATCAGTGCCAGGCTCCAGCTGACCCTGGTGCTTATGAGCCCAGAAGAAGCGCCAATCAGCTGGAATGTTGCAGCATCCCCAGGGTCTTGTGATTTACATTCAGATGCTTGGCAACTGATTCATATTTATGATGGTCACAGTGTCCCAGGGTCATGTGAAGTGACCAAAACCTGCTGCAACCACCCAGCAGAGGGAGTGGAATAAAAACCAAATACCCCCCCATCCCACCCCTGCTGCCAATCCTCAAGTGAAATGCTCACAACAATTAAAACCTCAGACAGGAGGAAGAGCACCGCTGGGTGGGCAGTCTTGCTCGGCTGTGGCTTGGGGGGCAGTTTTTTCAGTGCCATTGTAACTTCGAACAGTCACTAAGTGAACTGTTGTAAGTTGAGGACTACCTGTACTTCATCACTTTTTTCCTTTTTTTTCGTCATCAAGTTTTTGACAACTTGCTAGGTGACGAACCTACAGAAGTCCATGGACACCACTTCCAAAAGTCCATTCTGAGCTGGAGAGGCCTCCCAGGCCCAGAACAGTTCACCGAAAGTGTGTGGATGCCACTTTGTGGAAGTCCATTCTGGGCCTTGGAGCCCAGGCCCAGAACAGACTTCCGGAAATGGCATCCACGCAGAGAACTGATTGTTCAGGTATTTGAATCCCACCACTGATTTTAAGTTCACGGTGATATTACCCAGCCAAGAATGGTTCACAATTTCATGTCCCCGAGATGACCATAGATATGTCCCAAAGGCTATGTGGTCCTATGCATACATTGAATTTAGTGTTCTTTCTGTTCATACTGGCAGTCTTAAAGTGAAGGAACTTTCTGTAACTCCAACGTCATAGGCAGATCGCTCTCTAGTCAGTCTGAGACTGGCAGCTGCTGTTAACATTTGCAGAAGTGGAGGAACAGTTAAAATAGCACAATCCCATCGAAAGATGGATCTGAATGATTTTCTTAATGTTTGGGGGAAATAGCCCAGCTTTTCTTTGCGTGATACTCTTGAAGGCCTAACTGATCTCTGCTGTAGGAAAATGGCCAGACAATCCACCTTTTCCTTGCAGCAGGGATCTATCTTGTCTCCTGTGCTTTTTAAAAGCTACATGAATCTACTGAGGGAAGCTCATTAAGAATTTTGGATTAAAATACCCTCCGGACCTCAGGGACAGCCAGCTCTGCTTCTCCTTACTTTCTAACACCACAGAAAAAAAATCAGTATCCGATTTCTTTAAAGACTGTCTATTTTCGATAATGGAGCAAATGAGAGATGTGATTGTAAAAGGAACACCTTCACAATCATGTAGAGTGGTTCTCCCTTGCTCAGGGCTTCCTATCTGGCTTTGCTGGGAATCCAGTGTTTATTGTTTGTTGTCTGCATGCTAACACATTTACAATATTTAATATTACATTTCTGGAAGTGATGTGGTTATTTTAAATTAGTCAGGTTTTGGACCCAACAGAAAAAAGAAAAGAGCTAGAATTAAACCCAGATCAAAGAGAGACACTATCTGTTATGTACTGGGTTCATTGCTTAATGACGAAGACGAGGCGAGTGAGTTCAGCAAGATCATTTTTTTATTGCTTGCAGGATCTGAACTGAGAAACAGGGCTGCGAATGCAGCAATTTATACCCTGGCCTCTAAGCGGCAGCCAATAGGTTTAAAGCAACCTATTGCTGCCCTAGAGGCAGGGCTTTTTCCCTCATAGAACGCTCAGAACGGAGTTCCGGCACCTATTTGGGATGGAACCTTGTAAGGTAGGCAAGGCGGGTTGTATGACGTGTGAGTTCCGGCACCTTTTTCTTTTACAAAAAAAGCACTGCCTAGAGGCAACCAATAGCGGCGCTGGAGACGGGTTGTCTGAGGAGCTGGGGGCCTTTAGCCAGCTTCCCTGCTCAAGCAACTTCCCAGCAATTACCCACGTGGTGTTCCCTTAACAAAACAAGCCCAATACATTACATGATCCATAAGAAGAAAAGTGGATTCTGATGTAAATCCTCTTTTGGATCAAGTTGCATTCCCCCAAAAAAACAGTTTGGAAATATTCTTTGACCCCCAATTCTAATTCTATTCAGAGGAAGTGACTGTGCCAAGTAGAATATTTTAACAATTTTAGCTAGCCAGTCAGAATTTATGACTACTGGGTGCCCTCTGATTACAATGCTGTTTGACTACAGCAATGTGCTTTACATGGGGCTATATTTGGAAAGTGTTCAAGAGCTTTTAACTGTTAATTATTTTGGTGATTGCTTTTAGTTTTAAATTTAATTTTAATTGCATTCAATTTGTTATATTTATACTGTGTATTTTTTATTGCTGGAAACAACAGTGAAAGTTGGAATAAACAAAAAGGTAGGATATGCATTGAATTAATTCTGAAAAAAGGAAACATTACATATAAAATTGAAAAAGGCTGTCTTGCTCATGGACTGGTGATGAAGTGAAGGCAACACTAGAGACACATTCATCCAAATCACTATTTGTTGTACGTTGTATACTAATTCTCATTAAAAGAACTTTCAAAGTAATTTACACCTAAAATTACAATTACCTCTAAAACTCAATAGGTTAATGTGTAATACATACATTAAGACTTACTAAAGAATTCAAAACAGGTTCATTAAGATTTTAATATTAAATCATAACAGGAAATAATAGCAGCATTAATACATTATTAAAGGTATAGGGCAATAAAAGTATTTTTGCTTGCCTTACGAAGAATAAAATACTTCACTGGAGAGGGCAATGTCAATGGCAGAGAGATCAATACACAATTCAAACCCATCCACCCCTTCATTGTCTGCATATATGGAACTAAGTAGCAACATTCCATAAAATTTCTTAGAATCTCTGAAGCAGCAGAAAAGCCACTGAAGTTTGAAAACTCCTTCAGAAAGCTCTGAAGCGCTTCAGAACCACTCAATTTTACTTGCCTCAACAAGAGCGCAACAATGATTTGCAAACTTGCTTTGAAGGTATGTCTCATCTGAGGCTTTAATGACTCAAACCACCCATTCACATAGCTCAATGATCTTTGTATGCCAAGGATTATGATTATTAATATGGTTTCAATTTATTGGTCACCCAACTCCAGTGGATTCCAGATGGCAGGATGAATGCATAGGTCCCTATTTGCTTCAAGGAGGGACATATGAAGACCACTTTGCAAAGATAGAATCTCTTTCATATCCAAACTGGCCTGCATGATTCTCATTCCCAAGTCATGCTGATCCCTTTACTCTGGAAGTGAAGGCAGTATAGCTTTACTTATTACAATAGAACAGAACCTCTATGCTGGTTCTTTTATGTCATATCACTTCTAATCCTACAGTACCAACTTGTATTGCAGTATTATTAAAAAGTGAAATTAGTACCAGTCATCCTCTGACAGTTCTAGATTAGAAGCAGGCGTACTAGGAATTATTATTATTAGCGTATGATGTTGTTACGGTAGCCAGGACACCACAATGCTATTACAGAATAGTAGGTTGACTTGCCAAGGTACCAGCCCTGTTATAGGACATGCTTGTACACTTCCCAAGGTGTGCCACAGGAGGGTGAGCTGGCTTCGCACCAGAGGGAAAGATGAGTGGCTCTTCCTGCTGTGTCACTCAAGGTCCCCTCCCTTCCTGGAGCTGCCTCGCAAGTGGGCAGGGCAACTAGAAAGGTTCAGAGCTGTCAGGAATCTGACTGCCTGCAAAGAGCACCAGCTCATTTCCCCATCAAAGTGGTACCTATCTATCTACTTGCAGACTACATGCTTTTGAACTGTTAGGTGGACAGAAGCTGAGGTGAGTAACGGGAGCTCACTTTGCCACACAGTGTGTGGACTCGAACCACTGGAGCTAAGACCAGTGTCATTAAGCCACTGAGCCACCGAGCCTCTCATACTAGGCATTCTAGGACTTCGGTAAAAAAGTCTTTATTATAGAAGAGTGAATGAGACCTTGATGAAACAATCCAGTTATGTATCAAAGACAGGCATTTATTTATGATTTAATTTTTGTTATTTTTCTTCTGTCCTCATGGTATTATAAAGTTGAAATTATTCTATTTTGGGTGGAAGGAATGGTTTCTACTTGTTACCTATTTTGATAGTAGACTAGTCTGGTTCAGCCCGTTTGCTTGTGGTCCTGTGAGAACTGTCTCCCACAATTAATGTGCAAAAGGTAGTTTATCTCTGAAGAAGTTTCATTTCATACACACGATTACAAATAAAGGTGCAATCAACTGGAAAGACCAGTTCAGATCAAGATAAAGCCAAAATTTGGAATAAATAGTAAATCAAAAGGACTAGACAGATTGTCTATAGTTGAAAAGAACATCAAGTCAAAATATATCACTCCAAGAAAAACAAGATAAAGAAACACATAGAGGTAAGGAGGTCAGGCTGAAACAACAAGTTATATAAGTCCATCCAAGTTTATCTTGATTTCAGTGATTGCCTGCTCAATCTAGGCTGGTTTGCTCTAACACCAACTCTAGCCATTCATTGGGCGATAAAGCAAACAAGCAAGCATCTAGTATCTCCTTAAAATTTAGCATTGCACTACTGATACAAGGTCTAAAGTGCTTAATTATTCATGTCCTTGTGTGGCCTTTTCTATTTCATTTAACAGAATTCTCTGATTTCATAAAATGTACTTAGTATAATTTACACTGTAAAATTATTTTCATAAACTTCCTGTATAGATTTATGAAGTTAGTCATTCTGTGCAAGATGAAGTGTTAATATGAATTTAAATTGCATCTTACAATAAACTGGAAACAGATTCATGTGACTTTTTTGCCATAAGTACATCCAATTTATACAACACCAAAAAAAGCTGTATAATGCAAGGATTCATGTAATGAAGTCATCCACCTAATTTAAGGACATGATCTAAATCATAAACATATATTAATAGTGAAGGAAAATAAATAAGCCATTTTCATCTTTTTCATTACTGGTAAAAAATGATTATTCTTATTGCTTCTTTCTGAAGTGACTCTAACTTTATTACTTCTGAATACAAGCAAACAAATTGGATGTGTTGCATTAAATTAAAGGTATCCCAAACAGACTTCAAATTGATTCTATGGCTCCAGAAGCCATAATCTTATCTCTAGGTCTCTCAGAAATTCTATACTGTATTTCATTTACTTAGTGGTCTGCAGGTCCACCTTCTAATAATGGCAATAGTTCATCAGGGGCTTTCTAATCACTGGGAATTAAGTACCTTTTTGTGTGGAATGTCATTTGAAATATAATTTTATCAAAAAAGCAAAGATACCTGTGGTTCCTGTGTGATAGAAATCTTGCTCTCAAACTTAAATATATATGTTTCTATAACTGGTAGGAAACAATTTTGCCATTGTTTGCAATTTTCATAGATACTATCAAAGAAGAAGATATATTCTTTTTGCAAACTCAAATTTGCAAACATGTTCTTTTCTTAATGTCTCCATTAACAGGTAATAGTGACATTGGTAGTGAATTTGACACTATCACCAGAGAATGGACAACTGTACCCGCTGATAGCATCCATCTTTTAATCTTTTTCCCCTGATACCCCTCAACTGAGAAGATTCCAGTCTGCTTCTAAAATTCCCATTTTGTTAATGAGCAAAATCTTACTACCATTCTCATGTATTCATTCCTATATTGTATTTCATTTATTTATAAAGTAACCAGAAGGGATGAAACTTAGTGGTTTGCAGGTCTACCTTCTAATCATGATAATAGTTCACCAGGGGTTTTCTAATCACGGGGATTTAACAACCTTTCTTTGTGTTGAAGCAAAAGCAAAATATTACTACTATTCTCATGTAAGTCAATAGAAAGCATAGATCTAACTTCAGATTCAAGCCTTGAGTCAAAGCAATCAATTTTACCAAATGGCCAAATGAGCTAGATTTAAATATTACAATTGGTGGGATGTCTACCATTGACATCCAACAGTTTAATAAGAGGCAAAATTGGTTGCTTGGTTTCTTTCTTATTCCTAGCTGATTTCTACACACAATTGCTTTTCCTTGATTAATTACTTTTCCCTCCTTCCTTTGTACTCAGATCGTATTTGAGGCCTGATCAATTATTTTTCTCATTTCTTGATTCTACTCATTTTCCTTCGCTTGTCCAGACACCATTTCCCTTTTAGTTTCTTCCTCTCTCTCTTTTTTTGAATATAGCATAATTCTGACTCAGCTCCAGGTGGGAAGATATTTAGTTTCTCTAGTCCAACAGATTCATACGGGGATAACTGGTAACATGAAAAAAAATCCAGCTGGCATTTATCTTTCCCTCCAAATCAGGCAAACAAAAACAATGATTCAGAGCTTTTTCTTTAACAACAAAAATGCCTCAGATGCTTAGAGCAGCATGAGATTCTCCACAGAGAACAATTCTTCTTCACTATGATTCCTGGAATGTCCACATAAGCAATAAATTTTCAAACTTAGGTCCTCCACTTAACAGAGGGCCATTTTTTAGATTTTTAATTAAAAAGGCAAAAATTAAAAACAAACCTTACAAAGTTGGTAGTTAAATGAATTAGAATTATAGGCAGTCCTTGACTTATGACCAGTGGTAGGATTCAAATATGTGAACAACTGGTTCTCTGTGTGGATGCCACTTCCGGAAGTCCATTCTGGGTCTGAACAAAAAAAATAGCTATCGGTTCTACCGAAGTGGTGTGAAGCAGCTGAATCCCACCACTGCTTACAACCACAACTGAGCCTAAAATTTCTGTTGCTAAGACATTTGTTAAGTGAATTTTGTCCCAATTTACAACCTTTCTTGTCACAATTGTTAAGAGAATCGCTAAGTTAGTAACACAGTTGTTAAGTGAATCTGGCTTCCCCATTGACTTTGTCAGAAGGTCACAAAAGATGATCACATGACCTCGGGACACTGTGACCATCATAAGTACAGCAAGTTGTCAATCATCAGAATTTTGATCACATGACTATGAGGATGCCGCAAAGGTTGCAACTGTGAAAAACATTCATAAGTCACTTTTTTCAGTGCTATCGTAACTTTCAATGATCACTAAATGAACTGTTCTAACTTAAGGATTATCTATATATCAATTAAGGCATCCCTATCTCTAGTTTCTCCTCTATTCTGAAAGATGGTGCAGCAGTATTTTTAAAACATTCTCACCATTAAGTGGTACTAAACTGAGGGCAGCTGGTTACACTGAGAGCATAGCTGTTTGGCATCATGCAGTTTCAAGCTGATTTTTCATGTAGTGTATGAAACTGAGCTCATGCTAATGAGTGAAGGCAAATATACGTGTCCCAGGATAATGTTGCAGGATCCAATCTGGGTTGGTCACTGGGACCAGACGTTTAGTCTTCCAAGCTTTTGGACTCATGCTCAGGGAGCTTCTCTCTAGCAGAGTGTGTGCATTGGGCAATTTTGTGTGTGGAATTTATATGGTGCCTGGCTGTGTGTGGCTTTTTAGTTGTTATTTGGGGTGTTGATGGCCCACTAATAAGTCATTGGCTGTTGTTTCTTTGTGCTGCCAAGCCTAAGTACTTGATAAGCTGGTGATAAATCAGTACTCCTGTTGCCTGTTTCCCTGTTTCAATCACTTCCCTGGCTGTTTTTGTACCTTCTTGTCCAACAAGCTATACACACAAGCATACATACACATGGACAATTCTTGGTGATTTTGATTCAAGTATTGCATGAAGGTCCTAGGCTATACAATTAAGAAGGGGTCAGTGGAGGCAGGATCCTTCCAGTTTTGAGGAAGAGAAACTGTGACTAAACAAATAATGCTTGAAAATATATATGCAATATTTTCTCATGTCATTGTACTATTTTTTTCAATTTTATGAGAGCTGCTGGATGTCATCAAGAGAGGGTTAGCTGATGTTACCTAGTTGTTATCTAGTTAGGTAATAAACCGTCTCCCAGAAACAACCAAGTTCTGAGACCCCACTGAGCTACTACTTTATTTAAGTGGAGGGAATGCACTTAAACCAGTCTTGCAATTTGAGAAGCAGACGATGTATGCTTCATTATTTCAATCACTATCAAACCCAGAGTTCTTGAGGCACAGATACCAGTAGGAATGAAGGACTAAATACCATAATGATTGGGGATGTTAATTCTAGGAACAATTGCTAATAGGATTTGCAGAAAATGTAGGCAGCTAAATATTGATTTCATAATAAATATACTAAATATAAAGGAAGGAACTTCATAATTTGGCAGTGAAAAGAAGCAGAAATGTAAGGCATTTGATAAAGTAGATAACAACCTACTACTTGATAAGATAGAAAAATGTGGGTTGGACAGCATCACCACCAGATGGATTCGTAGCTGGCTAACTGGCTGTAATCAGCATGTGGTCCTCAATAGAACCACATCTACATGGAGGGAAGTGTGTAGTGGGGTGCCCCAGGGCTCTGTTCTGGGCCCAGTGCTCTTCAACATCTTCATCAACGATTTGGACAAAGGAACTTATAACTTAGATGAGGAACTTATCAAATTTGCAGACGACACCAAGCTGGCAGGAATAGCCAACACTCCAGAAGTCAGGCTTAAGATACAAAGGATCTGGACAGACTTGAACACTGGGCGCTATCTAACAAAATGAAATTCAATGGTGAAAAAAAGTATCGTTCTACATTTAGGCAAGAAAAACCAAATAGTGGGTACCTTGCTCAATAGTAGTAACTGTGAAAGGGATCTCGGAGTCCTAGTGGACAATCACTTAAATATGATCCAGCAGTGTGCTGCAGCTGCCAAAAAAGCCAACACAGTGCTAGGCTGCATTAACAGAGGGATAGAATCAAGATCAAGTGAAGTACTAATACCACTTTACAATGCCTTGGTAAGGCCACACCTGGAATACGGCATCCAGTTTTGGTCACCACGAAGTAAAAAAGTTGTTGAGACTCTGGAAAGAGTACAGAGAAGAGCAACAAAGATGATTAGGGGACTGGAGGCTAAAACATATAAGGAACGGTTGCTGGAATTGGGTATGTCTAGTTTAATGAAGAGAAGGACTAGGGGTGACATGATAGCAGTGTTCCAATATCTCAGGAACTGCCACAAAGAAGAGGGAGTCAAGCTATTCTCCAAAGTGCCCAAGGCAGGACAAGAAGCAAAGGATGAAAACTAATCAAGGAGAGAAGCAACCCAGAACTAAGGAGAAACTTCCTGAAAGTTAGAACAATTAACCAGTGGAACAACCTGCCTCCAGAAGCTGTGAATGCTCCAACACTGGAAGTTTTTAAGAAGAGACTGGCCAGCCATTTGTCTGAAATGATATAGGGTTTCCTGCCTGAGCAGGGGGTTGGACTAGATGACCTCCAAGGTCCCTTCCAACTTTACTATTATGATTATGATTTCCATAAAGTTTCTAATGGCCACTAGAACTGACCTTTATGGTGTAATTTCAGAAATATAGAAAACAAAATTATATTTGTAAAGTCCTTGGTGCTGTCTTGTACTTTTTTATTATATGTATTTTGTAATTGTATGTTTTATAATTCTTGAACTGGATATTCAAGGAGCCATTGCCTGGGCGAGCTAGGAGATATGTTACAAGTTTGTATAGAGCTTAAAATGGTAGCTTTAGCCCCTGTTGAAATATTCCCTCTATGACCTTTTATTATATTATGTTATAATGTGATTTTTCACCTTTTAGAAGACTCCATTACTCATATATGGTTCCTGAACTTTTTCAGTTCTTTTCAAAGGTTCCCCACAGCAGGACAAACACAGCCAAGAACTTTGCCTCCTCACCTGCAGAATGCATCCTACAAGCTTTTATATCAAGAATGAGAAACGTAACTTCTAGGGACTCCAAAGTGAAGCCTCTACCCAACAGATAAGAATTTGATCATAGGTTCCTTTTGTAATCACCAAGCTTTGTAAAATATGGTCCAAGAGAGGGAAGGGTGACCATTTTTATCATCGTCCCAATCCAATTACTTTTTCTTTCACAAGGGTTTATTTCTGGTACCACTAGGAGTTGAACATATATAATGCTACAGTTAATATTTACCAGCTCAGAGTAAACAATTATCATCAGGATTGTGGCACACTGAGACAGTTATCCATTTCCTGATTCCATTTTGTTCCAAGGGAGGGCAACTATGGCAACTATATGACCTACAGACTCCCAGAATTCCTGAGTCAGCATGGAAAGCTGCTCAGGTAAGTTCCCATAGTTGCCCACCACTGCATTATACAATATATACAGTGTATATGGCTATGGCTGTGGCTGTGGCTATGGCAATGGAGATGGAGATGGAGATGGATTCCCACAGCACCATCTATGCCTAAGGATATCTAACCATGTAGCAGGACTATATTACTATTATTATTCTCATCTTTCCTATTACCTACTCCTATAAGTATGTTATGACACTTTGTTGATTGTATCTTGTGATTTATAATTGTAGCTTATGGTTTATGATTTATGATTTATCACTTTGTTTCTTGTATGTATACTGAGAAATCTGAAATAGAGAGAAATTGCTTGTGTGTCCAATCTCACTTGGCCAATAAAGAATATTCTAGTCTATATGTATAGGTGTATGTGTATGTGCATATATGTATATATACACTTATATCCATGGAGAGAGAGAGAGAGAAAGAGACTAACCTGCACTAGTTACTATGTCAGAAAAGCAAACCCCCTTAAACAATTTAAAAGAAAATCAGGGTATTTTCAGTGGTGTGTTTTTGCATAACATCTAGTTTGTCCCTTCCACTGCTGCTGCAGAGTTTGGTGCCAAAAGCTTAATAGAGTGGAGAGAACTGCAATGTACTGAAATCATTAGTTAAAGCATTGTGCAGGGTAGATAGTGCAAATCAGTTACAAACTAGCTTTCATTATCGTGCTTTTTTAGATGTTAGTGAAGAAAAAGATGAGAACATCTAAGAGTATATGATTTCCTTGTTTTTTCAACACTTTAAGCTACTCACAGCAATTTAGTGGGATTTGGAATACAGGCTTGAAATTAAGTGAGAAGAGTTGATTATGTTATTGAGTGGTTTGTGGTACTGCTTAGATGGATATTTACACACACAGGTTTCCTTTCTCTGGGGGGGAGCCTTCTGCGAAATCATTTGAGTTTGGCTTGTGATTTTTCAGCTGACATCCCAAGCTATAGACATGGAACTTGTTCAACTATAGAAATGGAACCTGCAGTGGTGCTAAAATTTAGTCTTATATTTTTGTGTTTTTAGGAAGAAGCCAGCAAAGCTGAATAAGGATCTCCAGACATTCTCAAAATTCCTGTGCTAACCCTTTGACCTTGCACTGAATTAGTCAGAGAATTCACCATAAGCACTGATTCAGTCAGCCATGCAACATTTCATATAAAAAGGTAAAGGTTCCCCCGCACATGCGTGCTAGTCGTTTCTGACTCTAGGGGCTGCCGGTGCTCATCTCCATTTCAAAGCCAAAGAGCCAGTGCTTATCCGAGGACATCTCCGTGGTCATGTGGCCGGCATGACTGGACGCCAAAGGCGCACGGAACGCTGTTACCTTCCCACCGTAGTGGTCCCTATTTTTCTACTTGCATTTTTACATGCTTTTGAACTGCTAGGTTGGCAGAAGCTGGGACGAGTAACAGGCACTCACTCTGTTACGCAGCACTCGGGATTCGGCCCGCCAAACTGCCGACCTGCTGATCGACAGGCTCAGCGTCCTAACCCACTGAGCCACCGCGTCCCTAACATTTCATATAGAGAATAATTAAACATCAGTTTATTAATGCCTGGAACCCAAAAAAATGGCCTACGCTGCTATAAAAAGTTGTAGGTAAATCTTAAAAACTGCAAAGAAAATAGGCAGTTGTGTGCAATTAAAAAGGAAATGAAATATGTTCGTTACCCAATAACAATACAGCTACAGTACTTAATTCTAGATGCACTCTCATACTATCCTCTAAATACAAGCATTGCTCTTATAGGGGAGAGCTAGGGAGATAACCTTGATGGAAATATGCAAGAACTATTACCTAGGCAAAAAGGATATGAAATATTTTATTAGGTCCAGAGCAACAAGATAACTTTCAGAAATGGCAATAATAATAATAATAATAATAATAATAATAATAATAATAATAATAATAATAACAACAACAACAACAACAATAATAATAATAATAATAGAATTGGAAGGAACCTTGGAGGTCTTCTCATTCAACCCCCTGCTCAAGCAGCAGAACCTGTACCATTTTAGACAAATGGCTGTCCATTTGGCAGGGAGTATGTTGTAGCACTTAATTCCATCACATTTTAAGGTGTTTCTGCCCAGCAACCTCACTTGTTTGTCTACCATGCTGTTTCTGTATTTTTAAGCCAACTTCAGATAGCCCAGTCCAGATTTTTGGGATCTTCCAATAGGATCAGTCAGATTTGCAAGATTCTGTTAGTATAATCTTACAATAAAGGTAGAATACTACCTCAAAAGGCTGACAGAGGGAGAGGACCATGACAACATGTCTCGTGTACTCCAGAAGAGGTAGGCAATCTGTATTGGCCATCGGCTAAGTAGGATGTGCCCATAGAGTTGAATCTAACTTTTTAATAAGCATAGAAATCCAAATTCAAGCTTCGCAACCTTGTCCAGACTGTTCTGAATACATCCTCTGAAGGGAGTTTATCACTTCTCTTGCAAATTCATTTTACCATTGAACTGTTTGAAACTGTTCAGTGTTTTATGACACTTTCACCAGAATCAGCTATCCCCTAACAAGATTATTCCTAAGACAAGGAAGTTTAGAACATGCTTAGATGAGTCAGAACACTATTATTCTCTATCTTGCATTCAGGACAACACAAAACAAACCTTGAGGTTTTTTCCCTAAGTGACACCTCATCATTTATACCAAATATAGCATACCTATATAAAATTCCTTTGAAGAGTTAGCAAAAATAAATAGTGAGTGAAAGAAATTAAAGACGGGAGATAAGGGAAAAAGAAAGGAACTCTAAATCTAGTTCATGACAATATCATTCACAATACCTCACTATGTATTTCCATTTTTGCAAGCAACCTTGTTTCCATCATGTCCATAAACTAATTAATATGATGCTTTGGGTTTCAATTTCCTACGTTTCTCTTTTTTTTTTTTGAGGATCTCAGCCAAATTTACAGTCATGACTTTCTCAATATTCCAGTTCCTCTCAACCAATTCATTCTTTCTTCATATATTTGTTTTGCCATTTGATCTTCATTCTCTTTCAATGACTAAATGCTTTTAACATATGTTTTCTTTATTGATCACTCACTTTTGAACTCAGTCTACATTTATCCATCACCCATTCATTCTTGTACTGGAAAATGGTGTCAACAAGTTTTTACAAATTATTTAATGCTACACTAAGCAGGTTTATTTAGGTATCCCATAGAAATAAACAATATTTAAGCATGCCTTAAACAGAAACAAAAAACAAGCTATTGGTTGAAAGGGGGCATTCGAAAACATGGAATTTTTAAAACTCTTCAACTGATTTTGCTTTTACCTTATGCTAATTTTTTCTTATTATTTTACCTACATGTGCAGCACTTACTGAATTCCTTCTTGTGTCTCACAATTGTAAATAATAGATTAATAAGAATAAAATATGCATGCCTATATAGACCATTTTAGACTGTATTTTTTCTCTCATTTGCTAAATATTCTAATATCATTTTGTCCATCTAAATCAAAAGCCCAAATCATTGCACTTTATTGTGTCTTTAAATCTTGGGATAAAGAATCTTTTGTATTTGTCATTTTTAATATTTGTTTAGAGGAAATAGTACTACTTCACAAATCATTGTTTTCTATTTACTTTCATGTGAAGATTTTAAAATTCTACATTTCTTCCTGTACAGTCACATGTCTGGGCAGTTTTAAAATAAAAACAGATTAAAACACAGTCACAAAAGCAATATTTTGAAATATTATGAAATGTATTTATTAATGAATTTGGCAGAGGGAGCAAAACAGAAGGATTCATCCAATTTTCCTACAAAGAAGACTGTGCAGCTTTCAGGAAATGTTCATTTTCATGGTCAGTTTTTTTGGTGACACCTTGTCTGCATCCATCAGCTAATCTTCTTCATCCCCTTGGGTGAATTACTTCAAAGCTGAAGTATGTGCTTCCTATGCAAGAAATTAATTGCTGGCTCAGTTGAATTTCTGAACACTAATTTGCGACCCTGAACTTCTAGGAGTTTTGTAAAAAGAAAGGAAAGATTGAAATGGAAACTTGTTTGCTTAGGACATCACAGAATTTTTTTAAACTATAGATATGGGATTCCACAAGGTCTCAATAAGAACTGGAAAATGATATTTGCTCCTTCCCTTGGGATTGCTTGGAGAGGAAGAAGAAAATTAGGATTTCATAAGGTTAATGCAAATATATAACAAATTTACTAGAGCCAGAGGAAAATATCTCCACTGAAGGCTTTTCTGTGGATCTGGAAGTTTGCCCCAGATGTTAATGTTCACTTCCTGGACAAATGATTGAAAGGTGATAACTGATCAACTTCAGGTGTATTATTAAGAAAAATATTTTTCTGGACTTCTTCCAGTCTGATTTTAAGTTTGGCTTCAGCATCAAATCTGCTTCAATTGTCTTGATGGAGAAAGACAGAGGGAATGCTACTCTGTTATTTGTTTAGAGTTGTGATACCATTATTTGTTGTATTTTGGAATGGATCTATGAAAGGGCAGTTCCTTTTAGCAGAATCATTTTATGACCCTATTATTTTAGCACTCTATTTTCACTGAGGTCTTAAAAACATTTCAAATTATTAGTGAACAGATGTTACTCCACTATGCTTCTAACACACTCATATTTAGGCTTTTGTTCCAAAACAAACATGAAACAGCTAACAATTAAGAATAGAATAGAATAGAATAGAATAGAATAGAATAGAATAGAATAGAATAGAATAGAATAGAATAGAATAGAATAGAATAGAATAGAGTAGAGTAGAGTAGAGTGGAGTGGAGTGGAGTGGAGTGGAGTGGAGTGGAGTGGAGTGGAGTGGAGTGGAGTGGAATGGAATAGAATAGAATAGAATAGAATAGAATAGAATAGAATAGAATAGAATAGAATAGAATAGAATAGAATAGAATAGAATAGAATAGAATAGAATAGAATAGAATAGAATAGAATAGAGCTGGAAGGGACCTTGGAGGTCTTCTAGTCCAGCCCCCTGCTCAAGCAGGAGAACCTATACCATCTCAGACAGGTGAATGTCTAGTCTCTTCTTAAAAATCTCCAGTGACGGAGCACCCACAATTTCTGGAGATAAGCTGTTCCACTGGTTGATTGTCCTCACTGTCAGGAAGTTTCTCCTTAGTTCCAGGTTGCTTCTCTCTTTGATCAGTTTCCAACCATTGTTTCCTGTTCTTCCCTCTGGTGCTTTGGTGAACAACCTGGTCCCCTCTGGCTTTTGGCAGCCCCTTAGATACTGGAACACTGCTATCATGTCTCCCCTATTTCTTCTGTTCTTTAGACTAGCCAAACTGAAGTCCTGCAGCCGTTCTTCATATATTTTAGTCTCCAGGCCCCTGATCATCTTAGGTGCTCTTCTCTGAATTTTTTCCACACTCAACATCTTTTTTGTGATACGGTGACCAAAATAGGCTACAATTAAGAGTTTTGTGGTTCCCTTTCTTTAGCTGTGCTCTTTCAACATTTCATCCGTAGCAATGACAGAAATGCATAAACAATTCAGCTTTATCAATCAACGATTGATTTTGAGAATTGTTCAGAAGTTTCTTCCAATGTCCACTTCTGTAGATTGCTTCTTCCCCCACTGCTATGTAAAGCTGATAGCATAGATGGGCCATAGCATGATGAACATGCAAGGAAATTGCCAGATCTGTAGCACTGATGCAAAGCAAATTGCAATCTCATTCGTAATTTATAGTGGCAGAACCATTTTTATCAAGAAAACTTAAGTCGCATATATGACAGTAGCTCAAGTGTTTGTTAATCATTACAGCCCACTTTTCTTCATGCCTTGAAGCAAAAGGTAAGAAAGCAAGAGTGAGAGAAATCATCCCATGACATGATTTGGGGCTTTGGACTTCAATTTAGTAATATTCATCAATAATAAAGACTAAAAGACTCAGAAAAATAATTCACTATGAAATAAAATAATAGAGATGGGATATAAATAAATAAATACAAATATGAATGAATGAATAAAATTTTTAGTTTAAATGGATCCATACTACATTATTTGCTTTATTGATTTCAAGATTCATTTCTTCATTTCATTTATTTGTACTCTTAGAATCTCTCAAAATGACTTTTTTGGTGACAATACAGTATTCATTGCTGTGAGTCTAGAGCACTTTTTCGAAGTAGTGCAGATATTTCAAAAGAATCACCTCTAGCTGAGTTCAAAGTCTGAGCCTAGTTCAAAGTCTGATATGAAACAATGGGCAAAACGAGATATGATTCTTCAGCTATACTACTTAGCTGATGCCTACTCCCCAGCTAGTTTGATTGAACTATTTCATTTTATTTTATAGCTTCTGGTAAATGCCATGAGCTATTTCAGCTAAGGGCTTTGTTATCAGTCTAGATGGCAGATTATTCTCACTTTCAGTGTAGTCTACTCACTCTTCACACAAATGATGCATTATGACCTCTTTTATTTTCTTTATGGAGGAGTTCTTGCAATTAAATTATCAGCTAATTGTTTAATACCAATAATACTAATGCTTCTCCATTATATCAGAGCACCCTTAACCCTGCTCAATGAGATATATAGGTTAGGTGAGGCTATTTGCAAAAGAAGAGATCTACATGGCTATATTTAGGTCCTTTTTAAAGAATTTAACAAACAAAGGTGAATCCTTCAGTCAGAAATGTGTTGTTGTTCTTAGCTGCGAAGTCGTGTCCGACCCATCGTGACCCTATGGACAACGTTCCTCCAGGCCTTCCTGTCCTCTACCATCTTCTGGAGTCCATTTAAGCTCACACCTATGGCTTCAGTGACTCCATCCAGCCACCTCATTCTCTGTCGTCCCCTTCTTCTATTGCCCTCAATCTTTCCAAACATTAGGGTCTTCTCCAGTGAGTCCTTCCTTCTCATTAGGTGGCCAAAGTATTTGAGTTTTAGCTTTAGGATCTGGCCTTCTAAAGAGCAGTCAGGGTTGATCTCCTCTAGGACTGACCGGTTTGATCGCCTTGCAGTCCAAGAGACTCACAGGAGTCTTCTCCAGCACCATAGTTCAAAGGCCTCAATTCTTTGGCGCTCAGCCTTTCTTATGGTCCAACTTTCACTGCCATACATTGCAACTGGGAAGACCATAGCCTTGACTATATGCACTTTTGTTGACAGGGTGATGTCTCTGCTTTTTAGTGTGCTGTCTAGATTTGCCATGGCTTTCCTCCCAAGGAGCAAGTGTCTTTTAATTTCTTGGCTACAGTCCCCATCTGCAGTGATCTTGGAGCCCAGGAAAATAAAATCTGTCACTACCTCCATTTCTTCCACATCTATTTGCCAGGAATTGAGAGGGCCAGATGCCATGATCTTGGTTTTCTTAATGTTAAGTTTCAACCCAAGTTTTGCACTCTCCTTCTTCACCCGCAACAAGAGGCTCTTTAGTTCTTCTTCACTTTCTGCCATTAGAGTGGTATCATCTGCATATCTTAGGTTGTTGATATTTCTTCCGGCAATCTTAATTCCAGTTTTTGATTCATCTAGCCCTGCCTTTCTCATGATGTGCTCTGCATATAAGTTAAGTAGGCAGGGCGACAGTATACAGCCATGCCGGACTCCTTTCCCAATTTTGAACCAATCAGTGGTTCCGTGTCCAGTTCTCACTGTTGCTCCTTGGCCCACATATAGGTTTCTCAAGAGACAAATAAGATGGTCTACTACTCCTATCTCTTTAAGAACTTGCCACAGTTTGTTATGATCCACACAATCAAAGGCTTTAGCATAGTCAATGAAGCAGAAGTAGTTGTTTTTCTGGAACTCTCTAGCTTTCTCTATGATCCAGCATACGTTGGCAATTTGATCTCTAGTTCCTCTGCCTCTTCGAAATCCTGCCTGTACTTCTGGTAGTTCTTGAGCCACATACTGCTGGAGTCTAGCTTGTAGGATTTTAAGCATAACTTTACTAGCATGAGAAATGAGTGCAATGGTGCGATAGTTTGAACATTCTTTGGCATTGCCTTTCTTTGGAACTGGAATGTAAACTGATCTTTTCCAATCCTGTGGCCACTGTTGAGTTTTCCAAATTTGCTGGCAAATTGAGTGTAGCACTTTTACTGCATCGTCTTTTAAGATTTTGAATAGCTCAGCTGGGATACTGTCACCTCCACTAGCTTTGTTGTTGCTCAGCTTTTCTAAGGCCCACTTCACTTCACATTCTAGGATGTCTGGCTCAAGGTCAGTGACCTCCTCATTGTGATTATCAGGGATGCTCATTCTTGTATAGTTCTTCTGTATAATTTTGCCACCTCTTCTTAATCTCTTCTGCCTCTGTTGGGTCCCTGCCATTTTGGTCCTTTATCATGCCCATTTTTGCATGAAACGTTCCCTTCATCTCTCCAATTTTCTTGAAAAGATCTCTGGTCCTTCCTATTCTATTGTTTTCTTCTATTTCTTTGCACTGTTCATTTAATGGACCCTCTCGGGTTCCAGGCAGCGCTGGGATCCCCACCTGCCTCCGTCGCTCACAGCTCGGCGGATGCCTTAGTGGAAGCCTGGGAAAGGGCAGCCACTGAGGCACTGGACCGAGTTGTACCCCTGCGGCCCCTGACCCAGTGCAGATCCCATCGAGCTCCATGGTTCTCCGCAGAGCTCCGGGAGATGAAGCGTCGGAAACGAGGCCTAGAGAGCTGCTGGAGGTCCAGCCGATCCGAATCCGACCGGTTGCGGTTAAGAACCTATATTAGGTCTTATCTCGCAGCGATGAGGGCAGCGAGGTGCAATTACTTCTCTGCCCTCATCGCGTCCGCGGATAATCGCCCGGCCGCCCTGTTTAGGGTGACTCGCTCCCTCCTTAATCAGGAGGTGAGGGAGGATCCCTTGCAGGGTCGTGCCGAGGAGTTTGGTCAATATCTGTCAGATAAAATCGCTCGGATTCGGACCGGTTTGGACTCCAGCTGGGCAGAGTCTGATGATCAGGACACGGGCGGTCTTGTCAATGTTATCTGGGAGGAGTTTGATTCTGTGACCCCTGATGAAGTGGACAGGATTATGGGGAGGTTGAGCTCCACCACATGTTTATTGGATCCGTGCCCTTCCTGGCTGGTTTATGCAGCCAGGGAGAGGACACGAGGCTGGTTCCAGGCGGTGATATCTGCTTCTTTGAGTGAGGGTAATTTCCCCACCATCTTGAAGGAGGCGGTGGTGAGACCTCTCCTCAAGAAGCCTGCCTTGGACCCAGCTGTCTTGAACAACTTTCGTCCAGTCTCCAACCTTCGCTTTCTTGCGAAGGTTGTTGAGAGTGTAGTGGCGCATCAGCTCCCTCTGGTCCTGGATGAAGCGGATTATCTGGACCCATACCAATCGGGTTTCAGGCCCGGGTACAGCACGGAGACGGCATTGGTCGCTCTGGTGAATGATCTC
This sequence comes from Vipera ursinii, assembly GCF_947247035.1. Taxonomy (NCBI): domain Eukaryota; kingdom Metazoa; phylum Chordata; class Lepidosauria; order Squamata; family Viperidae; genus Vipera; species Vipera ursinii. The sequence continues at coordinate 268,291,316 of NC_139512.1, read as the reverse complement.
TGGAGGGCCCGGGATAGGGGATATTCCTCTGTCCTGGTCCTATTAGACCTCTCGGCGGCTTTCGATACCATCGACCATGGTATCCTGCTGCAGCGTCTCAGGGGATTGGGAGTGGGAGGCACAGTTCTTCGGTGGTTCTCCTCCTATCTCCTGGGACGTTCGCAGTCGGTGTTGGCAGGGGGGCAGAGATCGGCCCCTAGGTCTCTCGTTTGTGGAGTTCCTCAGGGTTCGGTTCTCTCGCCTCTCCTGTTCAACATCTACATGAAACCGCTGGGTGAGATCATTCGTGGTTTTGGAGTTGGGTATCATCAATATGCTGATGATACCCAACTTTTCATTTCGACCCCAAACCACCCCAGTGATGCCCTCGCTGTGATGTCCCGTTGCCTGGAGGCGGTTCGGGTCTGGATGGGGAGGAACAGACTTCAACTCAACCCTGACAAGACTGAGTGGCTGTACATTCCCGCATTCCAGGACATTCAAAACGTTCCATCACTTTCTATGGGGGGTGAGTCTTTACCCCCCGTAGATAGGGCTCGCAACTTGGGAGTCCTCCTTGATGCACGGCTCACCTTAGAAGATCATGTAGTAGCCGTGACCAGGGGGGCTTTCGCACAGGTTCGCCTGGTGCGGCAGTTGCAGCCCTATCTAGACCGGGATGCCCTGTGTACGGTCACTCATGCGCTCGTGACCTCTCGTCTTGACTATTGCAATGCTCTCTACATGGGCCTTCCCTTGAAGACCACTCGGAGGCTCCAACTGGTACAGAATGCGGCCGCGAGAGTTGTCTTGGGAGTTTCCCAGTACTCCCATGTTACACCTTTGCTCCGCAAGCTACATTGGTTACCAGTTGTCTTCCGGGTGAGGTTCAAGGTCTTAGTGATGGTTTTTAAGTCCTTACATGGCATGGGTCCGGAATACCTCGGGGACCACCTGCTGCCGGCGTCAACTCCCCTCCGCCCCGTGCGTTCCCACAGAGAGGGCCTCCTCAGGGTGCCTCCAGTCAGAGAATGTCGGCTGGTGGCCCCCAGGGGGAGGGCCTTCTCTGTGGGCGCTCCGGCTTTGTGGAACCAGCTGCCGGTTGAGCTCCGGATGGCACCGGATCTCTGCTCCTTCCGTCGCGGGTTAAAGACCCATTTATTTGAACAAGCTGGCCTGGCCTGATGGGGAATCACTTAGGGTTTTAATATTTATATATATTTTAATTGTTTTTATTGTGGGCAATAATTTAATTCTTTTTTTAATTTTTGTATTTTTGTAGTTTTAAGATATGCCCTGTTCACCGCCCTGAGTCCTTCGGGAGAAGGGCGGTATAAAAATTTAATAAATAATAATAATAATAATAATTTAAGAAGGCATTCTTATCTCTTCTAGCTATTCTCTGGAATTCTGCCTTCAATTGGGCGTATCTTTCTTTTTCTCCCTTGCCTTTCGCTTCCCTCCTTTCCTCAGCTATTTGCAAAGCTTCCTCAGACAACCATTTTGCTTTCTTGCATTTCTTTTTCTTTGGGATGGTTTTGGTTGCTACCTGTTGTATAATGTTGTGAACCTCTGTCCATAGTTCTTCAGGCACTCTGTCTATCAGATCTAATTCCTTAAATCTATTTGTCACCGCTACTGTATATTCAACAGGGATATGATTTAATTCATACCTGAGTGGTCTAGTGCTTTTCCCTACTTTCTTCAGTTTAAGCCTAAACTTTGCAATGAGAAGCTCATGGTCTGAGCCACAGTCAGCTCCTGGTCTTGTTTTTACTGACTGTATAGAACTTCTCCATCTTTGGCTGCAGAGCATATAGTCAATCTGATTTCTGTGTTGACCGTCTGTTGATGTCCATGTGTAGAGCCGTCTCTTGGGTTGTTGGAAAAGAGTGTTTGCTATGACCATCGTATTCTTTTGACAAAATTCTATCAGCCTGTGCCCTGCTTCATTTTGTACTCCAAGGCCAAACTTGCCTGTTATTCTGGTTATCTTTTGGCTTCCTACTTTAGCATTCCAATCCGCCATGATGATAAGGACATCATTTTTTGGTGTTAGTTCTATAAGGTGCTGTAGGGCTTCATAGAACTGGTCAATTTCATCCTCTTCAGCATTGGTGGTTGGGGCATAGACTTGGACTACTGTGATATTGAATGGTTTACCTTGGATTTGAACTGAGATCATTCTGTCATTTTGAGGATTGTATCCCAGTATTGCTTTTCCTACTCTTTTATTGACTATGAAGGCTACTCCATTTCTTCTGAGGGATTCTTGCCCACAGTAGTATACCTGATGGTCATCTGAATTAAATTCACCCATTCCTGTCCATTTTAGTTCGCTGATACCTAAGATGTCGATGTTCAGTCTTGTCATCTCTTGTTTGACCACGTCCAGCTTTCCTTGATTCATGGATCTTACATTCCAGGTTCCTATGGAGAAAAAATCTTTACAGCATCGGACTTTCCTTTCACCACCAGACACATCCACAGCTGAGCGCCCTTTGGGCTTTGGCCCAGTCGCTTCATTCTTTCTGGCGCTACTAGTACTAGCCCTCTGCTCTTCCCCAGTAGCATATCGGACGCCTTCCGACCTGAGGGGCTCATCTTCCAGCGTCATATCATATTGCCTTTTGGTATTGTCCATAGGGTTTTCATGGCAAAGATACTGGAGTGGGTTGCCATTTCCTTCTCCAGTGGATCACGTTTTGTCAGAACTCTCTGCTATGACCTTTCCATCTTGGGTGGCCCTGCACGGCATAGCTGATAGATTCATTGAATTACGCAAGCCCCTTCACCACGACAAGGCAGTAATCCATGAAGGGGCAGAAATGTATACAGGAGCATTAATATTATTTTTTCAATGAATGGACTTGCTCAAAAAAAAGAGAGAAAGAGAAGAGAAGTAGATGGTTCAAAAACAACAACAACAAAAGTTTCTGCCAGGTTTGCTTAGAAGAAAGTGAAGCACAGCAGGTAAACTGGATCACAATGTCTGAACCACCGTAAACCAGAAAGATAATTATTTTCAAAGCAAGAAGTCACATTTGTGGTGGGCTGGAAGAACTGGAGTCAGAAAAGAACAGCCTATGACAACATCCATTTCTGTCTTGCAAAAACTGTTGGTGACTTGTACTCATGATGGAGCAACCTCAAAGCAGGTCAGAGTGAGATTTTCATCCCATATTCTGCATGCTGTGATAATACTATGTCAGAGATAGCAAACTGTGGCCTTCCAGATGTAGCAGAAGAATTAATTCTCAGCAGCTTCTGCCAGCATGACCATTAGTGAGAGATACTTGAAGCTATAAATCAGCAACAGCTGGAGTTTCCTAGGATCCCCAGCCCTGTGCATTTTTTTTAGCAATTTGCAGTTGGGAAAGAATAAGTATATGCCATATATTATGTTTTTCTTTGTACTGCCAGATAAAAGGAGAAAGAAGGTTCAGTAGCTTTCTAGTCCTATTCAGGTATTTCATAAACTTAAAAAATGTACTAAGGAATATTGCATGCTGGCTTCTGTGTTGGATTCAGGCTCATGTGGAAGTCAGTGCACTTACACTAGAATAGATCTTTCCAGTATTGTGCTGCACAAGCAGTACTTGTTGAATTTCATCACTAGAATCTGATTCTGGAAGTTGGCTTCTCACTAAACATCCACAATACTCCCAGTGGTATCCACAAGATGGGTTTTCTTTTAAAAAAAAAAGTCAAGCATGTGTGCTTGAAGCTCCACAATGCACATCAAAACCAAGCAGTGCTTCAGTTGCCACCATGACAATTCAATCATAGCTATCTTCTTGACTTTTTTTTAAAAAAAATCACATTACATACACACTCCTGAATGTCCCCAAAATGACCAGAAAGTGAAGCAAAAGATGCTTTTGTTCTTTTGAAAGTTTTTATTTTTATTCATGCTTCTTTTATAATCCTACAAAGCCATGCTTCAAGGCTGGAGGGAGCTGAGGGCAAGATGATTAGCAATACCCCATACTACTTGACTGCTATCATTTTCCCATCATTCATTGGCCTGCTCTCCAACCCACCTATCTGCTTGGTTTATTTATCGACCATATTTATATGGCTGCCTATCTCACATGATGTAACTCTGGGTGGCATACAAACAGATCATAAAAAACAATTTTATTTATCCTAAGAGACTATGAATAATGGCACCCCCTCCTCAGATCACTATTCCATCATGACTCCCAGGCCTGTTTACACAACCAGGTTTAAAGTTATTTAGTTGTTATCCATAAACTCTTCCACACGTCCATGTTCTTGACAATCTGTTTCACCCGTTCATCCCCCAGTCTGTTCCTAGCTTCTTCACCCACATGTCAATGACCCGTTCCTTGCATGTCTTGTTATCCTATTGCCTCTTTACAATAGGCAATTGAAGGGAGGCTCTGGAATCATTGGACTTTGCGTTTACATGCTATGATCCAGTTCTAGGGGTTGATTCCTCTGTATCAAGAAACATCTGCAACATTTGAGTGTTTTGCCAGAAAGATTAAATGGATATTGTGACAGTTGTTTCACCATTGTCCCCACGCACAGACAGATGCCTGTGTATGTCATATAGCAGACACTCGGAACTCTGATTGTGATTAAGTACAACTTTTTAAAGAATAAATGTACAAATATTCACAGATGTGATGTATGTACCCTGAGTAGCTTCTTTCCTTGAAACAATTGTTTCAGAAAGCCTTTTGGGTACATTATATTTATTTCTCACTTTTACAATTACACTTTTATTTGTGACCTTTTTTTTACAACATCGTGCTGCTGTATCATGAAAATCAAAGTATAGCTTCAACAAGAACGAAGCAGTCATAATAAAATAGCTCTCCTAGAAATGTTCGTACCAGCAGACTTGCTTGCATTCAGTGGTATATTTACACATCACCTTGTTAAACTAAGTGTAACATATTGGCAGATCACTGCTTAGCTTTCTTCTGAGATCGGGATTTTCTTTTTCAGTTAGCAAAAAATAATACATGAAATACGCCTCTGCTCAGGCAGTTTCTCACATCTGCAGTTTGTCTTCTAGTCATAGATTATTACAGTCATATCTTACACACAAAGCCAGAGTCTTCTCAAGCATACTTGACCATTCTTGTTCTCTCCTTCCCTAGTTGCCCAGGAATATGCAGCCAACCTGGATCATTGTTTAAGGCTGCCGAGATGGGGAGAAGGCAACAGTAAGCTCAATCTTAGGGGTACTTTCCACTGAAGCTGAAGAAAAAGGCTTTTTGCGGTTTTTGAAGAAAAGACTGGAAATGAGACAAAGGCTATGGGGAAAGTTTGTAGTTTCTATATTTTGACAGGACCTGCAGGCTTAACTCTCCCAAATCACTGGGCAGGTGCTCTCATCCTGAAAACTGGAGAAAGAAATATCCTTCCACGTTAATGATGTCCAGGTCCTGCTTCATATTTCTGCTCCCAGAACCTACTGCTTCCAATACTCAGAGTACTCTTCTGTTGTCCCCATAGAAATGAAAAGTTAGAATCAAATTTTGCTCCTGAATAACAGTTTGGCTCAGAATGATTAGACAGAATCAGACCAAGGGTTTGTTGTATAGCAGAACGTCCTACATTTCTGCCGGAAAAAGAACATTTAAGAAGAGCTACTTTTGCTGCAAGCTAAGCTTCTTATCTAGCAATGTGTATGGCCTTCTACAGAACAGAAAGAAAAAGATTCAGTGCTATTCCTGAATCCAAATTATGATTCATTGCCCTGGCTTGCATATCATGCTAAATCAGAGTTGAACAATAGTTTGTTAAATTATAAGCGGCTATGTCCATGGAATGTGCAAAGCCAAAACTAAATAAGTCACACTAGATGAGTTCACACAGCATACCGAATCCAGATAAAAGTTTACAGATAGCAACTGCTGCATGTTGACAGCATGTTATTCCCAAATAAACTAGTTTACACAATGCAGTAAGACAAAATGTTATTGCATGACAAAGGGTTCAAGTTATTTGCTGGGCTATCTATCTTCAATTGCTTCTTCCTGTCACACAAGATCCAAGAGGGTGGCATGCTTTGGTACCCTTCTATAAAACAATGTCACCTAGCAGGACTCAAGAAATATGCCATATCTGTGGCAGCACCTTTATGATAGCTTGCCCTCTAATAATACAAATATTTCCTCTTTTTGGACCTTAAAATCTGCTAGCTCCAACACAATAAAAAAAAGTGACTAAATAAGAGAAACCCCACAGGGCTCTGTCTTCTGACTTGTGCCTCTTAACTTCTTCAAAAATCTTTAAAGTTAGGCATGAACTCTTTGATAGCATAATTTTCACACCACCCAAAGTTGTTTACCTTAACATAGGGGGAGAATAAGAATTTGAAGCAATCTTTGGCATCCTTCAGTCTCGAGAGTCTATGGTATCGTGCTCTGGAAAGAGGTCCTAAAGCAGCATCTGGTGTGGCTAAAAAGGCCAATTCGAGAGTGGCGGTCCCTTCCGCACTGATGGTAGATACACTCTGTCCCCTGTCCAGCCCCCAGATTTCACTGGTTCCGGGACTGCCTCTTTGCCTCAACCTGCTGCACAAGTGTCTCTTCGAATTGAAACAATAAACAAAACATAAAACATGAAATTATCAAACGCAATTCAGTGTAAGCCAAAGTAAAGTGATGCCTACTGGACATGAGGAAGGAAGGGTTTCCAAATGTTTCTCATAAAGAAATTCAATGGGAAAGTGAACAGAAAATTAAAAGCCACCCCACTCCCACTGGCTCCCATTGGGCAGTATTCTCTGACTAAAATGAGAAGTGCTGGAGAGCAAAACAGCTTTTTTTTTAATCCCATTTATATCCCGCCCTTCTCCGAAGACTCAGGGCGGCTTACAATCTAAGAAGCAGAAATCAATGTGCTTAGCAATAGCCTTCATTCTATGTATATGCTTGCTTATTAGGGCTTTCGCCCCCCCCCCCAGCGGCATTTTTACAAAGTCAGCTTATTGCCCCCAACAATCTGGGTCCTCATTTTACCTACCTCAGAAGGATGGAAGGCTGAGTCAACCTTGAGCCTGGTGGGACTCGAACCTGCACTAATTGCAGGCAACTTAAGGAGACATTAGCCCACTGCTCCACCAAGGCTCTACAAACAGCTACACAAAAGTGTCAATATTTTAACATGGTTTGCTGACTTAGGGTCCTGTTTACAGGATAATATGAAATCCCGAGTATCTAACTTTCTAAGAGATGACAAAAATGTCTTAATATCAACTACATCTAATGTGGGGGGAAATATTCATCATGCCACTGAGGTTGGTTCACTAAGTGATCTGGGACCAGATTGCTCTTCAGAGGCTGATACAATGGTCTTCATGTGACAGTTGGGGAAAAAACCCCTAATAATTATTGATGATTCCTTCCTTCCCATAAATGCAACTTTTTTTAGTTCTAATTGTTTCTGAATCCTTAACAGGGTGGTAAAAAATTACATGTTACCTAGAGAAGAAAGTCCTTACCATTTCACTCACTTGGTAAGAATGTCTTCTTTTATATAATTGCTATTTATTCTCATATTCAGAAAGGAGATTCTTCCACTGAGCCAGGGTTTTGTGCTCTTTTCCAAGCGCTCTTAAAAGCACAGCAGTAGCCAATTATATATAATCTTGATATATAACATTTATTATTCTTGTTTCATTGCGTTCTTCCAGAAGATCAGCACCTACTGTTACACTAAATCTTGCTGTTGTGATACTGTCTTGGTCAATGAGTGAGTGATGCTGGAAAGTTTGCTGAACAAGCCATCCAATCAATTATTGCTCTCCAAGCTGACCAGTCAATGTTCTTGCCATTCAGTCATTGATCCCTCCACAACTGCACTCAAGCAAATCTTGGAAAACCTAATTAGAAAGAAAAAAAAGAAATATACTCAAAAGTTGGGTTGAAACTTAACATTAAGAAAACCAAGATCATGGCATCCGGCCCTCTCAATTCCTGGCAAATAGATGGGGAAGAAATGGAGGTAGTGACAGATTTTATTTTCCTGGGCTCCAAGATCACTGCAGATGGGGACTGTAGCCAAGAAATTAAAAGACGCTTGCTCCTGGGGAGGAAAGCCATGCCAAATCTAGACAGCACACTAAAAAGCAGAGACATCACCCTGCCAACAAAAGTGCGTATAGTCAAGGCTATGGTCTTCCCAGTTGCAATGTATGGCAGTGAAAGCTGGACCATAAAAAAGGCTGAGCGCCAAAGAATTGAGGCCTTTGAACTATGGTGCTGGAGAAGACTCCTGTGAGTCCCTTGGACTGCAAGGCGATCAAACCGGTCAGTCCTAGAGGAGATCAACCCTGACTGCTCTTTAGAAGGCCAGATCCTGAAGCTAAAACTCAAATACTTTGGCCACCTAATGAGAAGGAAGAACTCACTGGAGCAGAGCCTAATGCTGGGAAAGATTGAGGGCAATAGAAGAAGGGGACGACAGAGAATGAGGTGGCTGGATGGAGTCACTGAAGCAGTAGGCATGAGCTTAAATGGACTCCAGAAGATGGTAGAGGACAGGAAGGCCTGGAGGAATGTTGTCCACAGGGTTGCGGACACGACTTCGCAGCTAACAACAACAACTCAATTCACAAGAGATTAAAAGAATTTGCTAGTGATTTGTTTCCATACAAAATACATATATACATGCCACATTGGTCTACTGTAAATACAATGTGACTTCTTAGGAAGCTAGCCAGATTCTTAATGATGAACGGGATGTGAAGAAAGCCTTTCAGAAACTGGTAGGGTGAAAAGAAGCACGATCAAATGAGCAAATAATAATACAGCCAACTTCAGCCAAGTGTTTCATAATGTGACTTCAGCCAAGCATTTCATAACTTGACTTCTGAATTTCTGGATTTCAGGACATTATGATTGAGCTTTTGAGAGAACTAACTCCATAGGGGATTGAAATGCAGTGGTAGGCTTGCAGAAATGGGGGAAATTTGGAGAGTAGGCAAAATAGTCCCCTAAACAGATGCGACTAAAGATGGTGGTATGTGGGAATGACCAATATAATGGTATGTGAGAATGACCTTGAGAGTTGGGGGAAAGAAATGCTGCCTAGGGAATGGTCAAATAAAGGAGGACATAGCATAATGACCAGAGAAAGAAGCTCAGAAAAGACCATTCTCTAACTTCTCAGGAGACAACAGGAGATTTCAGACTTGAATGATTCTGTTAAGGTAGACTTACAATAAAGTGGGAATCTGGTTATGTTTTATGTCAAGTTTGCAAAGGCTGATGCATAATAGGCCTCCAGTAGTGACCCATGGGACGCGGTGGCTCAGTGGGTTAGGATGCTGAGCTTGTCGGTCAGAAGGTCAGCAGTTTGGCGGGTCGAATCCCAAGTGCCGCATAACAGAGTGAGCGCCTGTTACTCGTCCCAGCTTCTGCCAACCTAGCAGTTCGAAAGCACGTAAAAATGCAAGTAGAAAAATAGGGACCACTACGGTGGGAAGGTAACACCATTCTGTGCACCTTTGGCGTCTAGTCATGCTGGCCACATGACCACGGAGATGTCCTCGGACAAGTGCTGGCTCTTCGGCTTTGAAACGGAGATGAACACTGGCCCCTAGAGTTGGAAATGACTAGCACGCATGTGCGGGGGAACCTTTACCTTTAGTGACCCATAGCAATTTTTTTACGTGAATTATAAATGTATAAACATCCTACTGTCTGGGAATTCTAGAACATGTGCTCATAACATATAAAATTAACAAAAGAGGCATCTGGCCTGGGAATAGGAATTTCCATTATTTTGTTCAGTTAACTACTAGTTCTTCTTTTGTTAGAAATTAAAATAAACTTCCGTTGCTACTTTAAAACATGACCTGTAAATCTGTTGTGTTCTCTTATTTTTGTATGTACTAATTTTGGATATGCTGCCACTAAGCCAGATAACACAATTTTCTTGTGAAAATGCAGACAGTCATCATTATTTTAAAATAAAGTATTTTAACCTCTTGTCTTAGGAAGAAAGCTAAATAACTGGAGAAAAATCCACTTTGTGAGCACTTTCCCATGAAGAGACAGGTTAAACACCCCTTCCACTACACCAGTGCCCCAATCTTTATTTCCCACCCTACAGCAGCAATTTAAAACAAAGGCAACATTAAATGTACTCATGCATTTAATATAATGTGTAGTTTGATCCTTAGGAGAAGGTGGTGCTGGAATGAAACAATGCATTAATGGCTCTCATCTGAAGACTTAGAAAATTGCCACCTCTTGACACCAAAAATGGAGTCCCCAAGGAGAAACCAGGAATAAGGTTTGTATTTATCCAAGATGTACAGCTTTTTAAAGTAAGCAAATGTTGGGTGTGGATAAATACTAGATGAATAGTAGATGAATAGAAATTTGGTCTTATTTTTCCATAAAATGCATTGAAAACAAATGAAAGCAAATGAAAACGCTTAGTTTTTTTAAAACCTGGCCAGTTGGTGACTTTTTTTATTATCCCACTTTTATTATTTTTTATAAATACCTTAAGGAGCAAAATACCTAATACTCATTTCTCCTCCTATTTGCAACACCGCATGTCTAAATGAACATAAAAGGTAAAGGTAAAGGTTCCCCCGCACGTGTGTGCTAGTCGTTTCCGACTCTAGTGGCCGGTGCTCATCTCCGTTTCAAAGCCGAAGAGCCAGCGCTTGTCCGAGGACGTCTCCGTGGTCATGTGGCCGGCATGACTAGACGCCAAAGGCGCACGGAACGCTGTTACCTTCCCACCGGAGTGGTCCCTATTTTTCTACTTGCATTTTTTTTACGTGCTTTCGAACTGCTAGGTTGGCAGAAGCTGGGACGAGTAACAGGCGCTCACTCTGCTACGCAGCACTCGGGATTCGACCCGCCAAACTGCCGACCTTCTGATCGACAAGCTCAGCGTCCTAACCCACTGAGCCACCGCGTCCCATAAATGAACATAACACAAAGATAAAATATTGAGAAAGGGAGCCATCAAATCATTGTGAGTACACAGGGGGACATTTTCCCCTCAGAGAATATCCAAACTGAATTTGTTTGTTTTCTGGAAAGAGGCCATAAGAGGCTCAGTTAAAAGTTTCCTCCTCATCCTTGAGCCGCCAGAAAAATAAACTGCCATAGCATTTGCTGTCCCCATTGCTGATTACTACCCAGCAGGAAACCAAATAGAGGCTACCAAAACAGGATTCAAAATCACGTGAGAAAATGTGCATAGCGTGTTAAGCAAAGACACTGATTAAACCCTCCAGCTTTGATGTCCCCAATTTCTCAATGTCACTAATCAGGAAGAAACCATCTGCCAATTATAACTCTGGTGTGATTGGCAGATAGTTTTGACAGATGGTAGGGTTAACCATCTATCAAAATCAGGTACCTCCCCAAACCCACCAGACATGGCATGGGGGTGGGGGCTGACTTTTAAAGGAGATGATCCCTGGCTTTATTGCACAACTCCTTCAGCCCAACAGTCAGCTGTTTGGCATACTTATTTTGACATGAGGTTTAGTACTATTTTGAAAGAAAGTTAAAGTCACCCTGAGAACAGCTGATCAACAGGATAGGAAGACTTCTCCAGAATTGCCAATTGCCCTCACCACAAAGGCCTACAGACCTGCTCTGCATCTGATTTGTGGGGTGGTAAATGATTAAGTGATAGATTTGCCCAGTTCTTCCTGTTATTGTGGCCATTCCTTGTCCTATAATCAGCTATATCCAATGTCATTGGGAAGCAATCAGTAACACAACAGACATGTTTTCTCTATCAGGCATGCTTTCACCTGAGAAGGAAGGAAGGAAGGAAGGAAGGAAGGAAGGAAGGAAGGAAGGAAGGAAGGAAGGAAGGAAGGCCCAGAGGTGAGATGAGCAGCACCAGCCCTAAGTGGCCATTAAGAGTTAGCCTCATCCCGTTCCCTACAGATTACTTGACTATCCCACTGTCAGTATATGCAGAGAAAAATGTTGTTGCCCCTCACCTCAAAACTGCCAATGTTTGCTGTCAGCTTAAGGGGAAGATGAAAAGTATTGGAGTTTTGTCATTAGTAAATGATTAAGCACACTGACCTCAATTCCTGGGAAGATTCTGGAAAAGATAATCAAACAACAAATCAGCGAACACCTTGATGCGAACAAAGTTATCACTAAAAGCCAACATGGGTTTGTCAAAAACAGATCATGCCAGACAAACCTTATTGCATTCTTTGACCATGTGACAAAACCAGTGGACCAGAGGAATGCTGTGGATGTAATTTACTTGGACTTCAGTAAGACATTTGATAAAGTAGATCACAACCTACTACTTGATAAGATAGAAAAATGTGGGTTAGATAGCATCACCACAAGATGGATTCGTAGCTGGTTGACAGGCCGTACTCAGCGTGTGGTCCTCAATGGAACTGCATCTACATGGAAGGAAGTGTGTAGTGGGGTGCCCCAGGGCTCTGTTCTGGGCCCAGTGCTCTTCAACATCTTCATCAACGATTTGGATGAGGGGATAGATGGGGAACTCATCAAATTTGCAGACGACACCAAGCTGGCAGGAATAGCCAATACTCCAGAAGATAGGCTTAAAATACAGGGGGATCTGAACAGACTCGAATATTGGGTGCTATCTAACAAAATGAAATTCAATGGTGAAAAAAGTAAGGTTCTACACTCAGGCAGGAAAAATCAAATGCACAGGTATAGTATAGTATATACCTTGCTCAATAGTAGTAACTGTGAGAGAGATCTCAGAGTCCTAGTGGACAATATGAGCCAGCAGTGTGCTGCAGCTGACAAAAAAGCCAACACAGTGCTAGGCTGCATTAACATTGGGATAGAATCAAGATCACGTGAAGTACTAATACCACTTTACAATGCCTTGGTAAGGCCACACCTGGAATACTGCATCCAGTTTTGGTCACCACGATGTAAAAAAGATGTTGAGACTCTAGAAAGAGTACAGAGAAGAGCAACAAAGATGATTGGGGGACTGGAGGCTAAATCATATAGGGAACGGTTGCTGGAATCGGGTATGTGTAGTTTAACTAAGACAGGGATCGGCAACCTGAAAAAGGAAAAGAGCCACTGGGAACCGGTTCCATCAAACATAAAAAAAAGTGGGAGCCGCGTGCGTGCATCCATGCACGCGCATGCGCAAAAAACGTTTTGCGCATGCGCAAAACAGTTTTTTTCTTGCGGGCGCGTGCAGTTGCCATTTTTTTAATGAGTGATGGAACCGGTTCCCAGTTGCGCGACGGCCCGTCTGCAAAGCTGCCGCCTCCGCTCCCTTCCTTCGCCCGGCCTGCTTTTCCAACCTCACTTCCCTCCCTGCCAAAGCTCCTCCTTTTCTACTCAAAGATTTTCGGGGTTCCTCGGCTTACACCCCTTGGCGAGAGACCCCAAACGTCCCTTTCTCGCCGCTCCTCCCTCCCTGCCCGCAGAGGCTCTTGCTCTCTTGCCGTCTCCCCTGAGCAGCGCCGCTTGGAAGAGAAAGGGAGCAGGACAGGCACGCTCGCCCCAGCGGAGTGGCCAGCCCTCGTTTTAGTAGCGAGACAGTAATCGCTCCCCTCCGCCCCCCCAATGCTCCCGGTTCTCCCGTTTGCTCGCCGCCCCGCTTTCCTTCCTGAATTTTGCGCTTCCTTACCCAACTCCAAACTTTCTCTAGCGCCCCTGTGCTTTAGGACGGGGAACCAAAGGCAGAGCCGTTTCTCTCTCTCTCCCCCCCCCGCTTTTGCCGCTTCCCCACCCAACCAGTATCCCGCTTCTCCCTCTTCAAAAGGGCAGTGGTGTGCGCGCACCTCTCCAAATGGAGAGTGGCACCACCACAGTTTGCTATTGAGCGTAGGCGCCGCCGAGCTCCCCAACTCCGCCGGCGCTCGAGCGAAGGAACGAGCCTGCCAGCGCTAAAACGCAGCCGTCGCCGCCGCTCTCGGGCTTGAAAGTCCGCAGCCGGCAAAGGCGCGATTCGCTTTCCCCGAAGGAAACGTGCCCTCCAAAGTCCTCACGAGGCCCCAGTGAGCATGTGCGCGCCGAGCTCCCCGACTCCGCCGGCGCTCGGGTGAAGGAACAAGCCTGCCGGCGCTAAAAGGCAGCCGCCGCCGCCGCTCTCGGGCTTGAAAGTCCGCAGCCGGCAAAGGCGCGATTCGCTTTCCCCGAAGGAAACGTGCCCTCCAAAGTCCTCACGAGGCCCCAGTGAGCATGTGCGCGCGAGCTCTGCACATTCCCATTTAGGACCGAGATGCTGCCGCCCTGCCCTTAGCTTGCCCTGCACCTAAAGATCAGCGGCTTTCGCGCGCACCCCGAAGGTGAGAGTCTGCGGCCGCTGGAAGGGAACCGTCGGGGCGGGGGCGGGAAGGTCTAAGGAAGCATAAAAGTGGATAGTAGGTGTACAAGGGAGGAGGAGGCAGAGGAAGGCAGAGGAAAGAAGAGGAGACCTCAGTCAATGGGAAGGCGTCTTGCAATTAAGGGTTTCGGGGTGGAGGGGACGGAAAGCCGGGGGGGCAACAAGGTTCCCCTGGTGAGTTTGCTCACATGCGGATCATCTCCAGTTACCTTTCGCTGTGTTGTAACCCGAAGCGGCTTCTCTGGGCGATTACCTCGCGCAAGAAACATGAGAGCTTCGGAGGGGTGGACGAACGCTCCGCTGGACTCGCTCCGTGCGCCTCTAACACAGATCCACTCCTTTCTGAATTAACTTCGGGAGCCTCGCATGTAGAGCGGGACCCATCCAAATTTGGCCCAGCTTTGCAGACGGGCCGCGGCAGCTTTCCCAAGAAGCGGAGCCGCTGCCCGTTCGCGCGGAGGTACGCGTGCACCTCTCCAAAGGTTTGGGGAGGTGCGCGCGCACCTCCGCCCGTTTGGAGAGGTGCGCGCGCACCTCTCCAAACGGGCGGTGCCACACTCCATTTGGAGAGGTGAGCGCGCACCACTGCCCATTCGAAGAGGTGCGCGCGCACCGGGCAGCTGGGAGCCGCAGGAGACGGCTCAAAGAGCCGCATGCGGCTCCGGAGCCGCGGGTTGCCGACCCGTGAACTAAGAGAAGGGTGATGGGTGACATGATAGCAGTGTTCCAATATCTCAGGGGCTGCCACAAAGAAGAAGGAGTCAAGCTATTCTCCAAAGCACCTGAAAGCAGGACAAGAAGCAATGGATGGCAACTATTCAAGGAGAGAAGCAACCTAGAACTAAGGAGAAACTTCCTGACAGTTAGAACAACTAACCAGTGGAACAACATGCCTCCAGAAGTGGTGAATGCTCCAACACTGGAAGTTTTTAAGAAGAGACTGGCCAGCCATTTGTCTGAAATGGTATAGGGTTTCCTGCCTGAGCAGGGGGTTGGACTAGATGATCTCCAAGGTCCCTTCCAAATTATTATTAATTATTAATTATGATTATGATTATGATTATGATTATGATTATGATCATGATCATGATCATGATCATGATTATGATTATTTGCAATTTTGTATTGTTGCTTAATCACCTTGGATTGCCGGGGTATTTTGTCCTTCTTGCAGGCTTACTGGAATTTGTTCTAGAAGCTTCAATGGAGGAAAGCGTACTTCTGATTCTTGTGTCTTTTGTTTAATTAACAAAAAAAAGACATAATAATGGTGATGGAAGTTGGGATTATTTAAAAAAAAATGAACAAAGAGCTTTGAAGAGTCATATTATCTCCAGAGAAGGAGAAATGGTGAGAAACAAACAAAAGACAAAAGAACAGCTAGGATCTTTGGGGGAAAGACTAGATTGATAACACCACAGATAACTGGACATTTGATACTGAACTATTTGAACTTTTTTTTTTGGAAGCAAATGTGATGGTTGTTGGAAAAGTGCCTGTCTGATTGAGTGTTATGAGACACAAAGCATATACTTTATTGAGAAACTTAACTGCCTCACAATTCAGCTTTGCAGAACTGGTAAAAATAATATTTGGCATAAAAACCATGCCTGCTTCAGGATTTCATTTTAGGTTTCATAACTGCAAGCAAAAAGAAAAAGAGTCAATTCCAGCATATGCAGCTGAACTTTAAAAGATGTGTAAACGTGGCATATTTGGTGAAAGGTTGAATGATGCATTGAGAAATCAGTTTGTGGGATTCTGAAAGAAAATATTCAAAAAGGATTTTTATCAAAGGTAAATGTAATGTTTAAAATAACATTTAAAGTGGATGAAGCTAAAAAGGATAGAACACTCAGGTTCTGTGGGGATTTTAGAGTTACTAACCGTACATTATTAGAAGTTAAGCAATATTTTGTGCCTAAAATTGAAAACATTTTGCTAACCTTGATAGAATACAACATTTTAGCAAAATAAACTTAACAGATGTTTGTTTATAGATGAAAGTGGAAGAAGATTCTAAGGTTCATCTCACCATAAACATACACACCAATGGCTATGTTGTTGTAACAGGCATGATTTAGAAATGGCATTTATATTAGTGTTTTGAGAGACATCTGTGGATTAAGTGCACCATGGCTTCCTGTTTAGATGACATAAAAGTCCCTGGAGTTAATGATAAGGTGCATCTGCAAAACATCAAGATAGGAATGCAGAAATTGGTAGACAATGTCATCAGAGCACATTGGTACAAATGTGAGTTCCTTAAAGTTAGAATTAAGTATTACAGCCACACCATTGAGGCATAAGGACTAAGCAGGTGTATAGAAAAAACCAAACAGGAATGAATGCCCCAAAGCCATAAAACATGTCACAGCTATGATCCTTTTAGGAACAGATCATTATTATAACAGATTATGGTCAAACGTATATACTGTGTTGAACACTTAAGGACAAGAGGAGAAGGAATGAGAGTGGACAAAATGGAAGCAGAGAAAATGGTAACATCAAACACAAAACTCAAATTTATATTTACCAATGAAATTAGTTTGTAATGCCTCACAAGGCATTGGCACGGTTATGTCATATGTCAGGAAAGATTAGAGTGATTGTCCAATAGCTTTTGTGTTGTTTGCTCACAGATGCGAAGGAAATTATTTCTAAATTATTTCCTGTCTAAATAGACAGGAAAGTACAGAGATGGTTTGGGAATTTACCATTTCAACCTGC
Organism: Vipera ursinii; assembly: GCF_947247035.1. Lineage (NCBI taxonomy): Eukaryota > Metazoa > Chordata > Lepidosauria > Squamata > Viperidae > Vipera > Vipera ursinii. The sequence goes on along the minus strand of NC_139512.1, from coordinate 268,274,285 downwards.
ACTTATACAAAATTTAGTTTACTCTCCTGATCGACCATTAGCCACTACCATCTTTCTTCAGTCCTCCAAAATGAGTCCACTTACAGTACTAATCAAATGAAGTATTAGGCTTTGTTGCTTTGGTACTGATACAGAGTAGAGCTGTACAGGAGATGTGCAGACAGATTATCTCATTTTACTATTATTATTTATCATCAAATTTATTTGCCTCTCATCTCGCAGTTCATCTCTGAGTGGCATTTACCTAAACAGAGTGAACAATTTAAAAAATCCACATCAAAAGGAGAGTCTATTGACATTTTTCTCCCCAAAACTGAAATTTTTCCATCACAGAGAAACAAGGAGAATACTATCTCAAATATACACAAGTCCAGCAATCCAAAATATCTGAAACACACATAAAGGTTTTTCAGCACTGTGATGCCTACTTGACACTTGCATTATGTGTGGTGATTGAAAGCGATCAGATTTTCCAAGCTGAGAGGTTGAGTGCTGGACCTACATGATGGAACACACCTTGGAATAGTAAAGATAGAATTAAAAAAGCTTGCAATCAGTTCTCCAGGTTGCCAGCATGTTCAAAAGATGCCAAAACCAATACCAATTGGAATAGCCAGTGATATAATGGCAGGCATAGTCATATTTTTCTTCTTAAGTTGACAATGCACAGCAAACACAAGGTGAGTCAAATCTGTTTTAGTTTGCCATTATGTCAGTGACTGGGATACAGGCAACAGAGACAGCACCATGATGCCTATTTGACAGTTGGCAATGGGGATAGCACATTTCATGTTGGGTTAGTGCTCTGTTAACTTAATATTACAACAAGCCAACAGTGGGGGAAAGCCCCTGTGTTAATCGTTGGTCCAGCTTAATAGAACATGGCTGCTGCAGGTCTGCTACTTAAACAAACAAATCACCAAAAAAGGATGTTCAAAAACAGGTGTATACATTCGAGAGAACCATATTCAAAGATAATATAAATTATCATCTTCTCAGTACATCTGAGATACCTTTACTTTGAAAATTGTTCAAGAGAAACCTGCATATTACAATAACCTGGAAACAGACCTTGGTAATATTTATATATACACACTGGGAACATGCCAATTCTTGCAAATGATTGTTTTAAAAAAAACTTAAAAAAAACCAAAATCTTATTTGACCCATTGAGAAGCATCTGACTACTTGCAAACAAAAAACAAAATAGATTACCCAAAAAGGAAGGCAAAGGAGACCATATGTAAATATAGACTTACAAGGAATTATTATACCTGAAATAAAAATGTCATAGTTAGCATCCTTGTGAAGAAGACTGTAATCAGCTGTTCTGAATGCTCCTCTAGTCTGGTACTTAATTGCTCAGCAACCACAAGAAGAGCCTTGCTGTTCCTTTTTATGGGTATTCACTTGGCCTGAGGACCCCCATCAAACAGAAAATGCTTTCAACTAGAGGACTAGCCTCCATGAAATAAGACCTCTTCCACATCACCATTTTCCTTACCAGCATTTTCAGAAGCACCTTGTAGATGATCTGCGAGGTGGAGAATTAGGAATGAAGAATTATTACTCTACCCCAAACTCCTACAGTTCCTGCAATGATAAAAATTTCCATCACCTCCACCCTTTGTAAAATGGAAAGGAAAAGGATGTCCAAGTTCCAAATGCTTTATACCAGGTACAAGCAGCCTTATGGAAGCCTTCAATGCTTTTATAAAAAAAAATAGCAACCCACAGCTGCCAAATGTTGCAGCTACCAGGAAGGATCTGCTGCCCCTGCCTAGGTTCTTGCAGCCATTTTTGCCTTGACTGACACATTCCCAAGGGCTTCCAGCATCTCCTGATTGCATGGACACACTCAGCTCTATTGCTGCTGCCATGCTGCAAGCCATTAAGCAGTCTGGTCTACTGAGCAGAACCTCGAAAGTCATCAAGTTAACACGTAACTTTACCTTGGGGTAAGATGGATGGCCTATAAATTTATTTATTTATTTAATTAATTAATCTTATAGGACCTTATTGGTTCACCTTGCCAACAGGACAGATGAGGCAAGCAGTCCCTCTTATGAGGAAAGAGAGCTACAGTGCCTAACCCCTTTCTAAGCTTCTAATTTTGCAAAAGTTTCAATTGCTACCCCAAAATAAACCAATTCCAACACAATTGATGTCACAGCTCCTTTCAAACAGGAAAATGTTTGTGTGACCTTTAGAAGACAGACTCATTACAATACAGTATAGACAACCTGAGTTCCTCTTCTTTTTCATATGCCTTTGCTTAACTTTTATTACTCATCATAGGGCTCTGCAGAAAAGTCAAGTTCTTCAAGTGATTTGTCACCTTTTTAGAAAAGTAGGGAAGTGGCTAATTTTATTTGTATTCATGAGCATGCTACGTAGGTATCTTTTTGTTTCTATCTCCAGAGAAGGAAGTGCTAAATTTTAGCAATAATATTTTAAAAGAAAACATTTTAGCCATAAAGTTCTGCTGTTCAGACAAATGTACATTCCCTATTCCTTCTTCAGCTACCAGGGCCTTGGATGCTTACAGGAAAAAAAGAAGTATCCCAAATGATCCACAAAGCCACAAACAAATGACATTATCAGTTTCCATGAATTCCCAGCAGATTCACAGTCTTCCAATTTGTGGACTGTTGACATGGGCTTGAAACATCAACCCACCTACATTAGTAACTCTAAGACCAAGGATGCTATACTAATCCCTTACTGTTATACTGGCTAATAGAAAGCAAGATGCAAAGACAATATTTCATAAGCACCAGTTCTGTCAAGCACCTTGACATTAGCCTTATTCCCTCCTCAAACCTCTTCTGTATTTTTGGGGGGGTTGTTTTCTTTCTCTTATGGTATGTTTAATAATAAACTGAAAGCCAGACTATATTAGGCATGTGAAGGGGCCATCGCTCACTGAATATCCCTCACAATTTTTGCTCCTCTTTCTGTGAGGCATCAAAATCTCTTTAAGGACTTTATTGTCTCAGCAGACGCATAACCATTCCTCACAGGTGGAAAAAACTGTGTTGAGAGATAATTAGGACAGTTATTGGTCCTGACTTCTCTCTAGTTTTTTGCTACTGGTGGTATCCGTGCTAGGACTGAAACCCTCTCTGAAGAGAAAAGCTAATGTTGTTTATGTCACATTGAGTGATTTATGGGTACTGCAAGTACTGCTTTGGATGACAAAAGTGGGATTAATATTATTTGATAAGATGAAATTCAGGCTTAAAATATGCATGCTATTCTCGCCCTGTGCTGTAAATATTTTTGAATCATGCCACAACTGGTTTATGAAGCTTGATAACTTGACCCCAATTTATATGCAGAGAACTGTCACTTTAAACATACTATTCTAGAACTTCAGCCTGACTAATAAACTTTTCTAGCATTGTATGTCTCCTGTTCCAGACTGAAGATTATATATTGTTTTAAAATATTGTTTTAAAAGACTGTTTGCCATGCCCACAACATGAAAATAAATTTTAATTCTGAAAACAGTTTAAATTATGAAGGAGTTCTGGTCATACTTTTTTTTTGATGCCTCTGTCAATATAAAGTTTTATTGGATCATCATTCTGGTTTGGTTAAAGACCCATTTGAGCAACACAGGGAATCTGAATTTTAGAGGTAACTGCAAGAAAGGGGAAGAGAGAGAAACATCAAGTACAAAGTTCAGGTTCAAGACTTGATGTGATAAAAAAAGGAAAAAGAGAGAATAACTAAAACTTACTGAAATGTCTATAAATGTCTAGTTTTAAGCCCCAAACTCCTACAACAGGTAGTTCTCCTGCTGTTTAGCACCATTTCATATAGAAATCTAGAGTTTTTAACCTTCCTTTCTCACATGGGCCAATTCCTCGCTCACTCACTCTTTTTTATAACTCATCCCAGTTTGCAGGATTTCTGCTTAGAAGCCCTTAAATCTATTTTTGAATCTGTACATGTGTGCATATTTGTCTGCTTGTTCTCTTCATTCCCGCAGTGATCATGCTGAGTCAAACTAAGGAGATCAAGATATAGGTGGTTTTATAGGCCCATCCTACACATTGTGATGGTTTTCTGTGTTTCTAAAAGATGTGGTAGCTGTTGTGATCCATGCTTTTGGATTTGAAGCTTATAAATGCACCTGCACCTTTCAAATGCACATTCTTCTCCTGGCAATCTCTTTTATGGCAATTCCAGTGACAAAAAATAGTTACTGTAGATGATGCAGTGAACAGCATGAGCCTGGGAGACCAAACTAGAGAACATAATAGTTAATTGTCTTTTGTAAACAAGCTGTGGTTCAGTCTCTGTTGCTAGGCCTCCAGGTTCAATTGTGTGCCTCCAATTTTCTCTCATTCTCTCCTCTCGCAGCTGCAACTGGAAAATGGGGGGAAAGGGGAACAAGAGAAACAGAGATCAGAAAAGAGACAGAGTGAACCGTTCCCCACTTCTGAAGTGCTCTTCACTCATCATTGAGTCAGCAGAAAATATACAAGCATGAAAGGATCTCCATCCTACCTTTATCTTTCTGTTCCCAGTCACTGCCAGTCAACTATCTTCCCACCAAAGTAGATGATAAAGCCTAACAGATTTTATGTACCTTGAGGCTGCTCTTGGATGATGTCAAAACAAGAGGAAATAATACCGATATGGGTAAAGAAGACTAAACATTTCTCATTCTTGAATGGAGACAAAATGAAGGCAATGTCATGAGAACATAGCAGAAAAAAGATGCTGAAAGGGCATATTTGCAGCACAATTGATGCAAGTGGGAAAGGCCCAACAACTCAAAAATTCTGTTGTTGTCTTAAGTCTGTGTTTATCTATTTAAGATGCACTGGGAAGTTGTTGTTTTTTCATTTACTGTATATCACTTTATAGTACAGGTAGTCCTTGACAGCCCAGAATTTATGCCGCTAAGTGAGAAATTTGTTAAGTGAGTTTTGCCCCATTTTACAACAATTCTTGCCACAGTGTTAAGTGAATCACTGCACTTGTTAAATTAATAACACAGTTGTTAAATGAATCTGGCTTCCCCACTGAATTTGCTTGTCAGAAGGTTGCAAAAAGGGATCACATAACCTCATGACTCTGCAACTGTCATGAGTCAGTTGCCAAGCGTCTGAATTTTGTTCATGTGACCATGGGGATGCTGCAAAGGTTGTAAGTGTGAAAAACCATCACAGGTCACTTTTTTTAGGGAATTGGTGAGCATTTTGCACGTACATGTGGGCACAGGTAAGAGAAAAAACACCCCAAATGAAAACAAAAAAATAATGATATAGGCAGCATGTTTATAAAATATTTCAAAGTGATAGGCAATTACTTTTTAGATGTATGTTTTTCCTATTTCCTAATATACTGTATTTTCCGGCGTATAAGATGACTTTTTAACCCATGAAAATCATCTCAAAAGTTGGGGGGGTCATCTTATACGCCCAGTCGTCTTATACGCCGGAAAATCAGCGAGCCCGGGAAGGCACGCCCTCCCCTCTCACTGTGGAAGAAGCAGGGCAGGCTGGCATCTGGCGGGAGCCGGCAGGGCAGTCCTGCGCATGCGCACGCATGCGCAGGACTGCCCTGCCGGCTCCCGCCCGACACTCTTCCTTCTTGAGGCAGCATCGCTCTCCAGCTCCTAAGGAGTCCTCGGGGATGCTGCCTCAAGAGGGAAGAGCGTCGGGCGGGAGCCAGCAGGACCCAAGAGTAAAATAACGGCCCTGCTAAGATCTCTATCTGTCTTGTGCACACATATTGGATATATATTAATGCTTTGATTATGATTTAGTTAGCATACATAACATTGGATCTTGCTGGCCAGACCGAAAATCCATTCAACCTGTTTGTATTTCTCTTGGCGTTTACCATATGCCGAAAAGTTCCAAATTTAGTTATTTTTCTACTGCGATTCCAAATCTTGGAAGAAACGTTTTCCGGCTCTTGGCTGTGAAAGGAACAGAAGCTACCGCTTCCTGTGCTAACTTTCTAATACTGATTAGCTTTCCTGGAGAAGCAAACCTTCCGTTCCAGCAAGATCACTACGGAGCTTGTTAGAAGACAAGACTCCAGCAACAGCTAGACTCTTCCAAAGATCCGCCTAGATCCCGCCGACAATGTTATTTTCCGGGTACACCCAAATTCCCTTTTAGCACCGGGGAGGGGAGGGTGGGAAGAGGTCATCGCTACTTTCTTCCTCCACTGTCTCTAATTTGTTTATCTGAAGCGGAAATGAAAGCGGAGGGCCTGTTGGGATGTTGCGTGAGATTCATTTGGATGGTGGAGCTCAGGCTCGAAACTGCAGGCAGTGACGCCTTTCTTCAAAAACCTCAAGAGAGAAGAGCATCGGGCAGGAGCCGGCAGGACCCGACGCTCTTCCCTCTTGAGGCAGCATCCCCGAGGACTCCTTAGGAGCCGGGGAGTGATGCTGCCTCAAGAGGGAAGAGCGTCGGGCGGGAGCCGGCAGGGCAGTCCTGCACACGCGTGCACTCCCCGGTTGCTAAGGAGTGCTCCTTAACAGCTGGGGAGCGCGCGTGTGCGCAGGACTGCCCTGCCGGCTCCCGCCAGACGCCAGCCTGCCCTGCTTCCTCCACAGTGAGAGGGGAGGGCGTGCCTTCCCGGGCTCGCTGATTTTCCGGCGTATAAGACGAAAAATCTTGAAAATCATCTCAAAAGTTGGGGGGTCGTCTTATACGCAGGAAAATATGGTAGTTATATGGTGATCTTTTCTATGAATTCAGAGTAATGTGGCTTGATGGAGAAATCTTAAATAAGCATGTGAACTGTCTTCACATGCTGTCCTCCAATCACATGCTCTCCTTCAATATGCCTGCAGATGAGATAAATTGTCAGGAGTGAAAGACCAGCTCCACATCAGAATGGTCCAATGAAATAAATTTATCGCTAAAAAGCCCATGCACAGGAATCTTCTCAAGTAACAGTTAGCACCTGCTTGGAATTAGATAAGGGTCAATGTAATGCGGGGGAGGGTTTGGACTTAGTCCACTCTGCCTATGTAAGGATTCTAGGCTGATTCCTCTTTTAACTCCACCCACAGATTCTACCACTCCTTCTCCTCCACAAACTTAATGCAAAAGTATTAATGGACACAAATTTAACATCAGGATTCAAGCAAGGACAAAAAAATATCAGAGTATTTCAACCTTCCAAGAGCTGATAGCTGATAGCACAGATGGCAGACCTGAAAAATGAGAGTTTGGGAAAAACTGTCATAGCACCATTTAGTGAGAAATTGTTGATCTCACATACATCAACAGGTTTCAGACAATTTCCACAAACCTAATGGGTTTTGAATACATAATAACTGTAAATTGATAAACTCTAGTATTCTGTTTTACATGTAGCCTATATCTAAATTACCAGCCTTTTTTCTCCTCTCCTTTCCACATCTCACCCCAATTTAAGCCCTCTAGCAGTCTATCTATTCTATGCATTTTATGCTTTTTAATAACATTTGTTAATTAGAGAAAGTGCTATCAGACCTCTGGGTTTGGGGGGGGGGTGTTTGTTTTTTGTTTGTTTTTGCTCCCTTTTTCAAGTAGGCCTTTTCAGTAGGATCCTATTTCAAGAAGCAAACTGCTACTTTCAAGCAAAATCTTCCTTTATACACTAATACATTTGCAACATGAGGCACAAGTCATATTTTATGTTGTAGGCAGTATACATTTTTTCTGTGATACAGGCTGGATACTTTTGCAGAAATAAGAAAAGCAGCTCCTGATCCTTTTGTGACTGTATTCAATTTGCAGTTGTGAGATTGTTTTTTCAAGTTTGCATTATTTTACAGTGTGTAGCAGAATAATATAACTTCCAGAAATTCAGCTCCTAATGAGATTTCCAGAATCATTCCAAACAGTATGTAGGCAGCTGGTTCAAAAGAGTCAGTTGCTGCCTGCAAGAACTAGGAATATATCTTTGTCTATTTAAAGAAAAAATAGTCAGTCAGTCAGTCAGCCAGATGGATTTGATATTTTTGTTTTTTTGTCCACCTATCAAGTCCTTCCCAATGTTGTTTGATAGTGGTTACAGTATGTAAGCTGCTCCAAATAAAGCTGCCTTTTGCAATTGACTGGTGGTGATTTTGTCAGTGCTGATCGTGTTCACATGGTGCTTCAGATATTTTGAGATTGCCTCCAGGGCATCTATTGCTATTGGTGTTATCCTTGCTTTTTTGCCACAATCATTCTGCTTCTATTTGCAGGTTTCTGTGTTCCCCTAAACCAGGGGTGTCAAACTCAATTTCATTGAGGGCCGCATAAGCATTGCGGTTGCCCTCAAGGGGCTGGGTGGGTAGGGCCAGGTTGGGCGTGGCCTGATGGGTGGGTGTGGCTAGAGTGCATATGGCCTACTGGGTGGGCGTGGCCAGCTCTACATCGTTTGCATCAAGAGTGCCTATGGGGGCCTGGGCAGGAGTGGGACAGATCTGAGGGTCTCTGGCTGAAGGAGGGTCTCTGGGCCAGGGCCAAGGCAGTGGGGGCCATTCCCTCCCTGTTTCCAGGATGGCTTCGCGGGCCACAAGAAACTACTTCGCGGGCCGGATCTGGCCCCCGGGCCTTGTGTTTGACATGTCTGCCCTAAACGGTTTGTGCACACAAGCTTTATTTCTTTGACTGAAAGTATGATCACTGTAAACATCAATGGCGAGGAAGGACCTAGAGCAGGGTTAATCAAAATGATCAATATTGCCCAACCAATGGTGATGGCTTGTTATTATTATTTTTATTCAGACTACAATTTGTTAAAGTAGTATTTATTATTTTCATGTGACAAATGTTTGAGGAGTGTCAGTGAACAACCTGAAACTTTATGACGGGGTCAATGAGTTGAAGAGTGTGGGGACCCCTGACCTAAACTGGTATTCAACTCCAAGAACCAGCAAATACCTAAGAGCGCCAGAGAAGACAGTCTGACAATTCAATTTGCCCATATGGAAAGTCAGAGAAAAGAGCAAATATGCAAAGAGATCCCGCCACAGATGTCCCAGATTTGGCCCTGCAGGCAGATATTTAATTTACCTGGAAATACTAGAGTGAACTGCAGCTACACTTGGTTGAATTGAAAAATGCCTGTAGGGAGATACATGAGTTCCAAAGTAATGCTGAGAAACCTTTGCTATCCTGGAAGCTTCAGAGGTGGATGCCCTTGAATTTTATTCTGACACTGATATTACTGCAGAATGCAACTCCATTCAGAGCTGAGAATTGCCAGCAAATTATGCTAGCTCACATATCTTTATTGGTTGCCTATTGTGTTCCTGGAACTATTAAAGGAACTTCTCTTTAGCTGGCAAATCTCAAGGTCTATATAAATTTAATTAAGACCTTCTCATAGGTTACCAGCTCTTAAATTTGTGAATGTTAAATTAATGAGCAAAAATTCTGGCATAAGAGTATGTTGAGAGAGATACTAGTCCCAAGCTGGACTTCTCCAAGGACATTTAATCAAACAAAGATGATTAGGGGACTGAAGGCTAAAACATTTAAGGAACAGTTGCTGGAATTGGGTATGTCTAGTTTAATGAAGAGAAGGACGAGGGGTGACATGATAGCAGTATTCCAATATCTCAGGGGATGCCACAAAGAAGAGGGAGTCAAACTATTATCTAAAGCAACTGAAAGCAAGACAAGAAATTACAAATGGAAACTAACCAAAAAGAGAAGCAACCCAGAACTAAGGAGAAACTTCCTGACAGAATAATTAACCAGTGGAACAACCTGCCTCCAGAAGCGGTGAATGCTCCAACACTGGAAGTTTTTAAGAAGTTTTTAAGAAGAGACTGGACAGCCATTTGCCTGAAATGGTATAGGGTTTCCTGCCTGAGCAGGGGGTTGGACTAGATGACCTCCAAGGTCCCTTCCAACTTTTATTATTAATATTATTATTATTATTATTATTATTATTATTATTATTATTATTATTATTATTATTATTATTATTAATCATCGCACAGACTGGATTTGGCATTTTTATCTACCTATTGAGTCCTTACCAAGGACCTGGGATAGGCAGATGTGGATGTTTGATGGTATTATAGATATTGTTGCAGGATGGAAGCAGTTCCTAGTAAGGCCGCCTTTTGCAATTGACTAATGGCAAATTTGTCAATGCCAATGGTGTTCAAGTAGTGCTCCAGTTGTTTTGGGATTGCACCCAAGGCACCTATTACTATTGGTACTACCCTTGCTTGCCTTTGCCACAGTCTTTCTATTTCTGTTTGTAGGTCTTTGTATTTTATTATCTTCTCCAGTTCTTTTTCATCTATTCTGCTGTCTCCAGGCACTGCCACATCCACTATCCAGACTTTTTTGTCTTTCTTATCGATAATTGTTAAGTCCGGGGTGTTATGTTGCAGGTGCTTGTCTGTTTGAATTCTGAAGTCCCAGAGCAGTTTAACTTTATCATTTTCTATGACTTACTCTATTTTATGATCCCACCAGTTACAGGCAAATGATATTTCTTGCAGATCTTCCAATGCACCATTGTTGCTACTTTGTCATGCTGCTGCTTGTATTCAGTCTATGCGATCATCTTGCAGTAGCTTACCAGGTGGTCCACTGTTTCTTCAGCTTCTTTGCATAGGCGGCACTTACTGTCTGTTGCTGTCTTCTCAATTTTGACTTTGTACACATTTGTCCTTAAGCCTTGGTCTTGTGCAACCAGAATTAGTCCCTCGGTCTTTTTCTTCAACTTTCCTACTCTTAGCCATTGCCAGGTCTTGTTATTATCTGCTTTCCCAGCTATTTTTTAATGTACTGGCCATGTAGAGCTTTGTGTTCCCATGCCCCTATTCTGTTCTTCATTTGGTCTTTCTTGTAGACCAGTTTGGTCTCTCCAGTAGTCAGTAAGCCTTCCTGATATACTAATTTCAGTGCATCTTCATCATTGTTCTTCAGATATTCTTCCAAAGCCATTTTTACTTCTTCAACCATCTGATATACTTGCAGCATTACTATTGTTGTTGTTGTTGTTTGACTGATGGCTATTATTTAGTATAGGTTGCTCTCATGTACTGATTGAAAATATAATTTTTCCACTATTCATTTAAAAGCAAACTAGGTCAGACTGGTGAGGATACTTTCCCTTCCCTTAAATGTTACCATCTGGTGAAACTTCATAGATGTTCTTTTTCCATGGCTCCCTGATCTTTTAAAACAGCCTCCCCCATCACTGAGATTTGTAGGGATTGGGCGTCCTGTTAACTTTTCAGAGGGTTGTGAAGACCTGGCTCTTCTCCCAGTTATTGGGAAGAGTGGACGTAAGTCCAGCAAATGTAGAGTTAAGACTTTTCCAAAGCCCCTCCTTCTATGAGGCAGATAAAACTAGATGCAGCTCTGAAAATGTCATTTTAACTTAAAAAAAGGCTATTTTGCTAGAAATAATTATCCTCAGGTATTTGATAAAGTCATCACAGAATATAAATCCTAAGTTTTAACCTACATTTGTAAAAAATATTCTTAGAGCAACAGCTTGTGCTACAGGTTTTCAGGTGTTGAACGATCACCACAGACAGTCCATCCTTAGTCTCAAAAGATCTTTGGGTGATTTTGAACACATTTCTTTCTCTCACTCTGTTATATCACACACTACTGTTGAGGGACAAAACTGGGAGGATGGAATGCTATGATCACTCCACTGAGTTCCTGAAGGAAAGGCAAAGTATAAATCTAATAAATAAATGAACATCACCAAAGAACTCACTTGAAACCAATGGATCACTAATGGATTTTTCTCATTTTTCAGATTTGCCATTAACTGTTGATTGCATCTATTAGCAATATATAGGAGAGTGATGCTTTGGTGGCTGGAACGCACTACATTAATTATCAGGGTCTATGATCCTAAAAAGATGATTGGCTGAAGACAGATCTTATCCCTACATCTGTTAAATGTTGTTGGGGAGAAAAGGCTGGGCTACGCAGATGGCCAGATACCACTAGATAAGCTTGTAGAAAGCCATATACAAGATGTGTGAGGTAAAGACTAAATAACAGGGATTATGGGTTTGCAAGTGCCCTGCAATCCAATTTGAACTATTGATTGATTCAACAAGTTAGATTTTATTCAAATTGTTAATTTGAATAACAGATTGATTCCATGTATATTGCTGATTCAATTGAGAAAAGGCATGCTTATGCATGCTCAAACACACATTGATCATCAAACTGATCTGAAAGCCCTAGAACCTATATGTCACATTGAATTGGTTTGGTGATTTTGTTTGCAGATTTGTTTCATATGAGTGATCTGACTAAATTGCCTTCAAATCAAAATTTCAAGCTGAATTTTCACATCACCCTATCAGCAACATCAACAATCCATTTGTTTACAGAATGCTGGGGGTCAGGGAGTTAATATTTGTTATAATCACACTCTAAAGAAAACCCTTTGGAAAAAGAGTATGTCTAAACAGCTCTATTTCTAATTACTGATTCCCTTCCATTCTCCTTTCTCTGTTTGTTCAAGAATTCTCTCAGGGTCATCTCTGGCTTAATAACTAAAATTCACTGAATTTCTTTGTTACTCATTCAGAAGCCTGTGTGTAAATAAATATGTGCTTCATTAGTCATCTGAAAATATGTCATGTGGAAAATGCAATTGTGTGTTTATTTAAATCTTGATGCGGTTCTATCCATATTTGTCATTCCTTTCTGATGGAATATGCCAGAGGTCTTCAAACTTGGCCCTTTTATGACTTGTGGACTTCAACTCCCAGAATTCCTCAGCCAGGTATGCTGGCTAAGAAATTCTGGGAGTTGAAGTCCATAAGTCATAAATGGGCCAAGTTTGAAGACCCTTGGAATATGCCATGTGCTTGTAACCAAAACTAAATTATTTAGAGGAAAGGAGAAGCAGAAAACTAAAACTTATTTCTATGATAATCAAAAGGTACAACACCACTCTTATACCACACGCAGTGAGTCAACATTTGCACAAGCAATCAAAGAGGTGCTTCTATGCAGTATTACAAGATCTGCTAATTATTACATTCTTTGGGAAAAGAATATAATTTTATTTGGTCTCACTGTGGCTTCCTCTCAGGTTTTACTCTAAAGCTCAAAGACAAAGGCTACACCACTTGGAGTACATATGTTGCAACATGATTAGAGGATGAAAAGCAAAGTTAGATGCATTTATTTGGGGCAGGGGTAGGCAACCATGGCTCTTTTATGACTCGTGGACTTCAACTCCCAGAATTCCTGGCTGGCTTAGGAATTCTGGGAGCTGAAGTCCACGAGACATAAAAGAGCCATGGTTGCCTACCCCTGGTTTTGGTGGTGGTGGGGAAACTTGTTCAATCAATGAATAACAGCACCAAAACACAAACAAAATTGATATGAATACTATATTGGGTACATCAGCTGCCAGTTGGTGATCTTGTGATTTAAACGGTTAGCCCAATAAATCCACCCCAAAGAGTTGTAGATTGAGATTGATTGTTAGTGGTGATTAACTGCAATGGAATTAATTATCATTTTTCTGGCAAATCAACAGTTTCTGCCACTTCCTTAACCTTGGGGGAGTCACTTTGGTTTTTGTTGGGGGGTAGTGGTCATGTTTTATAATTAATTCATCTTAGCTTGCAGAAGTAATAACTAAAACATATTCCACTTATAGATTTACAGGTCTTTTTTTTTTACAAACTAATTAATAGTTTTCTAGTGAGGAGTCATTCTCATTAAGTTTCATGATAGATAACAAAGTTTATTACAGCTGATCTCTTTTTCCACCTGTCCCAGTTTTTTTGCTTCTTATTAAAATGCTGCTGTTAACATAGTGGAAATTGATCCATATGTTAACGCTGACTCAGTGTTTTAAACGGCAATCTTGCTGTCACAGATACACCAAGGGCATTTTGTTCAATGTGGGGAATGCACAATATATGATTTGTTTGTTTGTTTGTTTGTTTGTTTGTTTAAAATATTTACATAGCCATCCATCTTATATTGAACTCTGGATGGCTCCCAATCAACAATTAAACAGGCAGCACAGTGCTGCAGAGGCTTAAGGACACTGGATCTGCTGATCAGAAATAGTCGATACTCCATGTGTTCAAGCCCCAGTAGCACCACAGGAAGGGTGAGTTCCCATCACTCACTTCTAACTCCTGCCCTGCCCACCCGGAAGTTTGAAAGCACTATTGCGAATAAATAACAAAATAACAGGATAACAGAGTTGGAAGGGACCTTGGAGGTCTTCTAGTCCAACCCCCTACTCAAGCAGGAAAGCCTACAACATTTCAGACAAATGGTTGTTCAATCTCTTCTTAAAAATCTACAGTGTTGGAACACCCACTTCAAGTTGAGGCAAGTTTTTCCAATGATTAATTGTTCTAACTGTCAGGAAGTTTCTCCTTAGGTCTAGGTTGCTTCTCTTCTTGATTAGTTTCCACCCTTTGCTTCTTGGCCTACCTTCAGGCGCTTTGGAGAATAAGTTGACACCCTCTTCTTTGTGGCAGCCCCTCAAATATTGGAACACTGCTATCATATTATCCCTAGTCCTTCTTTTTATTAAACTGTTGCTGTTAGTTGCGAAGTTGTGTCCGACCCATCACAACCCCATGGGCAAAGTTCCTCCAGGCCTTCCTGTCCTCTACCATCTTCTGGAGTCCATTTAGGCTCACGCCTACTGCTTCAGTGACTTCATCCAGCCACCTCATTCTCTGTCATCTCATTCTTCTCTTGCCCTCAACCTTTCCCAGCATTAGGCTCTTCTCCAGTGAGTCCTTCCTCATTAGGTGGCCAAAGTATTTGAGATTTAGCTTCAGGATCTGGCCTTCTAAAGAGCAGTCAGGGTTGATCTCCTCTTTATTAAACTAGACATATCCAATTCCTACAACTGTTCTTCATATGTTTTAGCCTCCCGTCCCCTATTCACCTTTGTTGCTCTTCTCTGCATTATTTCTAGAGTTTAAACATCTTTTTTATATTGTGGTAATCAAAACTGGATGCAATGGACACCATCCAGTGAGAAAGGCTCGCTGTGTGCAGAAAATGGGAGTCAGCGCTGGACCTGCCTGGACATGAGGCAAGATCAGGGAAGAGGCCCCAGAAGAGGTTACCAATCCAAACACCGATAGCCAGCTAGTGTAAGCTAGTTTGCCCCCATTGATGCACCATGGATAAGCGTGCAGGCGTGAAACCAAACAAACTAGCAATTAGGCTGTCAGGACTATTCAGTAAGGTATATATCTCCCTGACAAATGTATGCTATATGAAATAAATAAACAATTAAACAATTAAAATAAATAAACAATTAAACAATTAAACCTTCATCAATAATAAAACATAATACATATATCTATCAAAACCATAAACAATATCACCTACATATGATCTGAAAGCCCTTTAGTCGTTAGTTCTAGTACCACTGAGAATGTATTGCAAATACAGTCTAGTCCAGGGGTCGGCAACCTCGGCTCTTTTATGACTCGTGGACTTCAACTCCCAGAATTCCTGAGCCAGCATAGCTGGCTCAGGAATTCTGGGAGTTGAAGTCCACGAATCATAAAAGAGCCGAGGTTGCCGACCCCTGGTCTAGTCATACAATTCTGGAGTCATTTTCAGAGGAAAGAATATTTAGGAATTTCCCTTATATCAAAGTGGGACAGCCAATCAGACATCATGACAAAAAAAAGGTTCCAATTAATAGATATCAATCCTGGCAAGCAGAAGAACAAATGCATCATTTTTGTCAATTTCCTTTTTTCCCTCTATGGCCCTGGCAACATGCATGTGAGTATTCTTGTTCTAGAATAATGGAATAAGCACCGTGGAAACAATATGAAAGCTTAAATGATATCATGGCTGACTTTATTTCCAGGACATTTTCTGCTGATCTTGCAAACGTGACAAATTCAGTTCGCTGCTTTATCTAATCTGAGAAGACCCAAAAGAACTATTCCTGCCCCTAAACAAAACTTCCCTATCACCATCCACTAATCTTTTTCCTTGCTGAAAAGGAAGAAATATTGCTCACCAGTTAACAAAGGCAAAATGAAATTGACTAGAGGCAGCAAACATGTTCCTGCTTGCAATTTACTAAAGCAAACCTAATGAGGAAATAGCAACAAAGTAACTGGGTGATAGGCACCTAATCCCATCAGTGTTTCTCACTTGCTAACAAGAAAGGATTGCTACATCTAGCACGCCCATTGCCTCTTGAAAGCTCAATGTTTTTTAACAGTAAAACTGTTCTCCTTACAAAAATCAAAGTTATCCAATTTTCTCTGTAAAATCCCAAGATCCTGATAGTAAATCAATGCCCTAGAATTTTCCATACCACAATTCAAAACCCTTATAAAGGATCTTCTTTTCTATTGTACTTTGTTCCTCTTCCTTTGTAAGCTGAAACCCAACAACCATTGTTTCAATAAAGTGTGGGGAATATCCTTGTTTGTCCAGGTGTCTAACATGGAGATGTAAATCTTTTTCACAGAAACATTAGTTTCTTGACATTGAAACTCCTGGAGAATTATGATGAATTAAAGATCTCTGATCCAGTTGCTCAAGCTATGGCTCAGTCTTGTCATGATTACTGGATCTGACTTGCTTTTCCATATACCCAGTGTGCTAATTGTATGGATTGCACAGATCCAGCTGACCATTGCTATTCAAACTAAACACTTCCCTGATTTTATCTTGGAAGATCTTCTAAATCAGTGGAGGGCTTCTAGTGAAAATTTCCAAAAATAGTGCAATCCACTAAAACAAAGAGATTTTCATTCACAAAAGGATTCTTACTCTGAATAAAAGTGTTCTTCTGTATTCAACCCAAATAATTTCCTAATAAACCAGATTTATATTATTTTATTTTTATCAAATATTTTAAATATATTTCTCTATTAATGTTTCTTTCATATTTTTATTTATTTTATTTTAATTCCATTTATATCCCGCCCTTCTCCGAAGACTCAGGGTGGCTTACAAGCTTAGCAGTAGCCTTCATTCTATGTATATGCCTGCTTATTAGGGCTTTCACACACACCCCCAAGCGGCATTATTACAAAGTCAGCTTAATTGCCCCCAACAATCTGGGTCCTCATTTTACCTACCTCGGAAGGATGGAAGGTTGAGTCAACCTTGAGCCTGGTGGGGCTCGAACCTGCACTAATTGCAGGCAGCTGGTGTTACTTAAGGAGGCAATTAGCCCACTGCTCCACCAAGGTTCTTAAATATGTGGAAATGTTTGCTTTATTTACTTGTTTTTTTAAGGAAACTAATAGTCCTGGTGACCAACCCAGATTGGATCCAGAAACCAATAGGATTTAGGAAACAATCATCTGTAAATACATTTCTTTTTATCCTACTAGAAAAAACATACTCTGCAAATAAATTTAGTAATATTTTCATTCTTATATCTCACCCAAGTTCATATCCAAGGAATGTGCCAATCTAAGATCAGCACAACTTTTGCATTTCCTATTACACTGCAGGGTTTCCACAAAGATGGGAAATTATTCATGACAGTGAGGAAGGACAGAGCAAGTAGACATGCTTAGTGGACAACTTAGCTGACTGTAGTTTTCAGTTCCGAGCATATCAATGGCAACAGAACAGGAACAAATTCCACTGATTTCAATGCACTTTAAAAAGGTAAAGGTTCCCCCGCACATGCATGCTAGTCGTTTCCAACTCTAGGTGGTGGTGCTCATCTCCGTTTCAAAGCCGAAGAGCCAGCACTTGTCTGAGGACGTCTCCGTAGTCATGTGGCCGGCATGACTAGACGCCAAAGGCGCACGGAACGCTGTTACCTTCCCACCATAGTGGTCCCTATTTTTCTACTTGCATTTTTACGTGCTTTCGAACTGCTAGGTTGGCAGAAGCTGGGACGAGTAACAGGCACTCACTCTGTTACGCGGCACTCGGGATTCGACCAGCCAAACTGCCGACCTTCTGATCGACAAGCTCAGCGTCCTAACCCACTGAGCCACCGCGTCCCTTTCAATGCACTTACGGGAATAGAAATTCAAATTCATTATTATGGATTCATTGTTATAAACCATTTGTACATAAATTTTATTAATTAATATTGTCTAGAAAAAGCTGCTTGCAGTTTGAGCTGTAATATATTATTTCAAATGTTTTCAATTGTCAATGATTAAAAGGTTACGTTAAGCAAGAAATAACTTTCATACAACCATATGTTTAATTTCTGCAAGCCATGCAATTAAGAAATTCTTGTTTGCAAAGGCAAATTCTTCTTATGTTTGCAGACACCTTGACCCTCACTATCTAGACATACAAAATGTTGGAATTTGCAAAACAGGAAATATTTAAAATAAACTGTTTCTGAACCTATATAACAGTTTGTGTGGCAGATTAATCCCAAAAACTAGAGAGGAAAAGAAAAATAGAAGGTTGTTTCTACTAGGAACTAAGGTCTAATAAGAATTGTCTACACAATTCATTTCAATTGTTTCTTGTCAGATAAGCTTACCTCTAGATTCAGATTAAAATATATCTTTTCAGAATAACCCATTTCAAGCTAAAGGACGGAATTAAATTTCTTCTCACACTGATGTTGAATAAACTATATTCCCCCAAACTTTAAAAAAAATTCAGTAGGCTATCTGTAGAATTTCAAGTCCTGTATTGTTTGTTGCAAATAGTTGCAAGTAATTATTTTGACGCAGAGCTGAACCTTTGTGTTTACATGAACCTCTGGTTTTCTTATCACAGTGTTCAAAAGATTTCTCTCAGAATGGACTCTTTGTGTACATTAATATGCATTAATATGCATTTCTCCATGCTGACCAAATTTGCACAGCCCCACCAGCTGAAGTCAAATCTGCTTCAGCAATGAAACTTGTAGATTGGTCTGTCCTTTCAATTTTTAACGTAGGACAATTTAATTGGTGGACTGCCTAGTTGGATTTCTCCCCCCCAAAAAGTTATTACCTACCAGATGGGAAAGATCAGGTCCACATATGAAGGTACAATTAAATTGATTTATTGCAACTCATGTCTGTGCATAGGAATATTTTCAACTAATGGTTAGCGCCTGCTTGGAGTTAGACAAAGGTCAACACAATTCAAGGCAGGTTGGACTATGTTGCTGGTGGCTACATAGGGATTCTAGGCTGATCTCTCTTTTAACTGTGCCCCCAGGTTCTGCCACTCCTTCTCCTACACTAACCAATGGGGGGAAACATCACCAATGGCTCTCATTTTTAGGCTTATTGGCATCTGCCTGAAACCAAAAGTAATTCATTTTCCAAGCATAATGCTCCCAGCAGGTTTAGCAAGAATTAAGCAAGAATTAAGAAGGATAAAGTGATAAGAATCCCAGCAAGTATGTTCCATCTATAATCACAAGATACATTACTTTAGAATCTTCCTCATTTTCTTCTTGATTGTCTTTCAATACTGTCGTACTGCCTGAATTGCTGGATCCTTCCACTGATAACAAAAAAGTTGCAGATGGTTTAACTTTATACAACAATCTCCTGGATCCTTGTCATTTTTGGAACAAACCATTACACTCCTTAAAGTGTGGCAGGACAGACATGGATGAACGTGGGTGAATATGTGGATCACAGACTTTAGTTCTCTTTCCAGTTCCCAAGTGAAAGTTAATTAATATGCTCTATGTCAGTAACTTTCATTCAAGCTATTCCTAAACATAAGTCCACCTTAGGAGTGTAGTAGGAAGCATGAGTGTGATCTCTCTCCTTCTTCATCCTGGCCCATCTTCTGTCCCCTATTTTTAAATAAAAGGCATCAGTCTTCCAAATAATTGGTAGATTTGTGTCCAAGAATAACCCATTGGTAGTTGGTAGTGTATAAAAGTGTAATAAATGAATGGCAGTCATTTTTTACACAGAAATTTACCAATCTTTTCAAAGACCACAGAGAACATGATTAATAACAAATCTTGTGATCTTGTAGTGAATATAAGGAGTTTGTGTAATGTCTGAACAATTAATTCCTTGCAAAGTGTGGGTCAGCACTGCCTGATCAGATTTCTCCACAGGAACCAGATTTCCAGTTTTTCCTGCAGTACAAGCCAAAGTAGGCATGGATGGCAATGGCTATTGACTAGAGAATAGAGAGCATACCTGCAACAACCGGGACCAGGCAACAGGAATTCTGCAGGTGCTAGTTTTTGGTTACATATTCAAGATCATGAAGAGGAATCGAAACAACTCTTACACTGGGAGAAAATACAAAGTACTACTGAAGAAATAGAATAGCTAAAGACAGAAATAGGCTGGAGATGAAATAGAAATTGCACTGAATAATAATGTCCTTTAACAACATTTAGGGAGACGTCCTTCACATATTCATATTTGAAAAACTGCTATATTTTTGGAACACACTATATAGAATTCATATTGAAAAACAACTGAATAATAAAAATAAAATAAAATATACCTACAGGTACAGTCATGTAGTGAATAGTTATAAACAGAAGACAGTTACAAGAGAATACACGTGAAAACAGTTAATTGAAATTAATTTGCATGTTTCTATATTATCCTCATTCTTTGTTGTTTGAGAGGTCAGCTCAAGGCACCTGTGGAAGTCAAAATTGTAGCAACATAAGGACTTAAACTGTTGGCTTTTAGCATTCTGAACACTGGATGCTCTGAACACAACCAGGAAAGGCAAAGATTTTCCTGCGTCTCTTTTTTCTCCCGATAGTTTATTTTTACCTGGGATGTTCTTAGATCAAGATTGTACTCTAGAAAAAGCTGCACAGAAGATCTAGTAATAATAGTAGTAATTGTCAAATATTTCAAATGAATATCTCTTGACCTCTAGATTTGACCTAATCACATAAGAAGGGATCTCACAAATATGTGCACATCTCCTGCAATTGGTCATGTTCCAAAATAATAACCCTTATTTATTATTTAAAATTAGCATAAAGCAGTTAGTTTGAATATAAGCAATGTAGAGATAAGCAATTATACAATAATATGATAAGTAATAATATAACCTAAGCAGAGAAAAAAACAGATAAAATGAAAAGCTTAGCATAAAAAGCACTTCATTGTTTCCCAAGTAACATCAGAGTAGTATCAGGCAACCAATCTTGGAAACAGCATTCCAGAATCAAATCACCAGCGTAGAGAAGGTCCTATCTGTCTTAGCTATTCACTTAATCTCAGATGGCAGAAGACTAAAGAACAGCTTCAATTGAAGCTACTTGCAAATGAGCTTCTAATTGTGGTTTGAAGTACCAGTTTATAGTCCTCTTAAAGCATGGCTTGCGGGAAGAATTAGATTACTCTAAACTATATTTAGTTGTAAATAAGTACACTGTGTTACAAAGATGAAATCTGGGTTACCAATTTATTTAAAAAGAGGAGAGTTAAAACAAAAATTCTAAGAGGCTCTCTTTATGTGTGTTGTACAGAATTGCAGCCCAGACATATAAGGAGTTCATAATTATCATTCTGAAGATGGCTAGACTTTTTTTTTTATCCCATTTATATCCCACCCTTCTCCGAAGACTCAGGGCGGCTTACAATTTAAGCACAAACCAATGTGCTTAGCAATAGCCTTCATTCTATGTATATGCCTGCTTATTAGGGCTTTTGCCCCCCCCCCCAAGCGGCATTATTACAAAGTCAGCTTAATTGCCCCCAACAATCTGGGTCCTCATTTTACCTACCTCGGAAGGATGGAAGGCTGAGTCAACCTTGAGCCTGGTGGGACTCGAACCTGCACTAATTGCAGGCAGCTGGTGTTACTTAAGGAGGCATTAGCCCACTGCTCCACCAAGGCTCTTCACCATGATCAATTCATTTGTTCAGTGGAATTTCTTCAGAGCATATTGTTTATTTATATAAGCTTTCAAAATGTATCACTATTTATAGACTATAAATTATTTATTTCATGTTGCAAGAACACTCGGTTCTTTACAGGACATCCCTTCTTCCTTTGCCCTTTTTATTTTTGTTCCAGGATTATTATCTGTGGGAATTTAATAGAAAAGAATGTCAATAATGATCCCGAAAATGCGTAGCATGTTGGTCTGCTTTCATTTGCTCAGAGAGAAAAATGTTCAAACAGACCTTATAATATTTATTTTTCTTTTTTTTCCCCACCCATCCAATTGGTCAGGATCATAGTCACAAAGTTGTGTCTCCTGAATCAGGATACCCCATTATTTCATTCTGTAAAATTTTAAAAGGAAAGTTGAATGGTTTTTTTACAATATTATTTATTATTTTATCATAAAAAATAAAATACAAAACAGCATTTTAAAACAAACAAAATGAAACAAAACAAAAACATATATTCGACCCTAACAACAACAAAAAAAAATAGTGTGCAAAAAAAGAGAGGAAAAAATGATCAATTAAATTTGACATTTAACATGTAGGATCTTACAAGAAAAAAATCTGAAGTTTTGTGCAGTTTTGTTCTTACTTAATTTCCTAAAGAAATTAAACACTGGTCATTTCATGGGCACTCATATAGCTGACACATATTTTTAGAGGACCTATTTAGGTCTTATCCATATTAGCCTGCTCACCACAGAATGGAGACGCCCCATTTACCCTTTTCTGAGGATAAGCCCCCACAACAGAGCCACCATGCCACAGAAGCCTACTTCTGAACCAGTTCTGAAGTTCCAAGTTGTTCTGACCTGAAAGCAACAGTGGAAAAATGAGAAACTGAGAGATTTCCTATCCCATCCATAGTTCATGGAGGAGATGGTGTGAGGTGATGCACTTGGGAGTTACCAATCTGTCAGATTTAGTTGCAGATAAGAAGCAGATTTTCTTCTGTCAAGTCCATTGGCTTGGTGCCTATCCCAAGTGCAGTTTTAGATTCAAGGGGCATCAGAATCTGGCTTCCACATTTCCTTTTTTTTCCTTTTTCCAAATGGATTGATCAATCAGACAACTGGTTGAACAAGAGAACATGGATCCCTGAAACCTAATAGCCCACCAGATTTCACTGAAAATGTGATTGAAAGGACTCAGACTTGTATTTTTTTAGCCTGCAAAACACAGAATTCCCTTTGCAATGTCCACCAATTTGGAGAAGCCATGGCATCTCATTCCTTCTCTTCATGAAATCTTCTCTTAAAAAGTTCACTTCATCTCAGAACATAATCTGATACAGATAAGACTTCAACACAGACCCATATTTTTCTCTTCCCATGCTCTTTTGGATATTTAGAGCTAAAAGTAAGGCTAGAATTTGGCCAAGGATCCATTCATTTTTCATATTGTAACTGCTCAACGCTTACCCATTGGCTGTGTGTTGATCTGGATGACCATTAGATGACACAAAGAAAGGCAAATATCTAAAATGTTGATAAGTAGCTTAATAGATAAAACACTTGATAAATCAATAATTGGAGAATTTATGTGGATGTATCTATGGCATTACTCTAACATGTCCAGAACCTGAACATAACCAAAACCTGTTTCTTGAAGCCCAGGTCTAAAGTAATCTATACAGCAGCTATATCTGAGCTGCACAAATCCATTTATGAGAAATGAACTCTTTGTTGCTATCTGGTGATCCTAAGGCCAATAGGTCAATAATCCTTTTGAAAACAAAGTAAAATTGACTGGGAGCATACCATCTTGTCACACATTATGTACACCAGTTAGGAGCAGCTTTTCCCAGAGTTGGTGATATTCAGAGAAAGTTCCAATCACAGTCCTGACAAAAGCTGCATGGAGGAGCTGCACAGTGAGGAATGCAGCATTGCCCTGATCTGGAACCTCAATAATGGAATCCTAGGGAGGAAGTACATTTTTTTTCTTGCCATCATGATATTCCTCCAGTTCCATTGATGAGAGAAAGCAAGACAAAACAGGTCTGTTGATGAGTCTATGTACACCTGAGTGTATGTGTGCCTGTGCCCGTCTGGGGGATGTTGTCAAAAATGTCAAGATGATGGCTAAGACAGTACGATTGAAACTCTGCCCGTTTTTTAAGTGTCCCCAGTTAAAAGTGTCTGTTTAATTTATACCTTGGGTATTTTCTCAGTATTTTGGAAAGAAAAGATTACTTAAAGTGAAATAGTACATCTATTTTGCTGCTTCTTGCAAACTCTAAAAATTATACTACTGAATTTAAAGTGTGTAGAGTAGAGGGCTTCAGGGACTATAAAAAGAGACTAGAATAACTGTAGGACATGTGATACTACTTATACCATTATTTGCAACATGTGTATAATAAGACAAGCTAATGTTATAAGGCTGCTGGAAGGACTAGTTCAGATATGCATGATTGACACTTCTTTATACAACACAGGATGTCACTGTAGTTTCCAGAGATGTGGGGAAAAAAGAGATCTGTTGGAACTGATCAAAGGTCTATTTACACTGCCATTCTGCTTCCCCAGAAGCAATCGTATTTGCAGCCTGTAGGACTCCCACAAGCAGAATGTGTCAGTAGCAGTGCTGTTATTCAGAAGGTGGATAGGATACAATATGTAATCATCACAATAGTAATCACTGATGGTCTTATCCTTCATTAATTTGTCTAATCCCCCCTTAAAGTCCTCCAGGTTCAATCTATGATTCATGCTAAGCACCACTTAATGTTGCAACCCAGAGCTGAGCATGGTTGTACTAACCTGTTTGTGGAAAATTTACAAGTGTGCTTTCTCTCTACAGCAACATAAATATATTTTTCACCAGGTCCTATTATAGGTTTCTAGATTACTCTGAAGACATTCCACAGGGCACAATCATGTATTTATGAGATACCTCAACCCTTCCTCTTGCAGAATTTGGGACCCGGCATGGTCTTAAGTAATGGCAATAAGCTTCTTTTCACCGTAGGTTGTCTTTTCAAATGTCTTCAGTCTCCCACTTCAGTTTTCAGGGGAAATATTCAGCTCTGTAATAATAATACCAAGATAACCTGTCGTTGACCTATCTTTAGACTATAATAATTATCCATGCAAGATGATTTTGTGAGATAACATAATGATGTAGGTGCTGTGCTAAGCTACAATGGAAGTGCTCTGTGTTAAGACATCCAACATAAAGCCGATTGTGTCTAGAGAGTTTTTCTTTTCTTTTGTACACATTGTTGAATTTCAGCATAGAGAACATGTTAAAATCCTTTTCTAGCATTGTGTGCAGATCATGCATTTCCATTAGAAAGGCACTGTTTTTGATTAGGAAAAATACAGCCATCTTCCCAGGGAAGCAGAGCATTTCAGGTGTAAAAGAGGATTTGTTCTAAAGAAAGTGATTATAATGGGATTTAATGTAATTGAAAGTCAAGGTACAATAGCTATGCACTGTATCAGTAGCCATATTAAAGTTTTCCTTGCATGTGGATTAGATCTCCTTGTGTAAACAGGAAACAGAGAGCCCCAGCATAAATCACTAATGTGTTGTACAGATTTAGTGTGTCAGGCAATAAAGTCATGCAGAGAAACTTCAATATGTATTCTTTGGTAGATGAAACATGGAATTATTAGGGCTCTACCTTACAACCCTGAAAGGACAAAAAGAGATTAGAGTAAAATGTTACGTACATGATGTCATGAGTAATTAGCTAAAAACATTAGCTTGTGGAGGATCAAGATAAAATTAATCTTCCAAGCTTTAAATTCCCCCAAATGTTAACATTACTGATTGCTCTTTGTTGAAAATTGTCAGTAGTTGAGAGGATCAATTTTCAAATGATTTTCTTGAAGGGCAGAAAAAGAGATAATAATTTTGCCATGAGTTCTTTGTTCAAATTACAATTGTTTGCTGATAGGGCCTATTTAATCTTCAGCATGCAGAAGGTCTTCACAGTTAAAGCTCCTAATGAGAGCATTATTTTCTAATTCCCCCCCTCACTGGAATATCCTTTTAGATAACCAATCTACAGAGCTTGGATTTTAGAACAGCGCTACAGTTCTCTAACAACACAAGACCCACTTAAGTACAGTATAAGAAGGTCAGGAAGGAAATATGTTGTGGCATACAACAGTGCCTGGCAGGAAACAATAGGAAGCACAGAGGTTTATAGTAAAAAAAAAGGTAACTAACATTATAACATTATATTGTAGGGACGCGGTGGCTCAGTGGGTTAGGACACTGAGCTTGTCGATCAGAAGGTCGGCAGTTTGGCGGGTCGAATCCCAAGTGCCGCGTAACAGAGTGAGCGCCTGTTACTCGTCCCAGCTTCTGCCAACCTAGCAGTTCGAAAGCACGTAAAAATGCAAGTAGAAAAATAGGGATCCCTACGGTGGGAAGGTAACAGCGTTCCATGCACCTTTGGCATCTAGTCATGCTGGCCACATGACCACAGAGACGTCCTTGGACAAGCGCTGGCTCTTCGGCTTTGAAACGGAGATGAGCACCGGCCCCTAGAGTTGGAAATGAGTAGCACATATGTGCGGGGGAACCTTTGCCTTTACCTTTAACATTATAAACAAAAAGACTGAGAAATGGATCCAGTGTCCTGGCTGGAGAAGTTATGCTCAGTGTTCTGGGATTTTACAAAGCAAGGCAGTGAATTAAATCCATCCCAAGATATAGCTGCATGAAAACTCCCAGCATCCCAGATTTTGTATTTCAGTCCACTTCGTTAGTTGTAGCTACCATTAGCCTTGACTTATTATACACATAATTGGTGGAAGGGATATTATAGCAAATAGGAATTTACACACAGAAAGAAAAGGAAACAACTATCACATCATTAACTGAGACCATTCACAAAACAGTTGTTGCTGGTAACCCTATCATCTTGGCATCGGTTACAAATAATTAGGAGGGGGAAAAAGACACTATTCTGATTCAAATCACAGAAAATAAAACTGAACTAAATTTTTATTTCCTTATTTACTCCACCATAGTAATTTCAGAAGTAACTTCCCTGAACAACAATTTGTCTGAGGGATAGGGAAGTTAGGTCACCTGCATTTCTCCCCCTACACTTACCAAGCCAACCAGTTACAATACTTTGCATTTTTAAATATATTCAGAAGATTCCACCCACAAAAGGAGGAAAAACAAAATCGAGAACTCTAAAAGGGCCAATCAAACCTGCTTTATGAAAGGGCTCCATTTTTTTTACGCCTATATGGAACTCCTTCCATTATTATCTGCTTTTCATATAAATACAAAGCTCTCAGAATCTTCCAGGTTTCATACCATTCTTCTGATTGTCTTTCCTAATCCAATTCTTCACTCAGGAACTCCAGGCCTCACCACCAGGCAGACTCCAGAAATATTTGCCAAGGCTATTCCCAGTGCTTTTTTTGTAAAAGAAAAAGGTGCCAGAACTCACACAATGTCATACAACCTGCCTTGCCTACCCTACAAGGTTCCATCCAAAAAAGGTGCCGGAACTCCGTTCTGAGAAAAAAAGCCCTGGATATTCCCATCTGCCAACCTGCCAGTGCTTCAGCTACCATTCCTGGCTATCAGTTGTCTTCTGTCCAATCCTCATCCTAGAATTCACTTGTTTCACCAGTTTCGGCTGGGATACCATTCTTAATGTTGCCTCCTCCATTCTACCCATTATTTATTTGGCAGCTGCCCAGTCTACAATAGCAGCTACTATACTTACCCCACAATGGCTATTGTTGTTGTTGTTAGCTGCGAAGTCGTGTCCGACCCATCGCGACCCTATGGACAATGTTCCTCCAGGCCTTCCTGTCCTCTACCATCTTCTGGGGTCCATTTAAGCTCACGCCTACAGCTTCAGTGACTCCATCCAGCCACCTCATTCTCTGTCGTCCCCTTCTTCTATTGCCCTCGATCTTTCCCAGCATTAGGCTCTTCTCCAGTGAGTCCTTCCTTCTCATTAGGTGGCCAAAGTATTTGAGTTTTAGCTTCAGGATCTGGCCTTCTAAAGAGCAGTCAGGGTTTATCTCCTCTAGGACTGACCGGTTTGATCGCCTTGCAGTCCAAGGGACTCGCAGGAGTCTTCTCCAGCACCAACAATGGCTATTATTCATCCCCAAAAGGCCATCTCTCCAGAAGAAATTGCCACCAACTGGCTTTCCTTGCTGCTCTACTATTGTCCGGAGAAAACACAGCACCATCTAACACAGGGGTGTCAAACTCAATTTCATTGAGGGCCGCATCAGCATTGCGGTTGCCTGCAGGGGGCCAGGTGGGTATGGCCTGGGTGGGCATGGCCTACTGGGTGGGCGTGGCTAGAGTGCGTATGGCCTACTGGGTGGGCATGGCCAGCTCTACATCGTTCGCATCAAGGGTGCCTATGGGGGCCTGGGCAGGAGTGGGACAGATCTGAGGTTCTCTGGCAGAAGGAGGGTCTCTGGGCCAGGGCCAAGGCAGTGGGGACCGTTCCCTCACTGTTTCCAGGATGGCTTCGCGAGCCGCATGAAACCACTTCGTGGGCCGGATCTGGCCCCCGGGCCTTGTGTTTGACATGTCTGATCTAACACTTTTAATCTCATTTTGTCCCATTACGCACCAAGTAATCTCTAATTCAATCCTCCATGACAGCAGCCAGTGAGGTCCGACTTCTCCTTAATCTTCTCTCCTTCTAATAAAGAAGGCACTTCATTCCTCACTTTTCCATTTAGAAGTTCACCTGTCATGCAACATTTTCCCTGCAAAATCCTTCTGAAAAAAGACTTAAACCCCCAATACGGTTCATAAAATATCTTCACTGGAAGTCATTTACAAAAAAGAATCCCTATATAGCAAAGAACACCATGCTGAAGCTTAGCAAACTAACCAGTTTAGAGGCTTTTTTCTTCCTTTTTTAACTAAAAATTGTGAAATATCCATAAAACGTATTACACAATACAGAGTGCAAGGACACTGATAACAAAGTCAAAAGCTCCAAAAGCAAACCCTCAGCATAGAACTAGGAGGAGAGAACTTGGGAGATAACAGTAATTTATTTATTTATTTTATTTTAATCCCATTTATATCCCGCCCTTCTCCGAAGACTCAGGGCGGCTTACAAGCTTAGCAATAGCCTTCATTCTATGTATATGCCTGCTTATTAGGGCTTTCGCCCCCCCCCAAGCGGCATTATTACAAAGTCAGCTTATTGCCCCCAACAATCTGGGTCCTCATTTTACCTACCTTGGAAGGATGGAAGGCTGAGTCAACCTTGAGCCTGGTGGGACTCGAACCTGCACTAATTGCAGGCAGCTGGTGTTACTTAAGGAGGCATTAGCCCACTGCTCCACCAAGGCTCATTAACCATGTTAATGATGGTTTGCTGAATTTAGGTATGTCCTGTTTATTGTGGAGCTTTCAGTGTGTCGCTAAAGATGAAGATGCTCACTGTATCTTTAAAAGCCTCCTGACTTACCACCGACAGGAAACAAGAGCATGCATAAATATTGCACTCACAGAGCAAGATAATAATTTTATGAAAACTTAAGTGAAATTGTACTTGCCTGCAAAAACACTTCTCATAGTAGTCCCAACACTTCTTTCAAGTATCTATGGTAAAGGGAGGATAATAAAATGGGAATGGGATTCTGCGTTTGCTTCAGAGTCAAGGAAGCAACCAAATACTGTACCTATTGTGAGATGTCACCACTCCCAGAAAGCATACCGCCACCACCCATATTGGATCCAATGGCCACTCAAGAAGCTATTTTGAACCTTATTTGAATCAGAACAATCCCAGTTTGATCTGTTTCTGAAACACAAGGCCCTAAAAAAATATTTTGATTGGACATGAGCCACAGAATCAGCAGTCTCATGTCAGAATGCTTTGGGTAGGGAACATTTTGTGCATAACTACCATGTTTCCCTGAAAATAAGATCCGATCTTATATTTATTTTTTTTATCAAAAGACCCATTGTGGCTTATTTTGGAGAGATGTCTGACTCTGCGGCTGCCCACTCACTTCATCTCACTGTCTGATTGTTCACAGCCACAATGGGGCAGGAGAGAATGCATCCCATTGGTGTTGCCGCCATGAGGTGAGGCGAGGCAGGTGGGGGGGACTGGAGCTGCCCCACGTGTTCCACACCTGCTAACGACAAGGCCCCTGCAGCCAGGCCACTTCCAGCTCAGTGACTTCCCCCCACACGTTCATTGACCCAGCTGCCCATCCACCTCTTCCCTTTCAATCCCCTCCTGAGCCACACTGCCATGCTATGGAGGATGGGCAGGGAAGGTAATATATACCCACATTAAGCCCACCCATATAGCTGACTTTTCCATTTCAGGTGTGCCACAAATCGTCAAAAATGCTGTGTTTAATGTTGCAATTCATAATTAATTAAGAGTTTGCCGATGGCAATACTTAGGACTGAATTCATATTGGCAGCTATAACACAAAAAGTCCTTTCCTTGGGATCATTAATGTCACCATACATTTGCAGGGTTCTGGCTGCCCCAACCCAGTCTATCAATCCTAAACATCCTCGATAATGAAACCAAGGGAGTCCAGAAGGTTTTCCTATATAATTTCTCAGATGTTTAGCCTCCTTCATAAAAAAAAAGGTGGGATTCTGTTGCCCCTGGTCTACACTCACCAGATAGAGGGACTCTTAAGCTTTGCATGTGGAATTCATGATTACAACACCCAAGCATGTTCCATTGTGCACTGGCTGGCTGGCTTGCACGTTTCTGCAAATTGCTAATCTTTATTTTCCCCCCCCCCCCTCTTTTCTGAGAAAAACCCTTTAGAAAGCCACAAGGATGACTGGAAGGAGAGACAAAGAGAGAAAGCATGCAGTCTGGCTTCCCTTCCCCCACATTACCACTCTGATACAACAGCATTCCTTCCTCACTCGGACAGCAAAGCTAGAAGATTTAAATTGTTTGCTAGGAAGGTCATCCTTTCATAGACAAATGCCTGTTTGCTTTGCCAGTCCCCTCCAGCAACCCACAAGCATAATAAGCCCTGAGAAAACAGCGGTTGTCCTTCACTTATTAATGTGTTTATTAGGCAACAGAGTCCTTTCCAACAACATTTCCCCAAATGCTTTTAAAGGATTGTTCCTCACTGGAGTTGTTCAGCCGCAGTCAGACACAGCCTGGCTCATAGACAAGTCACATACTGTTCACTATCAGAATGGGTCTCGCCCTGAAGAATGCCATCGAATGCTTTGAAAATTAAAATATTATTTGTTGCTTCATCAGTGTTTGTGTTGATAGGTTGTTAAAGCAATATTTTTCTCCTTGAAGATTTTGCTATTATCTTATTATGATTATTTAGTGGCTTAAAGCTAAACCTAAACTTGAACAATAGAAGAAAATAAAAGAATTACAAAGGATCTGGAGGAGAGACACTAAGCCAATATTTTTCAAACTTGGCAACTTTAAGATGTGTGGACTTCAATTCCCAGAATTCCCCAGCCAGTAACATGATCTTGGTCTTATTACAAACAGACCTGATATTTACCAGCAGCAGTTCAAGGCTTTGGAATTTATATGATTGCTTTCTCCTTATGGCCCTCACACATTCTTTCCTTTCCATAAGGAAAAGCCACTTGAAGCCACTTGATAAATTAGATTACATTGCTCTGTCCATTGATGAGATTCTTAGTATTCCCAGATTTCTGTGAACAAATAAAGATGATTGTTAAGGTTTTTCTCACCAGTAATCAAATAATATGTATGACTAGCTTATCAAATGGTTATAGGCACTGTGGGAAATTATCACTTGTTAAAATGTGTACGAAATCTGGGAATGCTAATGCATGTAGCATTCTCCTTAATAATCTTAATAGGAGTTTTATGTCTGTCATTATAGACAGTTTTAAATTTTTGTAATGTAAAAGAAGGAGACTTTTTCCTCAAAACTAGCATTTATAATTTTAAAAAATCCCTTATGGAGTTGAAGAAAACTTTAAAGAGGGTCAAACACAGGGCATAAACTAATTAACAGTAGTTTGTATTTGTACTGAAGATTAAACCAGCTGCTAAGAAAATCGACTAGAGAGCACAGTGAAATATGATTTTGTCATAGCAATTTCATTTCATGAAAATGCAATGATTCCCCTTAATCCTTTCATATGGCATCTCTAGTGAACTTTTGAACCATTTTCTTTCATATAACATCCTATAAGGCAAAGTTATATGGTCTTTAACATCTGATCATCCAAGACCTTCCTACCATTTCTTCTGCTTTTAGAGTATTTTGCCAGCTTATTTCAGGATCACATTATTAGCAAGAAGAGGAGAACAGAACCAGTTCAGGAATTTTAGTAGTTCCTGTAATGTATTGAGATTTTACTTGAATTGTTTCACATGTCTGTTTGAATGCTGCTTAAGGTTGCTCAATTGGTGTGTCTGTGTAACGGTCACTGACTAGCCAGACTTGCTGTCTCCAAGCAGATCATTGGATGATTTGGGGAGGAGTGGGTTCCTTTAAACTATTGGCCGCCACCTAGTGGCCAACCATATAAGTAGCTGCACAGAAGCCTCTGTTTCAGTTCTGTTCATGTTTGCCTCAATAAAGCAATGTTCCTGTTTGCAACCTCTCGTCTCGCTTATTGCCAGCAAAGAACTCACTATACAACATTGGTGACGAAGGTGGGATGGTGCTTCTACAAAAGAGCTTGAAGTCACTAGGGGGTGAGGCCAGCTCAGCGCCTTGCAGGGATCGCATTCCCACCCCCCTCGGTCAGCCTAGCAAGCCACACTAGCAACCACACCTCCTGCGGACCAGTTCCAGGGTCTACAAACAAAACCAGCATTAGGCAACGTGAGAACCAAGCCGCAAAGACCTTCCACCATGGCGAAGGTCAGAAAGCTTGAGGAATCTCATGTCACTCACCCAGAGAGATGGTTGTCCTACATTTCAAGAGTAGAGAACTACCTCCATGCCAACCAAGTTGCCGAAGATGGCCTGAAGGCCACAACACTCCTCTGTATCTGCGGGTCTGCAAAGTTCGACATCGCAGAGAACTTAGTCGCACTGGCACAGCTGGAATCCGTTACTTATGCGGACCTGAAGAAACAGCTTGGTGACCATTTCCAACCGAAGCTGTCGGTGATTGCGTGAGGCATGCAATGAGTACAACAACCCAGCAAGATGGCCATAGATTTCATCACGGCATTGAGACAAGCTTCGGGCCTGTGCCAATTTTCAGACTTGGAAGAAAGGCTTCAAGACCAACTCTTCTGTGGACTAAGGAAAGGAGAGCTTCAACAAAAACCTTTCGCAAAAGAGTCTCTCTCACTCCAGGAAGCACTAAAAGAAGTCATGGTGGACAAAGCTGCTGGTGGGGCCATGAAGGCATTGTGGCCCACCAAAAGTACTCCTCACGAGGAAGCCATCCACCACGAGGACACCAAGCATTCGGAAGATGTGAACTTTGTGGTTGGATCCAACAGCACCATGACAAGTAACTGAAGCCCCCTTACAAGGCAGTTCCCTTCCTTCGGTGTTTGGGCTGTGGTGGCTACCACCAGCGAGCGGACTGCTGGTTCTGGACAGCCATGTGTCAGGCCTGCGGGAAATCTGGCCACATTGCAGCAGTCTGTAGAGGTCACCAGAAGGACCGCCAATCAGACAATCCGATCAGGAGAGGTACCAGGGCCCCGGGGCAGCATAAAGTAGGGTTCTGCTCCAGTCATCAGAGTGTTTGCCGCACTGGAGCTCGCCACACCCTTAAGCCAAAACATCAGCTTCAAGTCGAGCTGCAAGGCGTTAATTGCAGGATGGAACTGGACATTGCTTCAGCTGTATCCATTATTTCCCTGGAGACTTTCTGGTTTGTGTGCAACCGCAGCAAGAGATGGGCCAAGCTTAGGCCATCCAACATCATTCTAACTGACTTCCAGAATTCCCGAGTAGCCATCAAAGGCGAGGCCACCTTGGCCGTCAAATTCAAGGGGTTTTCGGGGGCCCTAGTTGTGATTGTGGTGGAGGGCCAGAGAACAAGCTTAATAGGGCTTGATTGGTTTGATGCACTGGGTATTCAAGTAACCAGGATCCACCAGACACAAGTGGCAAATTTGGCGTCAGTATGCAAGGAATTCGCAGATGTTTTTGACATGATCTGGGAGAGTACAAGGGCCCTCTGATAGCCTTTAAGCTTTATCCTGCCATAACGCCTATTAGGATCAAGCCCCGTAGAGTGCAATTTGCACTAAAACACAAAATTGATGCAGAGCTGGACAAGCTAATTAGTCAGGGGGTACTGCAGCCCGTAGAAGGGGTGAATGGGAAACTCCCATTGTCACACCACTTAAGGCCAATGAGGAGGTCAGGATTTGCGCTGATTACAAGTGCACCATTAATCGGGCACTACAGTAGCACGCATACCCGGTGCCAGTTGTTAGCCACATTTTGGCATTGCTGCAAGGGAGTATCGTGTTTGCTAAGTTAGATTTGGCACAGGCCTATCATCAATTACCTGTGGAAAAGGCCACAATTGTGACACACAGGGGGGCTTTTAAAGTCAAACGCCTTCAATTTGGGGTTAGCGTAGCTCCAGGGATCTTCCAGGGAGTTATGGAGCATACACTCAAGGGCATTCCAGGGGTTTGCCCCTATTTTGACGATGTGCTCATTGCCTGTGAGTCCACTGAGGTGCTTGCAAGAAGGTTCAAAGCTGTCCTTCAATGGTTCCACACAGCGGGACTCAAACTGAAAAGGGACAAGATTGGGGTCTCTTCCACTGAGTTCCTGGGATTCCATATTGATGCTGAAGGCATCCATCCTGCAGAGTCCAGGCTGAAGGCAATTCAGCTGGCACCAAGCCCCAGGTCTAAGGGAAAGCTTCAGGCATTCCTGGGTCTCCTTAATTTTTACCATGTGTTCCTTCCTAACAAGGCCGTAGTGGCAGAGCCATTACACTGGCTCTTAGATAAAAACACCCCATGGAAGTGGACCAATGTTCACAAAAATAGTTTTAAGGCAGTAAAATCACTACTGTCCTCCAATTCAATGCTTACGCATTTTAATGAAACATTGCTTGTATGCATTGCGTGTGATGCATCCCCTTATGGGGTGGGGGCTGTACTAAGCCATTTGTCTAGTGATGGGACTCAAGCCCCCATTGCCTATTATTCAAGGACATTGTCCTCAGCTGAGTGCAATTATGCTCAGATTGACAAAGAGGATTTGTCATGTAGAGCCAGATCTGGCTCCAGCAGCTCGCATCTTGTTAATTCAGGATTTGCCTGAGTTTCCCCTCCATGCTGGGGATGTGGCTGCAGAAACTGCTGCAGACAAAGTTTTAAGTAGAGTTTTGTCATGGATTCACACTGGGTGGCTTGACAATAGCACTGGACCTGAGTTCCAGAGCTACTTTATTCGTAGACACGAGCTTTCAGCTCACAAGGGTTGCATTTTATGGGGGAGCAGGGTTATTCCCAGTTCATTAAGGCACTGTGTGCTTCAGTCTCTGCATGAGGGCCATCCAGGCATAGTCCAGATGAAGGCATTGGCATGGAGCTACCTATGGTGGCCAGGGTTAGATAAGGCTATCGAAGCCCAAGTACACGGGTGTTACAGGTGTCAACATTCCAGACCAGAAATGCCACAGGCCTCCGTCCACTGATGGGAGGAGACTCATACACCGTGGTCAAGGATTCACATTGATTTCGCTGGGCCCTTTCAGGGACAGCTCTTTTTGATAGTGGTCAACAGCCACTTTAAATGGTTGGAAGTAATTCCTATATCTACTATGACTACTGCTAGGACCATCCAGGTGCTTAGGAAACTTTTTGCCACACACGGGCTACTGGACATTGTAGTCTCGAACAATGGGGCCCAGTTCACAGTGGCAGAATTTCAGGGCTTCTTGAGGACTAACTTCATAAGGCATGCAACATCAGCTCCTTTTCACCCCTTGACTAACGGGCAGGCCAAACGCATGATGCACATGACAAAGGAGTCACTCAAGCGTATTGTGACCGGGGACTTGGCACCATAGGCTGGCTGATTTTTTGCTTTGCCAGCACACTATGCTTTGCACAGCAACGGGCAAGAGCCCAGCAGAGCTTCGCTGGGGGAGAAGGCTAATCATAAAACTGGACCGGTTACATCCTGACCGGGTTCTGTAGACACCGCACGCCCAAAGGCTCCAAGGGGGTTGCAAGTGGGTGATGGGGTGTGGGCCCAGAACTATGGGCATGGGAACTTGTGGGTGCCGGGTAAAATTGTCAAAATTTCAGGACCTCTTTCTTACTAGATGGCTATGGATAGGGGGGTGAGTTATTTGCTGCCATATTGATCAGCTGCAAAAGCATTTTGCAGAATGGCCACTAAACGAGGACCTCATGGCAGGTCTGCAATTAGGGCTGGAAACCGGCAGCCAAACAGGGCAGTTCACATGCTCTGAGGACTCAAGCAGTCAGTACAACAGGGAGGTGGTTGTAGATGGACAATGTCCGGGAGAGCAACATGGGTCTCCTGACAGGGAAAGTGAACCCAAACATGGCAACAGCTTCGCTGACACAGCTACCTCATTGGACTTTGGCTTGGGCCGACCAGGAATGGCCAGCCAAAGGGACTTGAGTCAATCTGACTCAGGTGAACCTAAGAACCCAGGTCTACGCAGCCCAGTGGGCAATCTGGTAGACTGAAAGTTGCCTGGATCCCCCAGGTGTTCTGAAAGGTCGCATAAACCACTGCAATATTTACAAGATTATATTCTTAAATAACGTATGTACATTCTAGGGGGGAGGGGTGTAATGTATTGAGATTTTACTTGAACTGTTTCACGTGTCTGTTTGAATGCTGCTTAAGGTTCCTCAATTGGTGTGTCTGTGTAACGGTCACTGACTAGCCAGACTTACTGTCTCCAAGAAGATCATTGGATGATTTGGGGTGGGAATGGGTTCCTTTAAACCTATTAGCCGCTGCCTAGTGGCCAACTGTATAAGTAGCTGCACAGAAGCCTCTGTTTCAGTTCTGTTCCTGTTTGCCTCAATAAAGCAATGTTCCTGTTTGCAACCTCTCATCTTGCTTATTGCCAGAAAAGAACTCACTGCACAACAGTTCCCTTCCCCAGCAATCTGAGAGTATGATTTCTTTCTCTCTTTGATCTTGATTTTGAGATTTTTGAATCAATGATTCTTGACATGCAGAAAACAACACATATGCATTCCTCCCCAATCAGTGTACACTTGAGGATCTCATGATAGCACAACAGAACACAATTAATGTTGCTAGTTTCTGGGCAAGATCTGTTTAATATGTACATATTTTAATCTTGTATATTATATTTTATGTCATATAGTATGCCTTATTTTAATTGTGATTCTTCTGACATGAATAAACAATCACAGATGGAATGGCAAGAGAAATCCATGCAGAGAGACTAGCTAAGAAACCAATTGTCCACGGTTCTAGAAGCTACAGCAAAGAGTGATGTACCCAAAGAGCCAGATAAGATATCATACATTGAGAAGCTGACCACCGCACAGAAGATAGGATGGAGGAAAGGAAACATGACTGGTTGAGAGAAGCAGAATAGATTTCTAAGAGATCTTGTGCAACAAAGTCTTTATACAGCAGAACCAGCTTCTGGTGTAATACTGTATGTACATTTATGTCAACTGTACGTTTTGTTGGGCAGTTTGTCTGCATTCTGAGTTCCCAGATGAAAAATAATTGTAAGCAATTTATGATGCTTTATGACACGCCTGAGATCCAGTTTGGGGTAGTCGTTAAGGCACAAGTTCAAAACCAAAAGACGATTCTAGTCCTGCCTTAGTCACAAAGCCAGCTGCAAGACCTTGGGACAATCACTCTCTCTCAGATCTAGGAAGCAGTCAAGGGCAAGCATCTGAAAAACCTTGCCAAGAAAATTGCAGAAACTAGACCTGGAGAAGGAAATGGCAACCCACTCCAGTATCTTTGCCATGAAAACCCTATGGACAATACCAAAAGGCAAAAAGATATGATGCTGGAAGATGAGCCCCTCAGATCAGAAGGCGTCCAATATGCTACTGGGGAAGAGCAGAGGGCTAGTACTAGTAGCACCAGAAAGAATGAAGCGACTGGGCCAAAGCCGAAAGGACACTCAGCTGTGGATGTGTCTGGTGGTGAAAGGAAAGTCCGATGCTGTAAAGATTTTTTCTCCATAGGAACCTGGAATGTAAGATCAAGGAAAGCTGGACGTGGTCAAACAAGAGATGACAAGACTGAAGATTGACATCTTAGGAATCAGCGAACTAAAATGGACAGGAATGGGTGAATTTAATTCAGATGACCATCAGGTATACTACTGTGGGCAAGAATCCCTCAGAAGAAATGGAGTAGCCTTCATAGTCAATAAAAGAGTAGGAAAAGCAATACTGGGATACAATCCTCAAAATGACAGAATGATCTCAGTTCAAATCCAAGGCAAACCATTCAATATCACAGTAGTCCAGGTCTATGCCCCAACCACCAGTGCTGAAGAGGATGAAATTGATCGGTTCTATGAAGCCCTACAGGACCTTATAGAACTAACACCAAAAAATGATGTTCTTATCATCATGGGGGACTGGAATGCTAAAGTAGGAAGCCAAAAGATAACCAGAATAACAGGCAAGTTTAGCCTTGGAGTACAAAATGAAGCAGGGCACAGGCTGATAGAATTTTGTCAAGAGAATACGATGGTCATAGCAAACACTCTTTTCCAACAACCCAAGAGACGGCTCTACACATGGACATCACCAGACAGTCAACACAGAAATCAGATTGACTATATGCTTTGCAGCCAAAGATGGAGAAGCTCTATACAGTTAGTAAAAACAGGAGCTGACTGTGGCTCAGACCATGAGCTTCTCATTGCAAAGTTTAGGCTTAAACTGAAGAAAGTAGAGAAAAGCACTAGACCACTCAGGTATGAATTAAATCATATCCCTGTTGAATATACAGTAGAGGTGACAAATAGATTTAAGGAATTAGATCTGATAGACAGAGTGCTGAAGAACTATGGACAGAGGTTCGCAACATTGTACAACAGGTAGCAACCAAAACCATCCCAAAGAAAAAGAAATGCAAGAAAGCAAAATGGTTGTCTGAGGAAGCTTTGCAAATAGCTGAGGAAAGGAGGGAAGCGAAAGGCAAGGGAGAAAAAGAAAGATACGCCCAATTGAAGGCAGAATTCCAGAGAATAGCTAGAAGAGATAAGAATGCCTTCTTAAATGAACAGTGCAAAGAAATAGAAGAAAACAATAGAATAGGAAGGACCAGAGATCTTTTCAAGAAAATTGGAGAGATGAAGGGAATGTTTCATGCAAAAATGGGCATGATAAAGGACCAAAATGGCAGGGACCCAACAGAGGCAGAAGAGATTAAGAAGAGGTGGCAAAATTACACAGAAGAACTATACAAGAATGAGCTTAATGTCCCTGATAATCACAATGAGGTGGTCACTGACCTCGAACCAGACATCCTAGAATGTGAAGTGAAGTGGGCCTTAGAAAAGCTGAGCAATAACAAAGCTAGTGGAGGTGACAGTATTCCAGCTGAGCTATTCAAAATCTTAAAAGACGATGCAGTAAAGGTGCTACACTCAATTTGCCAGCAAATTTGGAAAACTCAACAGTGG
Organism: Vipera ursinii; assembly: GCF_947247035.1. Lineage (NCBI taxonomy): Eukaryota > Metazoa > Chordata > Lepidosauria > Squamata > Viperidae > Vipera > Vipera ursinii. Next base: position 268,234,897 of record NC_139512.1, on the reverse strand, counting down.
CCACAGGATTGGAAAAGATAAGTTTACATTCCAATTCCAAAGAAAGGCAGTGCCAAAGAATGTTCAAACTATCACACCATTTCACTCATTTCTCATGCTAGTAAAGTTATGCTTAAAATCCTACAAGCTAGACTCCAGCAGTATGTGGATCGAGAACTACCAGAAGTACAGGCAGGATTTCGAAGAGGCAGAGGAATGAGAGATCAAATTGCCAACGTACGCTGGATCATAGAGAAAGCTAGAGAGTTCCAGAAAAACATCTACTTCTACTTCATTGACTATGCTAAAGCCTTTGATTGTGTGGATCATAACAAACTGTTGCAAGTTCTTAAAGAGATGGGAGTACCGTACCAGACCATCTTATTTGTCTCTTGAGAAACCTATATGCGGGCCAAGAAGCAACAGTGAGAACTGGACACAGAACCACTGATTGGTTCAAAATTGGGAAAGGAGTCCGGCAAGGCTGTATACTGTCAGCTTGCCTATTTAACTTATATGCAGAGCACATCATGAGAAAGGCAGGGTTAGAGGAATCAAAAGTTGGAAAGATGCCGGAAGAAATATCAACAACCTAAGATATGCAGATGATACCACTCTAATGGCAGAAAGTGAAGAAGAACTAAAGAGGCTCTTGTTGCAGGTGAAGGAGAGTGCAAAACTTGAGTTGAAACTTAACATTAAGAAAACCAAGATCATGGCATCTGGCCCTCTCAATTCCTGGCAAATAGATGGGGAAGAAATGGAGGTAGTGACAGATTTTATTTTCCTGGGCTCCAAGATCACTGCAGATGGGGACTGTAGCCAAGAAATTAAAAGACACTTGCTCATTGGGAGGAAAGCCATGGCAAATCTAGACAGCACACTGAAAAACAGAGACATCACCCTGTCAACAAAAGTGTGTATAGTCAAGGCTATGGTCTTCCCAGTTGCAATGTATGGCAGTGAAAGCTGGACCATAAAAAAGGCTGAGCACCAAAGAATTGAGGCCTTTGAACTATGGTGCTGGAGAAGACTCCTGCGAGTCCCTTGGACTGCAAGGCGATCAAACCGGTCAGTCCTAGAAGAGATCAACCCTGACTGCTCTTTAGAAGGCCAGATCCTGAAGCTAAAACTCAAATACTTTGGCCACCTAATGAGAAGGAAGGACTCACTGGAGAAGAGCCTAATGCTGGGAAAGGTTGAGGGCAATAGAAGAATGGAACAACAGAGAATGAGGTGGCTGGATGGAGTCACTGAAGCAGTAGGTGTGAGCTTAAATGGACTCCAGAAGATGGTAGAGGACAGGAAGGCCTGGAGGAACGTTGTCCATAGGGTCACGATGGGTCGGACACGACTTCGCAACTAACAACAACAACAGACCAGGAGTAGGCAACCTTGGCCAGAATGGCTGGCTCAGGAATTCTGGGAGTTGGAGTCCACAAGTCATAAAAAAGCCAAGGTTGCCTACCCCTGAACTAGACCATGCAATTATCAGGAGTTAAAACTGACTCAAAGGCACACACACACACACAAATTACAAACCTAAGTTTTGCTAAAAATCTATTACTTGCATCATGACAGAAGTTGCATTGGGAGTTTTGTTACAATAACTACTGTTATTTTTGTTTTATTTTTATGCTTTTGATTTTTTAATAATTGGATACCAAGAGAAATGTTGTTTTTTAACAAAAGAGAGTGAAACATTCTCTATGCTATTGTCAAATCCTTGGCTATATTTGCTGCTTTTCCATTTTGAGCAAACAAAATAATGTTTCACCAGTAGTAGTTTTTTTTAAAATCTTTTCCCAGTGTTTTGGCATACTATTTTTTTTAAAAAAAGTCTGTATTTCCAAAACATGGTCACTAGGTAAATCTTCTTACAAAATATACTGTGTGGAGGATGCAGTTGCTTTATATAGTTCTGACTCTCCAAGTGTGGGAGGTGTTTCCTGTTTTATCCAATTTTATTTTTTAAAAAAGTAAAGTAAAACCAAAGACTGACATTACTACAGTAAGCTTGCAATGTGTATACGTGGGGGAAATCAGTATGTAAAATATACTATTCTGGTCAACACTGTATGGTGCTGAAACATCAGAAACTGACAACTTTGAATCGGATTCAAATCCTACAGATGTATAAAATGAACTGCTTGGACTAAGGCAAATTAATCTGATCTTATTTACTCTGGAAGATTCTTGGGTAATAAATAATCTCATACATCTATCAACTATATAACAGGAAGAAGATGTAATCTAAGACAGTCAGACTGCATTTCCAGAAGTACAGGTAGTCCTCAAATTACAACAGTTCGTTTAGTGATTGTTCAAAGTTTACAACAGCACTGAAAAAAGTGACTTATGGCAGTTTTTCACTCTTAAGACCATTTCAGCACCTATATGGTCATGTGATCAAAATTCAGATGTTTCGCAACTGACTTGTCTGTATGACAGTTGTAGTGTCCCAGGGTCATGGGATCCCCTTCTGCGACCTTCTGACAAGCAAAGTCAATGGGGAAGCCAGATTCACATAATGACTGCATGATTCACCTAACAACTGTGGCAAGAAAGGTTGTCAAATGGGGCAAAATTCACGTAACAAATGTCTCAGCAAGAGAAATTTTGGACTCAGTTGTGGTTGTAAGTTGAGGATCACCTGTATAATGTATTACATATTATACAGGACCACCTGTATAATTCTGGTGCTGCTCTTATTGCTCATAAGAGACAAGAGTATGTAGTTCACGCAGGGTGTGTGTTGGTGGTTGGTAGCAAACAATTAAGTGGTAAAACAATTGAGACCCAACACCTGGATTTATTTTGGATATGTCTTTCTAAACTCTGGGAATGGGGATTTATTAAATTTTTTAAAAAGCAAGATGAGGTACAGACCAGGGCAACTTCTACAGGTAAGCACAAATGGAAGACAAACTTTGCAACAATAACGTCCAAAAGTGTGGAGAAATCCAAGGATGGGGAATATAAGTAAAATCTTATTCTAGGCACGTTGCAGGCAGCAACTGAGCTGCAGGTGGGGGGGGGGAGTTTAAAGTATTTGCAGTTGAGAACCAGAAAGAGTTGTCTCCTCAGAGTCCAGAGGTTCTTGATAAGATGTGACTGGGAAATTCAGGCAGGTTAAACTTCGACAATTCAAAAGAGTACCGTAATATTTGACCTGGAGGACATGCGGTCAGAATAGAAGGAACACATTACTTATTGCTTAACTTATGCAAAAGAGAATCTGAGAAACTATGAGAAAAAGCAAGAGACACTGTGAAAACTGATGGAGAACAAAATATTCCCAGAATTTAAAGAAGAAAAGATCTTTAAGAACAAGCTTTCAGAACAAGCAGTCATGATAGCCATGGAAAGACAGGGAGTGAATAGAAAGAATGTACAATAGCTGAATGCAGACTTTAAACATTTAGGAAGGATAGCAAAGGTATCTAAACTGAGAATGTTAACAAATGAAGGACAATAATAAGACAAAGAAAAATAAGATGTTTTAAGAACATCAAAGAAATCCCAGGAAACCTTACTACACTTGAGCAGGACTATTCAAGAATAATCATGGAAGGGACTAAATAGAGGCAAACGAGGATAAAAGAGGAAGTCTATAGGAAAATCCTTTATAAACATGATTGTACAATGACAGAAAAAATTAGAGGGACATTGTATTCAAAAGTCAGCTATGTTAAAAAGTGACCTGCCAGAGCAAAATCATCAGGCCCAAAAGATATATCCATTTAATGGTTTAACACTGTAGAAGAGATATTTAGAGTGGCCCTTAAAAGTTTGTAAACCCTTTTGAACTTTCAATATTTCTGCATTAATATGGTCTAAAATATGAATTGTCTTCTGCACAAATCCTAAACTAGATAAAGAGAGTCGAGTTAAACAAATGAGTCAAAATTGAGGGAAATGATCCAAAAAAAGACTATTAATCTGATGGAGGTCAGTGTCAAATATAGATAAGATTAAAAAGACTAATTATACTTCTGATCAGAATAGTTACAGCAGTCGTGTTTTCAGTGCTGATATACTGTATACATTTCTGTAAACTGGACGTTGAGGGATAATACCAGAAAGGCCCTTGTATTAGGCTACTGCTAAGCTTGTAAGCCGCCCTGAGTCTTCGGAGAAGGGCGGGATATAAATGGAATTAAAATAAAAATAAATAAATAAAATAAATTAGGGATTTGGAGATGGTTAATAAAAAAAATGCCATGGACTATAAGAATGTATAATCCATTGAGCCTGGTCAAAATAAAAGTACTATGAAAAATATCTGAGATTTAGACATAATAACGTGAAGCAGAAGCAAAGATATTCTTGCAATTTTACAGGGTTATATTACTAGAATCTCATCCAAAGGCATCTACTCATACAGCTTACCATGAAGATCAAGTAAATTAAGGAGTAGCAATGCTACTGCCAGATATTCAAAAATAGATACTTCAGAAACTTAATCTACACCCCCCACCACCACCCATTTCAAGTTAACAAAACAAACATTTGTTTTTCTTTCTGTTTTCTTTGGCTTCTTTGGCTTTGCATATTCCCATTGTGGTCAGAGTTGATTAATATCCCTCTGTAAATTTCTGAGTATTCATAAGGGAATATTTATTCCTTTACATATACATTATATGTATTCATTGTAGTGCCTCTTTTATATATACATTCCAACTGATAAGCAGAGAAAGCCAAATAATTTTGTACTTCTCTTCTGATGTTCCCTTCTGTGTTCTAAATATATTAGATAAATAAACCTATAAAAATAGAGTATTTTCAACCACCAGAAGTGGACCACAGGAGGCAAGTATTATATTTTATCCTGTGCATTTTATCCTTTAAGTGAAGGTCATTGGAGTTGCTAGTTATATGTAATATTGAATGCTTGAAGCAATGTAGAAAATAATCTTTTAAAATGTGTGAGTAAACATAATGCAGACTAAAATCAGGTGCCATTGCTCTGTTGTATTAAATGGCACAAAACACAACTGGGGCTCTAGTTTGAGTCATTTCAGTTCAAGCCTAATTCTTTCCATACTGTACATTTCCTAAAGCTGCTTCTTTACAGATCTGACTGTATGAAGTGGTAGGGCTAGTACCTTAAACTTTCTAATGTGAAGTATATATTACCACTGAGACCCTATAGCAGGAGTCTTCAAACTTGGTCCTTTTATGACTTGTGGACTTCAACTCCCAGAATTCCTCAGCCAGGCACGCTGGGTGAGGAATTCTGGGAGTTGAAGTCCACAAGTCATAAAAGTGCCAAGTTTGAAGACCCTACCCTATAGTGATTGTCACAACTAATGACCCTGGATTTTGAAAGGACCAAGAGTAAACATCAGCCTGTTGCCATTCAGTACCAGTTATGGTCCCAAGAACTATGCAGAAAGTTGAAAGGCTTTGAAATGAAGAGACGGCTTTGGATACTTTTGGCATACAAACATCCCAGCCACCATACAATTGTATTTATTTGATTACAAACTGAAGGATAAGTTGAATTCAAGTTGCTAGCCCCTGCTTCACATAACCTTTCAACCAACTATATCGCTTCAAACACCTTAATTCAGTGAAGCAGAATTAAAATCATTGACCTTTCATTCTTTCCTAATCCCTTCCCCTCCTACTTTTAATAAGCAAACAACATGGCTCTCCATACCATTTTCTCAAATAGTACACCAAAAAGCCTTCAGATGTCTGAGCCTCATCAGCAAAAATCAAAATTTGAAAATTAAAATATTTTATTTTATAGTTCCCCATTGTAGTTGTTGAACCAGTGGGCGTGAGCTTAAATGGACTCCAGAAGATGGTAGAGGACAGGAAGGCCTGGAGGAACGTTGTCCATAGGGTCGCAATGGGTCGGACACGACTTCGCAGCTAACAACAACAACAACATTGTAGTTGTGGAAATTTGAGGGAACAAGAAGCATCAGCATAGGAATATTCTTCTCTCTTGGAAGGTAAGAGAGCTTTATCCATAAATATACACAAAGAAATAGCTCTTTTTCTAATTTTATAAGAAGCACTGTCATATAGGTGTGCCAAACAAATTACCAACCGATAAGGCAGTATTTATTGGAAGAACTAAGCACTCCGTTAAGGTAAGGGATTTTGGAGATTCGTTTTAACATTCTTAGTGGGACAACCAATCAATGCTTTTACGTTCATTGCATTGGTCAGCTCCTTGTCTATGTTGCAATGTAATTGTCTCAAACTTTAATTCAATAAATTAAGGAGATTTTCACTCCTATTCACCATCAATGGATGGCCTTAGGCCTTTTTAGGATCCATCAATGGTTGGAAGTAAAAATGTTCCATCTTATTCTTTCCCATTCCAGGGGGAAAATGGCTTCAGCAAACTCCAGGGTTGATATTGTTTTCCCAGTACCCAAAAGCTTCATTAAAATATATCCAGAAAGGAAAATGTGTGCCAGAAATATTGTCACAAATCCAAGTACTTTTCCTTACTTTTTCTCATTTATTGTTCCAAGTACCAGACTTGGAAGAGAGGATTGGGGCATGAGGAGAGCAATAAGCAGATAGTTAACTTACCACGGTCACCTAAATGCTGTGATTGTTGGATTAAAAGTTTTGAGAGAAAGGGGAAAAAGAGATTTATTTTATCTTTCCCATCTGTTTCCATTTGTACTTCTACCTGGAAAGAGAGGTAGCTGTTTTACAAGCAAGACAAGGCAAACTAATCAGTATTGTGTGTAAGGTCATTTTCTGACTAGTGATTAATCACCCAACCATCATTGAACCAAAATAACAATTATAATGACATGCTTTCAGACACTTCAACAATGGGTAGTAATATTCTGAAGACACTTTTAGCCACTAATCAGGAAATGGCCAATGTTCAAATTATCCTTGATCAAGAAATTAAAAGCTTTATCTCAAAGTAAATCATGGCTACATTTGTGGGAACTGAAATAATTAAACAGAAACAGAAAACTGATTTCTGAATATGTATAAATCTCTGCCATGATCATTATGGAACAACATATGTGGATAAGATCTGTGCTACTGATGGGATAATAATGTCATTCATAATACTGAAATTCCTGTGAAGTTAAATATAAATTTAGCCTGAATGCAACAGGATATTGATTCATTTTTTGTTATTTCTGAGGCAAGGTTCTCTTCCCTACTTCATAAACTTGGCAACAAGTTTATTTTTAATTATGACATTTACAAAACACTTGTAATACAATGTCCTGGAACTAGTTTTATTATTAGGCAATATGGGATGGCTTTTGTAAGTATTACAAAAGAAGCCTAGTGCTACGTATTTGACTTATCTATAGTATTGTTTATATTTATTTGTGAAATTAGGGTGTTTTTTTCAGGGGTGCTCAGGGTGCCTGAGATTTTTTTGCCTCATCAATGAAAATATATTTGACATCTGAGATTGCCAGTCTCCTCAATACCAGGTAGGAAAGGTCTTAAATTTCCGACTAGTCTACATTTGCAAATACCAGTGACAGCCAGCAGAATCTTCTCCACAAATTCATCTAAAGGATATGATTGTCCAATTAACAAACATAATGGCCCAATGAACAACATATCAATGGCCCATCTCTTTTCTGTGAGTGTGCACATACTCAAACACATACAAACACATACAAGCAACCAACCTATCTATCTAATATTGCCTTGCCGTGTCAGATATAGTATCTGCATAGATTTTCTACTTGCTATATCTAATTACTGAAAATAAATTATCTATCAATCAAGAAACTATCCATAAGGAGAGGAAGCAATGAACTGCTACTTCTTCCAGTTATGGACTTTCTGAGTCTCCACTGGGGAAATAACCAACAACAGCACTGAGAAAGAAATTGCTCTCTTTATTCGCTTCCCTGTTTAAATTTTCTGCTACCAAGCTTTAGCCAATATATACAAACAGAACTAGGGAGAAAAGAAAAAGAAAGCAAATATGATATTCCTTCTTTGCTTATTGATAAGTGGCATCATTTTCTCTATTTCCCTATATAATTTTAAAAAGCAAACAAACATTAACACCAATGTTACACAACTCAGTTTCCTTGGATCACTTCTTGTTATGTGTCTTTTTAATTCAACTAGTGCCATATATATAATGTTTCTACCATTTGTTTAAGTTCATTTATGAATTTATCTTTTTCTGGAGTCATGCAAGTCCACTAAATCTATGAAATGGTGTGAGTTCATACCACACAGAAAGCCACCGCAAACCTCAATTTAATGCTAACCAAGTTAAGTATGTTACACAAATGCAGCTGCTTGTCCTTTATTTGGCACATTTAAGTGTGTGTTATGTCAAGCCAGCCAAAGGAGAAGAGGAAGAATTTGGGGAAAAAAAGAATGTTTTTTATCATTTATTTTTATAGTGGGACATGTCACGAACCGCAAGTATATTGGAAAGGAAGTGGGAGGCTATTGCAAGTTCTTTGTTCCTAAGTAAAAAAAAATGTGTTCACAACTGTGCAGCTGTGCAAGAGGACCAATTGTAAAATTAAAAAGTTGCAGCTTTTCCATTAAAAATTGGTGTCTGAAAAATGGCTGAATGATCACTGCCAACATCAAAGAAGAAAAAGGAGACTCACAAATCTGCTCTCGGATACCTTATGTCAAGCCCCTCGGGCTCGACAACACACCGGGACACAGGGGAGCACTTGGAGCAGTCGGGAGGAGATCCAGCCACGCCCACTCCCAACAGCTGCAAGGCGGCCGAAAGCCATCTCGAGCGCACACGCTGGAGCCGCGCCAGCCCGATCAGCTGTGCGGCAGCTGAAAGCAACCTCGGGCGAACACGCCGGAGCCGCGCCAGCCCGATCAGCTGTGCGGTGGCCGACAGCAACCTCGGGTGAACACGCTGGAGCCGCGCCAGCCCGATCAGCTGTGCGGCGGCCCACAGCAACCTTGGGCGAACACGCTGGAGCCGCGCCAGCCCGTTCAGCTGTGCGGTGGCCAAAAGTGAGTATCGGCAGCCGCATAAGACCTACAGAGCCGCTCCCGCTACAGCCGGACGTTTCAGCCACTTGCATACCGGCGGCGGGGCAGGGCGCTCTACAGCTGCGCTCGGACAATGGGGCCTGCCAGGGGGCTGCGGGTGTGGCACGGAATACTGAGTTGGTGGAGGGGAGCACAAAGGGGACTTTAGAGTATGGGAGAGGGGGATGCTGGACTTACACCTTCCTTCACGCTGTATGGACCTCGGCGTCAGGGGAAGAAGCAGGGCGTGGGGCGACGGGATAGGGGGGTGGGGTCTTTACGCAGTTCAGGCGGATGCTGGTCTGCGCGGGGAAGGGGTGGAGCAACGGGTGGGGCTGTTATTCAATTATTGGCAATGTTTAAAAGACGCATTGGGGGCGAGCGACTCCCAACGCTGACTTTGCAATTGCTTGGATATCCTGCTAGTAAAGGAACTCTCACGGTCAACCGTACTACGTCGTCATTTTTGCTCGCGTTCTCCGGTGTAGACGGGGATTTGACACCTTACTTTAGAAACATAAAGATTGTAATGTAGTGGGTCCGATGCAAGGAAGAGACACCAGCTGGAGTACGTGTTCAGCTCTTTATTGGGGGGGGGGGGGTAGCGTACTGCCAGAACAAGGGCAGGGCCCCAGTACCTTCGAATGGCGATTCCTCCGGTTGCAGCTCGTGGATCTCCTCTCGGGGGGGCAGCGGCTACGACAGACCGTGGCTATGTGGCCTGTTTTCTTGCAGGCCTGACACGTGGCTGACCGGAACTTGCAGAGGCTGCGCACGTGGTTTCCACCACACCCTGCGCACTTCTGCGGGTTGGTAGCGTTGCTAGAGGGCCTGGGCTTGTCTGGCCGTCCGCCTCGATGGTCGGGCGTTGATTTCCACTGGAGGAGGTCGATGCTTTGTCCGCCCTCGTCTTAGGCAACCTGCTGGTGGATGCTGGCTGCCAGGCCGCTGGGGTTGGCTTCATGGACGGCCTGGACGGCCCTGCAGGCTGCCTCGTGGGCCAGGATGGCGTCCTGGGCTTCCTGGAGCGAAACCTCCTCCCTCTCGAACAGGCGCTCCTGCAGTCTCATGTCCCGTAGGCTGCAAACCAGCCTGTCTCGTAGCCACTCCTCCAAATTTGAGAACTTGCAGGCGACGGTGGCTTCTCGTAAGGCGGCGATGAAATTGGCCCCTGACTCATCGGGCCGGTGGTTCCTCCTCTCGAACTGGGCTCGGGCAGCCAGCTTGGATCTGCGGGGCCGGAAATTGGCATTCAGCTTAGCTACGAGGTCTCGGTACGAGATGGTATCGATGGCCTCTGGAGCGAACAGGTTTGTGGTGACCTCAAGGAGTGCTGATCCACCTAGGCAGAGCAGGGCTGCCGCTTTCGAGCCGTCTTCCAAGATTTGGTTAAATCTCATGTACAACTTGACGTGCGACAGGTACCGGGCCCATTTCTCTGGGTGGCGGGTGTCGAACTTGCGGGGCAGCCCAGCTCATGCCATTGTCCCATCGGTCATTGCGGCATGTGGTTCCGTTGCTAGCGTGGCGGCCTGAGCCAGTGTCTCGCAGTGGCGGTGCCTGGCGGTCGTGTTGGGAGGAAGGGAAGATTCCTCCTTCCTTCAGCGTGCGGTGCGCTCCCCAAGTGACTTCAGCTCCTTGTCAGCAGCAAATCCCATCCTCGTTGCCACTGTAATGTAGTGGGTCCGACGCAAGGAAGAGACGCCAGCCGGAGTACGTGTTCAGCTCTTTATTGGGGGGGTAGCGTACTGCCAGAACAAGGGCTACCTGGCCTCCTTAAATACCCAGCCAGGTAGGTGACCAGCCAATGGGGTTGGCCCTAGGTTTCCCGCCAAAAATAGGTTTCCCGCCAAAACCGTCCAGGCCAACGCCCCTTGGTGGCTGTTGCTATGCAGATGACTTGGATACATAACAAAGATGGTGGCAAATTAGTTCAAATATTTCCACAGAAAAGAGTTGTGACTCCTTCTGACTAGAAGACATCACAAAAATTACTAACAACAACAAATCATTTTTATTTAAAAATGGGGAGGGGGAGAGAGAGAGAAGTATGTACTCAGGGAGAAACAGTGTCTAAGAAACAAAACTGAAAGCATGCTGTGCCCCATTCAATTGAGTCAAATGATGCAGTATTTTATAAAATATAAAGTAGACCCTGAGTAGGAATTATTTTTTCTTCATAGATTGGTACAGGGGTGTCAAACTCAATTTCATTAAGGGCTGCATCAGCATTGCGGTTGCCCTCAAGGGGCCGGGTGGGTGTGGCCTGGGTGGGCGTGGCCTACTGGGTGGGCATGGCTAGAGTGCATATAGCCAAATGGGTGGGCATGGCCAGCTCTACATCGTTCACATCAAGGGTGCCTATGGGGGCCTGGTCAGGAGTGGGACAGATCTGAGGGTCTCTGGCAGAAGGAGGGTCTCTGGGCCAGGGCCAAGGCAGTGGGGGCCGTTCCTTCACTGTTTCCAGGATGGCTTCACGGGCCACATGAAACCACTTCGTGGGCTGGATCCGGCCCCCGGGCCTTCTGTTTGACATGTCTGGATTGGTAGGAGACAAATCTGTAACTAATGTCACAATGATATCATCACAAGCTGCTTTGATGAATGACAGTCAAAGAGTATGCAGAGGTGAGCATTATCCTGAATAGGTCTGACATATCTGAGATCAGGCATTGAATATGATGGCGTCAATGAAATCAACTACAGATAGTCCTCAACTTACAGGAGTTCATTTAGTGACTGTTCAAAGTTACAATAGCAATGAAAAAGATGACTTATGACTATTTTTCATATTTATGACCATTGCAGCATCCCCACGGTCATGTGATCAAAATTCAAATGCTGGGCAACTGGTTCCTATTTAGGATGGTTGTAGTATCCCGGGGTCATGTGATCCCCTCTTGCAATCTTTTGACAAGCAAAGTCAATGGGGGAACCAGATTCACTTAACAGTTGTGTTACTAACTTAAAAACTGCAGTGATTTGCTTACCAAATGTAGCAAGAAAGGTCGTAAAATGTCAGAACATTTTTATTTATTATTTAAAAAATTGTGTTTAAAAATACTGCAATTCTTTGCAATGTCCTGAGATTGTGAAATATTTCTGTTTAGGTAAATTTCTATAGCTAGTCATTTGGTATTCATAATTATATATGAATTTACTCATTAAAATCATTACAAAAGCTATATTGTATTTCTGAGATATTTAGCCCTGCTAAGTTACCTACTATATTTCTCTTCTGGGCTCTAGGCAGGGTAGGGCATAGTACTAAGCAGTCAAGCAACTGCCTTGAGGAAGTAATTTTAGGTAGCCATGAAAGGGAGGCATGTTGTTTATTATTACCTAATTAATTAATTTTTACAGTAGCATTTTTGCTGCCCTGGAAGACAATGGACCCTGTTTTACTGTCAGTGCCAAAACTAGTTTTCTAGCCTTGGGTGGCTTTGATTGGCAAACAAGTGCTAATTTTGCCGTTGCCTCAGGCAACCAGCAGCCCTGAGAAGCAATGGCACTTAAGACTTATATACTGCTTCTCAGTGCTTTACGGTCCTCTCTAGGCCCTCTCTACATTTAGGCAGGAAAAACCAAATGAACAGGTACAGTATAGGTCACGGGTGTCAAACTCGCCACGTCACGTGACATGTCACTACATATCATGACTCTTTTTGCATTGCTGGCAATGGGGTGGGCACGGATTCAGTATGATGAAACTGACTCACAGGCCGGCAGTTTGACACCCCTGATATAGGTGGTACCTTGCTCAATAGTAGTAACTGTGAGAGGAATCTCAGAGTCCTAGTGAACAATCACTTAAATGTGAGCCGGTAGTGTGCTGCAGCTACCAAAAAAGCCAACATGCTGCTAGGCTGCATTAACAGAGGGATAGAATCAACATCAAGTGAAATGTTAATACCACTTTATAATCCCTTGGTAAGGCCGCACTTGGAATAATGCATTCAGGTTTGGTTACTACAATTTTAAAAAGATGTTGAGACTCTAGAAAGAGTACAGAGAAGAGTTAAAAGGTGATTAGGGGACTGGAAGCTAAAGCATATAAAGAATGGTTACTGGAATTGGGTATGTCAACTTTAATGAAAAGAAGGACTAGGTGTGACACAATAGCAGTGTTCCAATATTTCAGGGGTTGCCACAAAGAAGAGGGAGTCAAGCTATTCTCCAAAGCACCTGAAGGCAGGACAAGAAGCAATGGATGGAAACTAATCAAAGAGAGAAGCAACCTAGAACTAAGGAGAATTTTCCTAACAGCTAGAACAATTAATCAGTGGAACAACCCGCCTCCAGGAATTGTGAATGCTCCAACACTGGAAGTTTTTAAGAAGACTGAAATGGTATAGGGTTTCCTGCCTGAGCAGGGGGTTCCAATTCAACCCTTACAACTCAGTATTATTATTGTTGTTGTTGTTATTTGGTTTACATATTGCCCCCAACAATCTGGATCCTTCTTTTACCTCAGAAGGATGGAAGGCTGAGTCAACCTTGAGCCAGTAAAACATGAACTGCTGAACTGTTGGCAGCCAGCAGTCAGTAGAAGTAAGCTGCAGTACTGCATTCTAACCACTGTGCTACCATGGCTCTTGTCCAGAGAAACAGCTCTCTTGACAACGACAATGCAAGAGTTTTCTTCGTGGGCATGTAACACCGCTTGGCTTGTTTTCCCTAAGGAATGTATACTACACAGGTGTAAACTCAAGAAATTCAAGACTTCATGGTCTCCATTCCAGAGTGAAATACATTCTTGTTTGTGAATTAAGAAGCAAAAGGCTATATTTCTTCTTAAGTTCTTAAAATAAGATACAGATTTTCATGGCAGGATCCTGTTACTTCTCCATCCTTCTCCTCCTGCTAAGGGACAAAGAAAGCTGGTAATAAAAATTGTTGGCACCTATAACTTGCAAACCATCCTTAATCTCCAACCCTAGCCCCTAACTCTGGGGCTACAGCAATAGCAGTGAGGGTGCACTTGTAGTCCAGCAGTAGACCACAAGGGGTGAATCTATGTCTTGGAAAGAGAAGAAAGTCAGCTTTACATGTTGGAAAGAGAAGAAAAGCAGATTTACATGTATAGATTACTGTAAATTTAAGGTGACTGTTGAATGTATTTATTTGATTCTAATATTCTGCTTAATTTTTTCCCCTGAAATAATGAAAGAATGTTTTTGTGCATTACTACATGTATTTTTCCCTAATCTACAATTTTTTACACTGTGTATTTATTTCCCTAATATAAGCCATTTTTAAGACATTCCTCTCAAATATATGGTTTTAAATATACGAATTTTTATAGTAAATATACACACATACACTGCTTCATTCAAACTTAAGAGAAAAAGAGGTAATACAGACTTTCGTAGGCTATTACTACAGTGTGATAGAGTCTACTGTATATTGGCTATTTCCATTTAAAGGAAAGCATAAGGTAGTTATTTTGACACACTATAGTAAGTTAAGATATTATGAAGAAAATCAGACGAACTGTACTAAACAAATCTCTTGTACAGTTTTTTTATTATTGTATACCTGATCTGAAGAATGTTGGCATTCCTACTTCTGCAATGCAATTCATCCCAGAAAAAATTCTCACTTTTTTTTTAAACACAATTCTAGGAATGTTTACTCAGAAGTAAATTCCCCTCTCGTCAATGGGCTTTTCTTCCTAGTTCATGCAATTCTGATTGCAGCCTTCATTATATGCATGTCCTTACAAAAGATAATTGCTACTATCTCTTCCATTTTTTTTGTTTAAAATACTAAGCTTCCAAGAATAGCATAGGGAAAATTACATGAAGACATAAAAAGGGAAGTGGAAAAAAAAAGAACTGATTCACTCGGTTTTTAAATGTTAGATTTTGCACAGAAAAAAAGGAGGAGAAGGAGGAGAAATTGAGTGAATCTCTTTAAGCTCTAATGATTCTGCCTTATGAGTACAGCTTTCCCCAGTATGTATAATGCATGAGTGGCAAAATAGGTCAAATACTGAGGGGGGAAAGAAAACATCCACATCTTTGAAATTATTAAGAACACAATCATTCCACTGCAGGGCCATTTGCAGAAGAGTTCCAAAACAGAACCTTATGAAAAACATGAAGGATAATGAGACAGATAAGGCTAACTGAGAGAGAGAGAAGAGAGCTGGTGCTGAAGCTTGTTGCAATGAAAGGAAAGGTAATATAGCCAGCTTTTTTGTGTGTGTTTGTGTGTGTATTGATGTTAATATTTATTTTTCCTAAGTCACTGTTTGTAATGCCACCCTTAAGCAAATTGCCTAAAGTGTGAGGTTTATTATTTGCATTTTAGAATAGCAAATGCCAATATTCTTCTTCCATCGTAATAATACACACTTGTGACTGTAAAATTTTTGTTTTAGCAAAGTCATCTAAGCACACAAATGGAGATGCTGAATTTATACATTGCACTAAGCCAACCCTTTTATTAATTGTGGTTTGTAGAACAAAAATAAGCCAATACAAGTGTAACCTTAAGCCATAGTGGAAATGTGTATTCATCACATTGTAGAAAAACTTAGATTTTTTTTTGTGAGACAAACCATTCAGTTATATCAAACCACAGGCAAAAGTAGAATTATGATGGATAGATTATTTCCATTTTGTCTTTATCAATTGAGATTTTGGCTTTCCCGCTCGACTGAGGGCCTCAGAGTCCAATGAAATTTAACTCTTGTTTTATTTGGACATTAGCCCAGAAGAACAACGTTTTCAACTATGAGAAGATGATCGTCACAATAGTTCACTTTGCGTAAAAGATTTACCTGCCTGAGAGTGATAATCAAAGTAGTGATTCAAAATATCTTATTGCCTTTTTTATAGTCTGTTCAACATAATTTCTGTTTCACTTAGTCAGATAAAGGTAAAGGTAAAGGTTCCCCCGCACATGCGTGCTAGTCGTTTCCGACTCTAGGGGCCGGTGCTCATCTCCGTTTCAAAGCCAAAGAGCCAGCGCTTGTACGAGGACGTCTCCGTGGTCATGTGGCCGGCATGACTAGACGCCAAAGGCGCACGGAATGCTGTTACCTTCCCACCGTAGTGGTCCCTATTTTTCTACTTGCATTTTTACATGCTTTCGAACTGCTAGGTTGGCAGAAGCTGGGACGAGTAACAGGCACTCACTCTGTTATGCAGCACTCGGGATTCAACCCACCAAACTGCCGACCTTCTGATCGACAAGCTCAGCGTCCTAACCCACTGAGCCACCACGTCCCTTTTAGTCAGATAGTGTAAGCAAAAAGACATTGCAATTAGGAATCAATTCTGTTTAATTAATTAAACACAGCAGAAAAAAATGGGCTTCTCATATGTGTACATATATAAACTTTATAAACAGTTTTAGTGAAGATCACTAGGGTTCTTTATAATCCTCCATGTCTAATCTACCTCTGTAATCAATTTGTTCCTAAAACACAAAAATATCACATGTGAAATTTGTCTCAAAGTTAAATTAAAATGTGAAATGGCTTCTTCCCAGAATGTAATAATTAGTCTAAGATCCACCAAGGTTTGTGATACAGACTATCATGACAATTTGCCGTGGTTTAGAAGAAATGGATCTCCTGACTGTTCCACTCAGGCATTTAAAAATTGTATATCAGATTGGTTTTTGACAAGTGTAAGGACTAATTGTGAGCTTTTTGCCACTTCCAATAATTTAGGCATCTGAAAATGCAATTGATCAAAGTTGCATTTGATCAAACGACAGAAGTTCTTATTGTTGGGCAGCAACAGATATATTTATCCTTGAATGTAGGAAATGATAAGAACTCATCAGCCAGTAATTGATACAAAGTAAAATTCCAACATCTATTCAAATATTCTATTAAAAATGTTCCAAAAAGTCCTGGAAAGAAGAACACATACTAAGAAAAATCATCCAGAATTTGATACTGATCAAAAGTTATGCATAATGATACAATTCAAAATTCAGTATAGCGAAGTCACTCTCTTTAGCAGACAACCACATCTTTATGGAATTTGCAAACCCCACAGAAATTGACAGAAGAGTAAATTTTTAAAAAATATTTCCCAGATCTGTATAATTTGAATTGTTTGCATAATGACATGATACATGTTTCATCACTGCCCCCCTCATAGGCGCCCGTGAATCCATTAAGTTCCATATGTTGTTTTGACAACATACGGCAGAATCTAAAAGTTACTAGTATCCATGGGAAAACATTGCTTCTATATTTGTGGAATGGAAATCCTGTAAATCTTACTCTATTGGCTCAAGTGAGGACTGATACCTTTATACTATTCTTCCTGCTGCATAGCAGCATAACTTCTCAAGTCTTTGGATTCCATCTCTCAGCTGGTGTCAATGTTCTTCAGGTTATGATTCTGGATTACTTCAATTCCCTGGTGGTATGTTCGGTGATAATTCAGTAGTTTACACATACCATGACAACTAAACTGAACTAAATGGTCTGATGCACAAGACTTATTATACCTTTATTTAATTATTATTTTTTTAATTCCATTTATATCCCGCCCTTCTCCGAAGACTCAGGGCGGCTTACAAGCTTAGCAGTAGCCTTCATTCTATGTATATGCCTGCTTATTAGGGCTTTCACACACACACCCCAAAGCGGCATTATTACAAAGTCAGCTTAATTTCCTCCAACAATCTGGGTCCTCATTTTACCTACCTCGGAAGGATGGAAGGCTGAGTCAACCTTTTGGAGTAGATGCAGTGTGATCTCAGGATATAGGATATTAATATCTGTCCCTTGTCGTTGTCCAATCATTATCTGATTGCTATGTACATAAATTACCATAGTAGTATGTTTGATTGATCCATAGAAGGTTCCCAATGGATCTGCTCAGGGTAGCTGTGCTTATCCTCCTTACAGGGACTGTTCCAGTCAATTGAGACAGCAGAGGTCAAACCATAACACCCTTCTTTGTGGAGTGCCACAGAGTCATACTCTATTATCCCCCTACTTGACATCTACATATGAAGACATTGGGAGATGTTAACATTAGCATGGAGTTATATATCATCAGTATGCTAACTATATATCTCAGGCCTGAACTGGAGATACAGAAAAATTGCTACCCCAGTGTCTGGAGACTGTAAGTGTCTGAAGAAGAAAGAACAAATTCAGGCTCAATTTCAGTGAGGCAGAGGGGATATAGGTTCAGAAACCAACCAAGACCCAATAGCAGTGATATTCCATCTTGGATTCTGGATGAGGTTGCACTCCCATTGAGTAAACTATTTCAGACTGAACCCTCAAGGTGCATATGATAGCTGTAAGATAGGAAGGTCTCCATCTCATGAACCAGTTATGAGTGTTTTCCTGAAGCAGAGGATTTGCTCATAGTCATTCATACCAAGGTTACGTCGTTATTGCTCTAATGAAACATGCTGCACATAGGGACAACTTGGAAGTACAAGACTTCAGCATTTCAAGTAGTTGGAACTTGTATATAAGGCATAAAGTGATGATGGATAGATGCTAGATAGATGATAGGTGATAAAGATGGATAAATGAATAATAATAATAAGGTTGGAAGGGACCTTGGAGGTCATCTAGTCCAACTCCGTACTCAGGTAAGAAACCCTATACCATTTCAGACAAATGGCTGTCCAGTCTCTTCTTAAAAATTTCCAGTGTTGAACCATGATATATAGCAGATAGATAGATAGATAGACAGACAGACAGACAGACAGATAGACAGATAGACAGACAGACAGACAGACAGACAGATAGATAAGATATAGATGAACAATAAACTCTTTTAAAAGAAATAAGCTCTTTTTCAGTTAAATTGTTTTGTAATGGAGGGCATGCAGGAAATAATATATTTAGCATAGAATTCTCTTTCTTATTTAGAATCAACATTGTTTCTTTTATATTGTCTTCGACTAAATTTAGTTCATATGCGAATGTTCTTTGCTGTCTTTCTTTTTCCACTTTTGTTTGTAGAGTATGCACATGCCTGGTGACACAAGGAATGAAGACATTGAAGGATTTGAGCCATCACTTTAAAGCTGATACTGGGCTTTATTTTTCTGATTGCTTGATTGTTTCCCCATCATGGAGAGAATGTAAAGGAATTAATTGTAAAAACAAGTACATTCCTTTTAAACAATAGAGTGAGATCTTTTGTTTAAATTTTAAGCTAAGAAATATATAAGCTAACAAGTATAATTCAGAATTTTTCAGTGGTGCTTTTTCATCTTTCTCTACTAAGTATGTGTTTGCTATCATTAGCAAAAAAGACGAAAACAAAGCAAATCAAAATATCTTGCCTCTTACATTTAAAATAGCTAATGTGTACAACTTTCCTAATTTAAATGTAACAAGCACTAAAAAAATGCATAAAAATCATGCATCCCAAAGCCATCACTGTCCTTGGATTGTTTGCCACAATGAGCTGCTAACATGTCTCATTGAATGGGAATTGCATTCTCACATATATGAAGGCGATGAGTTTCCAGAGGACTATTATAGAAAAAGATTGACAATTTATCTGACTATACCACTGTATATGTATACGTATATGTATATGTACATATGGGTCCACACAATTTATGTACATATTTGTTTTCACAATACATGGATTTTTCACAATAAATCAATATAAGAAATTAAATCTTGGTCTCACATTGTCTGAATGTCTTCCAATGAATTCCTTTCTTGCTTAGTTTTCAAAATTTCTTTCTTTAATAAGGCACACTTAATAAGGAACTCTCTCTGTGTGTGTGTGTGTGTGTGTGTGTGTGTGTGAGAGAGAGAGAGAGAGAGAGAGAGAGAGAGAGAGAGAGAGAGAGAGAGAGAGAGAGAGAGAGAAATTCATACCTCACATACCACATACCTAACAACATTTGGTCAAAAGGATGCTTAGTCTACCAAGCAGAATGATTCTATACGTATCCACAGTCTTTCTCTAGGGAAAGGATGGAAGAGAAAAGGAGCCAGATGTGACAGATGTTTGTTGCTTTGTTCAATGTACTGTTGGAAGATCCTTAGATATGATGTGAAAATTACCTTAGATATGATGTGAAAAATTCAGAGAGAATCCCACTGTTTTATTTCATTTTTACATCAATATGAGACTACTAATCAACAACATCATAGGAATATAAAGTAAAACTATGACCAAAATAAAATCAAAGCTTTATAGTATGATTATTATCTTCTGTAGTTGTCTTATTTTTTGGTGTCTCACTATATATATATATATATATATATATATATATATATATATATATATATATATATATATATATATATATATATATATATACTGCTCAAAAAAATAAAGGGAACACTTAAACAACACAATGTACTGTATTTAATAGTAGGATGTCTTATCTTGTGTTCCCTTTATTTTTTTGAGCAGTATATATATACACACATACATACAATAGCAGTAGATCAAGGTGTTCTATTGCACCAGTTTCACCGGAAAACACTTACTATATACTATATATTTCCATTTTGCCTGAATGCCGACAGAACCCCACTATAGTTTGTAAGAATATTTGTTAAAGAAAAACTTTGAAAAAGTCTAAAATAATTTTGTAGTTCAAAATATTTGGCTATCCTGGCTTTTGTGTCTGTCGGCTCCCATCATGGGGTTCACAATTGCACAGGACAATAACTCGAGGAATAGGGACCCTGGGGCCAAATTAATTAATATGTGATTCAATCCATTAAAGAAATCCAATTCATCAAAATGTTAAAATGAATCTATCAATGTATATCAAACATACATCGGAAAATATAAAATATATATGTATAAGCTGAAATTCACACTGAGGAACTTTGTAAAATTGCTTGCCAAAACAAACATGAACGCATACAATAAACAAATGGGCATTAAAAAGAATTATATTTTTTAAAATGTGAAAAAAAAAATTTTGAATAGACGGCTGTACAAAGGTGTGCATGTAGAAAAAGTATATACAATGTATATAAAAATATGCACAAATGTGTAATTTAAAACTTTTTA
This sequence comes from Vipera ursinii, assembly GCF_947247035.1. Classification (NCBI taxonomy): domain Eukaryota; kingdom Metazoa; phylum Chordata; class Lepidosauria; order Squamata; family Viperidae; genus Vipera; species Vipera ursinii. Next base: position 268,213,943 of record NC_139512.1, on the reverse strand, counting down.
AAAAATAACTTTTCCCATTACTATACTTTCTGCTCATTCTTACAAAAGCTCATTTACAAGCTAATAATAACTTATAATAAAGATCTCTCATTCAGTATTGTTCAGTAGGTTTGTCACAATGATACCTGGTTAATAAAGCTAACAAGTAATAATTGATCCAGAAAATATTGATAAAAGCACTTGCAAAATTTTACCTTTATTATTTTTTCCCTGATCAGCTATGGAAAGAAAGCTATAGTTTCTAGGCTCTCCATTATTTCTAAGCCCATGGAAGAGGCAAATTTTGAACAAGAGTAAACACTTCTTCATTCAAATTGATCCCTGAGTGGTTTGTGAAAACAACGTATGAAAAATCTATTTAACATATTTGTGTGCAATGCATGCATTTAGCTCTGTCAATTGTTTTGCACTCATATATATTCTCTGTGTAAACATTGCATTATGCTTAAGTTTCTTTGTGCCCCTTCTTGATGTATTATGGAAATACAGTGTGAAGAAGCATTTCTACTAGTATGATTTTAGCTATTATCTCACCTTTAAGAAGTGACTGAACAAAAATCACTGAAAAGGTAGTGCTGTCCTCCAGAACTGCCCAGTTCACAGCTCTGTTTGTTAGAGCATCATTTTTCACTCTGCAGAGGAAAATCTTCAGCAATCTTACTGATATCCTACTATTTATTTCAAAATGGTGCAGCTTCTGCACCATTTTGATTCTGAAATCCTGCTTTCAACAGGTATTTCATTACTTTGTCACTTCAGCTGTTGAGACAATATTTATATACGGTAGTCTTCTTTCAATATACCAATTTAGATTCACTTTGTGTATGGTAGACATTTAATTCAGCCAAAGGATCCAGTGACAAAACAATGGAGACCATTTTAACAACTACTCTGAAAATCCCAGCAAATCTACTGTAAAGATTTAAAAAGTTTTGAAAAATAGCTGCCCTTCCTTTCCATGAGGAAGAAATTCAGTTTCAGACTTGATTCATGGAATGCTGACATTAATCTGGATCCAACCCTGCTTCCCATTGTCACAAACAATTGTTGTTTTTGCATTTCACTATTACCTTTTGTTGTCAAGTAATGACTGGCCACCAAGACTAAAAAAATTAAAATATAGCTGCACTATAGTTAATTTATAGACATCTTAGGGTGGGTGAGTGGGAGAGCAAATGAAAAAACGTTCTTTAAACACAGGAAGAACTAAGTAAAGAACATTGTTATGAGAAGTAATATAAAAAGTGATATGAATAAATAAAATAAAATGCATCACTAAAAGAAAAGTTCATAATTTCCATACATGAGAATTGACTGAGTTCATCTGTTGGTATTAACGTAATGATATAATATAACCAACTCGATAAAAATGTGATTCCTGCCCTTGGAAATTCAGTTAATCATTTTTTTTTCTAATAAGGCAATTTAAAAAGCTATTTTAATCCATAAATCAATTGTTGCATATTCAAGAAAGGTCCAGTATTGTGCAATAGTAAGGTTTTGCTGTCAAAAGTAAATATACAATCAACTTAACGAAAAATGTTGAATCATATGAATAGATGCAACAAACCAAACTCTGGAGATTGCTCAACTTTTTGCTTTGTAATGAAACAAATTTCACAAACATAAAAACATTATATATAAAGTACACAAAGAGAGATTTTTCATCAGGGACATGATATAATCTCCAGTGGGAGGAAATATCTACCATGTTTCCCCGAAAATAAGACCAGGTCTTTTTTGTGGGGGATGTCCACTTCTTCTGGAGCCAAAGGAGCAGCTTCATTCTACAGCTGCATTCCAGCCTGCATTTTCCAGTCAGGCATTTCTGGAAGGCCTCTGCAGCTGAGTTCCGACCTATGGATTCAATCCATAGTTTGTTCCTCGACTGCAGAGGTCTTGCAGAACCAAGCTATGGATTGAATCCATAGCTCAGTTCTTGGCTGCAGAGGCCTTCCGGAAAGGCCTCTGACTGAAAAATGCAGGCCTGGCTGCAGAAGACTCCACAGAAGTGGGCCAGCGAGGAGAGGCCTGGCTGCAAGATAAGTGGGTGCAGGGCACATGGGGCAGCTCCATACCGCTACCCCCGCCCTAGCTTGATTTTTAAGTGTGTGTCTCGTCCCAAAACTAGGGCTTATTTTTGGGATAGGGCTTGTATTAGGCCCACTCCCAAAAATCAAGCTAGGGCTTATTTTCAGTGTAGGCCTTACTTCCGGGGAAACACGGTATCAGTCGAAACAATATATATCACAAGCCAAGGTTTTCTTTTTTCTTTTCCAGAATTCAGCTGAAAGGGCCAGAAAAGTCTTCAAAGTGAGGCTATGCAAAGATTAGAACATGAGCCATAAAATTCAAACATGCAACATTTTAGCTAAAAGTATGCAATTAGATTCACGCCCTGCAAAAAGGAAACAGCATTTTCTCATTGCTGACTTGCCATAAACCAAGTGGATAAATAGCACATCAATTGATAAAATATATTATTGAAGGAATATTTCCAAGCCCTCCCTCACCTTTTCTTCCATTTATTTCATAAGGCTAACTATTATATTTTTTTGAAACAAAAAAATGGTGATTCTGTTAGGTGTTCTACTCTCACTAATCTTTCTGCTTTCATTCTGTAAAATACTTCCATATCTTCCCCATGCTGTGTAGGAGTCAAATGATTCTTGTCATGTGCTTAGTAATAGGTTAATTTGTTTCACTTAAGGCTCTTCCTCACAGTCCAGTTAAAATACAGTTCACAACATTTTGAGCTGAAGGAAAGTATGTCCACATCATTTCTGCTGGCAATTCCTATTTTGCCATCATAAGGAGTCCAGCAAACGGTACTGTCCTTATTGTATTCACATTAATAAAAGGGGTTAAGTTGTCCAGCTTGTTTATTTTCCCAACAAACATTACTCATCTCAGCAATGATTCACTAATCACACTTACTAACATGGAGAACCATCTGTCAAAAGTCAGCTCCTACCCCAACTTTAGCCCCACCTCACGTCAGAGAGAACGGTTGGTAGAAATGTTTCCTGTGGGTAACAATGCACATGGGAGGTGAGGTGGAATGAAACCAAGAGAATCCCCCGGTCATGTGCCTTTATTAAAACTAATTGCATCCTGTGTTAAAATTATAAGAACTGTGCCATTCACCAGTGCCATTGTTGAGGCAAAAGATAGCTCAGGAGCTGGGCAGCACATTTTATGCTGACATGCTTTCTTGCTAGTTAAAAAACTAGAGGGGGAAGGGGGTGTCACTTTAGTATGACTATCTGACTACAGCCAAATTCAGGGACATTGCTTGATTTCAGAAGTTCTGAAGTTTGCCTGCAGAAATTGTAGTGCTTTATCACTGGAGGTTTTAAGAACAAACTGAACAGCCACATCTGAAATGATATAGGGTTTCCTGCCTGAGTAGAGGGTTGGACTGAAAGACCTCCAAGGTCCATTCCAATTCTATTCTATTCTATTCTATTCTATTCTATTCTATTCTATTCTATTCTATTCTATTCTATTCTATTCTATTCTATTCTATTCTATTCTAACATAGAATTGTCACATGAGGTTTTTCTATCTTGTCTATATTAGAGGGAGGCTGGGACACATAAAGTACCTGAACTTTGGGGTCTCCTTTTTATGTAACTGATATGTGATGCATTCTTCCCCAGACTAAACAGTGTCAGGTGAGTCTACAAAACAGCAAATATTATTTTAAAATAAATGTGAAGTCAAGAAATGCGTGTTAATTGCCTGCTATTCTTCAGTGTTCATTTTTTAATATAATGAAGTTATATTGTATCCTTCGCTTGACATACTGGAAGATAACTACATCTTCGTTCGGATTTGGCACACTCAGCCTTCTACAAATTATATGCTGCTCATTGAAAAAAATCAATAAGCAAGACATCTACTGAATCCTTAGAGGAAAAGTGATGTAAGGCATTGAGAACCAATGTATAGTCACTTATGGGAAAATTTCTAATCCCTCTTGTGCTACAGTGCCATTCTATCATTGTGAATAATGATAGACAACAATTAGGTTGTCTGCTACTTTGCTATAGAATAGAACAAGATTACTTGCCCCTTGTGTTAGAGTCTTCACTTTTAATAAAAGCATGAGACTTTAAAAATTGTAACCATCATTCATTTTATTTCATTAATTGCAGAATGTCTTGAAAACAATTTGTTGCTTCCTCTACTGCATAAGGAACTTCTACATTAAACATTCTCCTTTTAAAATAGAGATGCAAAAAAACAGGCATAATATCACAAGCAAGAAGACATCTGACTTATCTTCCACATGAGGAAAAACAGGGTGTGACTGGGTGCAAATAGGAGCAGGCTAGAAAGAGTGACTAGAAAGCATTATACACTCCTTCACATGCTGTTAGAAGCTACAGCACACCAATGAAATCAAATCACAACACAACTTGAATGAAGAAAAGATAGTTAAATAGCACCCAGCTGATACACTATAAAACTAAATCAGATTCTTCCACTAACCTAAGGGTGTTAAACTGCTGGCCTGCAGGCCAGACGCATCATCCGGAAGCCATGACACCCCATTGCCAGCAATGACAAAACTGTCCCGATACGTTGCGTGACGTCAGGTGACATCGCGAGTTTGACATGTCTGCACTAGCCCAACGTATTGATAGCTAACACTATGACTGCACTCAACTGAATGGATAGAGGTTTTGACTAATGGCAGATATTCAGCTGATATACAAAGAAGAATGTTTCTTTTAACCTTCCTTTGCCTCACCATTTAAGAAATCTAACAATTATAATGTATAGTTCATTGATTGGAATTTTTCAGTCAAATTAAGAAATTAATCCCAATGGGATTGGCCACCTCACTTGCTCCAGCACAAGAAGTATGTTGTGGACCCTGTCAGCCAAGGGCCCAGTGTCAGAAACCTGGGTTTGCATCCGAGATCTTGGGTCTTCCAGCAGGACAATGACCCCAAACATACGTCAAAAAGCACCCAGAAATGGATGGGAAGAAAGCACTGGAGAGTTCTGAAGTGGCCAGCAATGAGTCCAGATCTGAATCCCATTGAACACCTGTGGAGAGATCTTAAAATTGCTGTTGGGAGAAGGCACCCTTCCAATAAGAGAGACCTGGAGCAGTTTGCAAAGGAAGAGTGGTCCAAAATTCCTGGTGAGAGGTGTAAGAAGCTTATTGATGGTTATAGGAAGCGACTGATTTCAGTTATTTTTTCCAAAGGGTGTGCAACCAAATATTAAGTTAAGGGTGCCAATAATTTTGTCCAGCCCATTTTTGGAGTTTTGTTTGACATTATGTCCAATTTGCTTTTCTTCCTCCCTTTTTTTGTTGTGTTCCAATACACACAAAGGGAATAAACATGTGTATAGCAAAACATGTGTTCCTGCAATACTTTTCTGTGAGAAATACTTGATTTTCTGGAAAAATTTCAGGGGTGCCAACAATTTTGGCTATGACTGTAGATAGAACCTTTTTGCCATGGCTACACCCACTTGGACTTTCTAAAGGGCCCAAAAAACTAGTTCAGCCAACTGGCTTGGGATCTCAATGGAGGCATCCCATTCTGGCATCCCACACTTTATGCATTGGTCCCTTTTTAGCAATTCTTTTTTCATTTCTGATGTTTTAATTTTTAACACTGAATGTTTTTAATGATCTCATTGTTTTATATTGTGCTTTTATATCATAAGCCACCCAGAGCCATTTGGCAGTGAGATGAGCAGCATAAATATTCAATAAATAAAAAAAAATGAAGATCCCTGCTAGCCTGGCAAACTAGCCTAGAATATTTCAGACTTGAGGCAGGGAGCTGAACTGGCTAACCTACAGGATGCCTTACATGGGCCAAAATTTTGTAAGGTCTCATTTCTCATCTCTTCCTATGCTATTTTCCTATTTTCCAATTCAGTTCAGGAGAACCAACAACTTAAAACTCTTTTGCCCCCAAATGCCCAACTCTTCCACAATGAAACATCAAATTGGGAAGATAGAAATGCTGCCATGAATATGAAGGATATTGAATTAGCGGCAGGAAGGACGAGGGAGACGCGTCTTCGTTTAACTAGTTTATTTAGCCAGCCCGGACAACAGAACAGGGAAAAACATGCCTTATATAGGCAGCTGTCAAACGGGACAGCAAATCAGCTGGGCGGGTTCTTCCCGCCAAGAACAGGGGCCAATCGGTCAGCTGTCAGGGCAGAATCTCCCCAGCGACAACGCTAGCGAGTTAGCCAGGGAGGGGATCCCGTCAGCTGGTTTTGGCGGGCGCCCGGCGTTTTGACAGCTCGCCGACGTTACAGCGCATGCGCCAATTCTGACAGCTCGCGGCTGCCGCTGGGGCTAGCCGCGGTTTTGACAGTTCGGGTCGCAACGCGCATGCGCGGCGTTTGACAGCTGTCAAACGGCCGCGTGTACTAGTAGGCCGCGTGAACGGCTGCGCGTGCGTAGCCTTTTTGACAGCTGTCAGTGCGGCCGCATGAAAGCGGCCTATGACAGCTGTCATTATGTCTTTGAATATATTGCAGATATTGTGCAGGAATTGTTCATGGAGGAAAAATTACAATGGAATCACCAAGAATATCCCATACTTCTGTATGTCTTAGGTTGTGGCATAATATAGTGTCTGAAATAAATGTTGGTTCTTGCTGTATGTTAGACTTCAGCCTCTCTGCTCAACTTTCACATGATGAGGTTTCAAAATCACAGAGGATATTCCCAAATGTTGCTTCAAAATTTGTAATAAGTCAGTGCAGAGAAAAATGCTTAGATTCTCTGAATTAAAAATTCACCAGCCTCACTAGAAGCTGGTACAGCATTCCTGACCCCTATGTTCTATGAATGAGAACTCCATGGGCTTAAAAAAATTTTTTTAAAAAAGCCTTGAATATATAACTCTCACATTCACACCTGCAGTCTTCTCTTCTTGCCTTTAATGTTATCATAGCACTGACCTCTGGAGTCGGCTACTTCAGTTCCTACATCTTCCAGCTTTTTAAGGAGCACATTTGTCATAACAGTTTCTCTGTCATCAGTGTCAATAAATTCTAGAAGTTCTTTGACATACACCACTGCAGAAGCATTTTCAGTATATTCTCTTGCTGATACAAAATGCACTATTAAAGTCATTGGTACATGTGACTGACGTCAGGTGTGCTGTTCAGAATTTTAGAGGAATAGCTTGCTGAGTTCAGATTGGCTAAAGTTTTCTGTTTGGCTTTTGCTGCCAGTAATTATGATCTCATTTTGAATTGTTCTTCCAAGATTTCTTGCTTTGATGCTGAAGTACAGAACCAAACATAATTTTAAGGACAGTTCCATTATTTGGCACACACAGCTGATCTGAAGTGCCCCACCATGCTAAATTTTAAATACCAAGCCTTCTCACAAGGGCACGGAGTCTTTTCAGAACATTTTGCCACTAACTAAACTCCTATGTAGTCTTTTCTTGATGTTAATCATCTATGGTGTGGTTTACCCTAAGTCCCATCTCAAGATCTTTCCATCATGGAATTTTCTCTGGTGATTTGCTGTTCTCCCCGTCATACCAGATTTCTAACCAATTTTTTCCAATCCTTTATTCTGTGGTTGGAACATGAGACTGAAAGTTTGCAACAGAAACAGTGTGTGGCATTTTGGATTTTGAGTACATAAACTATGGTGTCTCCAGTTTGTCAGCACTGGGGATTTCATGCCAGTAATGTGTTGGATGGAAGTATCTCGTTTCTTGTCTTTGGGGAACATGAGCTTTCTATTTGCAATACAAGAAAGTCCCTCGGGCTATTTATTACTCAAGTGGCTCCAGTCCTGGATCATCTAGAATTAAAGGACTGTTTCTTGCACTTGCACATCTAAGACACTCTTCTGTGATCTACCCTTTTTTCAGATATGTGCAAATAATTACGTCTATTTGAGATGGAGATATAACTGATGCACTAGCTACCAACTCACCTGCCCTCTGACTAACAGAACCATTGGGCCTCTCCTCACCACTCACATACTCCCTGGGGCCTGAGGCTCACTGTGAACATTTGTGTCTGTGTGTCTCAAGAGAGCACCTGCCAGCCTAGATAGAAAGACTTCCTTTGCTTGCTTGCTTTTACTAAAAGCTGTCCCCAAAGGGCTGTTTTCTTCTTTCACTGATGACTGCTATTCTATGCATGCTGAATGGTTCTCAGCATTCAGCTCCAGAGGGCATATAAGGAAGCTGGCAATAGGACCTAAGTGAGGGAAAGCATCAACATTTCAAGAGCCTAACTGGCTCCTACAAGTATCTTCCTCATTAAACTAGGGTCCTAGGGTGCTCAAGAACCTCCTACTCCTCTCTCTCCCTGCAATTCCTCCCACTTTCTGCTACTCCCTTTCATCTCCTATCCTGCCTGCCTATTGCACCTCTTATGACCACCTTCCTCCAGCATAGCATTCCACTGTATATGTGCCTTTAGACTAGTATTGCTCAACCTTGATCATGGCTGGCTGGGGAATTGTGGGAGTTGAAGTCTACACATCTTAAAATGGCCAGGGTCGAGAAACATTGCTCTAGAGCAGGGGCGTCAAACTGCCGACCCACAGGTTGGATGCGTCACACGGAAGCCGCGCCCAGCCCAGCTCGGAAAGGGGAAAAAAGTCATGATATGTCGCAAAACATCACATGATGTGGTGAGTTTTACACCCTTGCTCTAGAGCACCTGTATCAGCAGAAGACACAATTTGCTGCTCTCCTAGTAGTGCCCATCTTCAAACTGTGGAATCTGGGGGTAGCCACTTCAACTCATTTATAGTAAGTATTCTTGTATCTAATGTTCCAGGAAGAAAGATACTCCATTTCAGTGCCCCCCCCCATTTTCCTCCCATGATTTTCCTGGTGGTTTTTTTTCTTTGTGCCTTCTGAGAATGCTTAGTCTTCATTTAGCAATTTGAACAGATGTTCTTCAATTTAAGGATAGTCCCGCCAATCTTTTCTTCTTCTTTTTTTTCTGTTTTCCCCCTGTCAGTACTTCTGTTGAATTATGCAGCCATCATACTGCAGCAGTGGATCTGAATTCATTATTATATTAGCATGTAATTTTGTGAAAGAATTGCAGCCTCACTCGCTGAAAAGAGACTGGCAGCCTTGAAAACAAGCAGCAGCACACACAAGAGCTTTGCTAATCTAAGATCAATGATTGCCCATTTGCCTTAAAATGGTCTAGACAAATTGTAGGGTAACATAGAAAAGAAACCTGTAGTAGCGGATCATAATGCCTCAGTCCATTTTCGACTTGTCTTTTCCAGCCAAAGTAGGAGGGGATTCAACATAGTAGAGTGTTGGCACATCTGAAAATGATGTGAAATTCATCAGCTTCTCATCTTCAATTGTGTCTTAATAATAAATTTTTTGCCCCTAAAGTCAAATTCTAGATGCTTTGGGGTAGATCTTTCTTCTATATGCAAATTTCCCTATGACAGTACCTAGCCAATTTGGCTAATCTGAAAACAATAATAGTAATAGTGTTAGAAGGGACCTTGGAGATCATCTAGTCCAGGGGTAGACAACCTTGGCTTTTTTATGACTCGTGGACTTCAACATGGCTGGCTCAGAAATTCTGGGAGTTGAAGTCCATGAGTCATAAAAGAGCCAATGTTGCCTATCCCTGATCTAGTCCAATCTCTCACTGTTGCAGGAGACCTATATTTTTTTAAAAAATATTGATTTATCAAAATATAAAATACAAACAGAAATTTTAAAAAGTAATAGAGAATTAGAAAAGAGGGAAGGTAAAAGAAAAAGATGATAGCGTAAGAAAAGAAAAGAAAAAGACACCAACTTCCGACTCTCTTTAACATAGTAGAAGATACAACATTAGTCACAACTTTTTGCTTTACACAACAATATGTACAGGAAACCTATACTATTTCTGATAAATGATGGTCCAGTCTCCTCTTAAAAGCCTCCAGTGATGGGGCATCCACAACTTTTGAAAGCAATTTGTTCCGCTGGTTAATTTTTCCTTAGTTCTCCTTAGTTCTAGGTTGCTTCTCTCCTTGATTAGTTTCCATCCATTGTTTCTTGTCCTGCCTACAGGTGCTTTGGTAAATAAGTCCCCCCCCCTTCCTTGTGGTAGCCCTTCAAGTATTGTAAGATTACTCTCATGTCACCCCTGATCCTTCTTTTCACTAGACTAGGCATACCCAGTTCCTGCAATCATTCTTCCTATGTTTTAGCTTCTAGGCCCTAATCATTTGATTTATTATTTAATCATAATAAACAAAGTCAGGTTGGTAATTGGGAGACAATGAGGAAATCCCAGGGCTGCTGATTAGACTGATAAAATTTTAAAAACTGACTCCATAGGTAAGTTTTTTTTAAAAAAAAAATCTTGGACAAAATTAGTGTCAAAACTTTTCTGTGTAATATTGCCAGGACTGTACCCCAAGACGGAACTTAACAATCAAAGAAGATCTATTATTAACATTCTTACAGACCACAGTAGATCATTGAGTTAATGTCCAAAATTAACACTTTGTTAATTTATCTGGTGATAAACTACAGATAGAAAATGGACTTCACTTTGGTAAGTTTGGAGATTCTTATAAAAAAACAAGTATAAACTTTTAGCAAAGTATACAATAGATGCATGCACACACACACACACACAAATGCATTATATCAACTGTTCCTACAGCTGTAAACACTTCAAATAAAGAAATTAGTATCTGTCTTACTGTCCAGGCTTATCAAAACAGCCTCTTTTGTATGCACCAATATTGTAAAAAGCATGGAGATTTTCAGCAGTACTTGCGTTGGGCCACAATACACTCCCTTTTAAACCAAGGAAAATGGGGGGGAAAGGACACTTCAGTATCAAATCTGCTACCAATTCACCACATTATTATGAGGACAGAGAGAAAAAGGGACTTTTCAGAATCAGAAATTGGATGCCTTCTGTCACAAAAGCAGCCCTGTTGCATCTCCAGAAAGCCCCCAGATCTTTTGTCTCTTTGGGGGGAAAGAGATCAAAAGGGTTGTCTTTTAAAGGACCCAGTAATAGTGGTTTTGCATTTGGAATGAGACACTAAGGGAGTATCATGATGGCAGATGCTCTTACATCACTGGGGGGGGGGAATAATTATTCTGATCCATAAACCCAAGCTAAGCCAGCTGAATTGCCTTGTAACCAAGGTTTGTTTTAATAGAGCGCTAAGTGTTATGCATTACTGCCTATTATAATTTGGTTGCAATAGTCTCCTGATACCTTGTGAATTAATCTAGTTAGGAAACATAAGAATACAGTCATAACAACAACAACAACAATAATAGAAACACCCTCTCAAAATGCCTCAAAGCAGTGAGCAAACTCAGTGTCTGAAGGTTAATGATTGTTCATGAAAGCTACAGAAATAAATTATCTGCCTAGGGACTCGGTCACGTGATCTGCACAAAAGCTGCAACTGCCAAAATGTTTATGGAGAGAGAAGGAGAGGGAGGGAAGAGGGAAGGAGAGAGAAGAGGAAAAATACAGTCAGCGTCACCCAACCCTTTTCCCCCCTCCCCCCCTGAAATCCCCAGTCCCAAGCCAAACAGCTGCTCCTGACTGCTGACATTAAATTCATTTGTGTTGCAGCGATTCAGCTGCTTTGCCTTGCTATCACCACCCAGCATTGCAATAACAGGAGATCAGATCCTCCTGTCTTGGGAAAGCATGATCAGTCACCTTTGGAAAACAAAGGTGGTTCTAGCCTGAGAGAATATGGAAGGAAGGGAGAGAGAGAGAGAGAGAGAGAGAGGCATGAGGTCATTTCTTTTGAAAACAAACCACCTGGGGTAAGCTGTGGCCACGTACTGTATATATGCACCATGGGCTGCAGGGTGCATCTCCTACATAAAAATAGATCTGGAAAATATAAGAGATGAAGAAACTTAAATGCAGAGCTGATTCAAACAGAGCCGTTCCATCTTCTGTTCTGAGGAGAAACACACGAGGCACAGGCATCACCTCCTATCTACCAAACAGTGTCCTTTTTTATTAAAATAAAACAACATCAACACAGTCATCATGATCATAATTAAAGATAGGCATGTAAACAAGCCAGCTCCAACCTGAAATCATCCCAGTGTAGGCGATTTCCTCACTAGTGACTTATTCTATCTTCAGAGCATTACTCAGCCGTCACCAAATAATAGGTGTCCTGTCGTTGCTACTCTGGCACAACGGTCCTTGAATGAATATAGAAGAATATAGAAGGAAGTCACTGAAGATGAAATGACTATAGTGTTACTGAAATAACTGGAGTAGAGAATACATCTTTGAGCCTTTGAGATGGGAATTTTTGAGATTTTTTCTGATTTCATACTCTGTACCTTCCCCTTCCGTGTACACAGTGGTGGGATTCAAATATGTGAACAACCGGTTCTCTGTGTGGATGCCACTTTCGGAAGTCCATTCTGGGCCTGGGCAACAAAAAATTAGCTACCAGTTCTGCCGAAGTGGTGTGAACTGGCTGAATCCCACCACTGCATGTATAACTGGATTCCCATAAGTGCCAAATTGGTTGTTCCAATTTTTCTTCCAAGGGTCCTTGAAAAAAGCAGAAATGTTCTTCTAAGGCACGGGTGTCAAACTCGATCATGTCACATGATGCATCATGACTTTTTTTTTTGCCTTTGTGGAGCCAGGGTGGATATGGTCTGTGTGTGACACATCTGGCCTGCAGGCCACCATTTGACACCCCTGTTTAAGGGTATGGCCATCATTACTGCCAGCATATGTAGAGCTGCCTTGATTACTTTTTAGAGGCAGTAGATGCTGTTTCATTAGTAAAGGGAAAACTCCTGCTGCTTTTCTCCAGTCCTAGTTATATTTTAAAGCTAGTGCTAATTTATAGTCCATTTCCATATGCTAAAAGACACTTACTGAGACCAGTGTTACTTATTCCCAAGTAAGGAGCACAGGCTTGCAACATTAGTATACCATATAATGAGTTTTCAGACTCAAAAAGAAAAAGGAGGGTTTTTTTAAAAAAAACTTCTTTACTATAGTAATTCTCCAGTCATTCAATTACCATTACAGTTTGCACTGCTTATGCTACAAAGCATTTCTTGTTGCTCTAGTGAGAGGGTTCTGATTATTCTATTTGTTAGTATCCACAAAAATGGGGTATGTGCATGTGTATGTTTTTCTTAGAAGAACATGATCATTTCTGAGAACAGAATCACTTTTTAGAAGAAAACTTACAAGCATCTTATCTTTTGAAAATCCTTTTATCCCAAAATCTTCTGTAAAATCTTGATAAGTCTACTATTAAATTGAGACATATGGACTGATAGTATCAGAACATATTCCAGAATTCACATACAACTTATGCTAAGCTACCATTCCTCAAAAATCATCTCCATGCTCCTAAATACTTCCTGCAATTGCAGATGATAAAAGACTATTAAAAGTGGGCAAATAACATATTCAAAAACTTTATCCACCAGAACTTAGTTTTATACTTACTATTAATTTATTAAAATGTATACATGGTTAATTTGTCTAACCCTTTTTGTTTTCATATGAATAATTGATCATAAAAGCATACAATATACATACATAAAGGCAGTGGTGGTATTCAAATACCTGAACAACCAATTCTCTTTGTGGTTGCTGCTTTCAGAAGTCCGTTTGGGGCCTGGGCCTCTGAGGCTCAGAACATCCCACTGGAAGTGGTATCCACACACTTCCGGTGGGCCGTTCTGGGTCTGGGAACCTCCCCCAGGCCTCTGAGGCTCAGAACGAACTTCCGGAAGTGGCATTCATGCACTTCCGGTGGGCTGTTCTGGGCCTTGCAAAAGAGGGCTAGGACTTCAGCTGGTTCACCAAAGTCAATAAAAAATTAGCTACTGGTGCAAACCAGCTGAATGCCACCACTGCATGAAGGCCATTTATTAAAAATCAGAACAATAAAGCATTATTATTTGGTAGCTTGATAACTGAGTGGTTAAAGTGCTCAAGAAAGCAGTGAAGTTTTTGCTAGAAAAAAATTGTCCACACCTGGAACTTTCTGAGCTCAAATTTTAATTTCATATTTTGTGTTGCAATTTTTAAACAATATGCTAAGTAGTTTTGAATACGTTTGTTAAAATGAAACACTGAGAGTCACAAAGGTGTTTTTTCAGGAGGCAACTGGACTTTTTGTTTTTCTTTGAAGACATTTTGGTTCTCATCCAAGACATCTTTAAGAAAAACAAGAAAGTCCAGTTGCCTCCTGAAAAAGCATCTTTGGGTCAACCATGACCTGGATGACTGAGAATCTCCGTAGACATTTAGCTATGCACTTTGGGATGAATACCCTTTGAATGGTATGGGAATATAAATGGATTTCCAGACAACATTGCAGACTACAGGAACAGGGCAAAAAACATCCTGCAGCCAGAAGGCTCCATACACATTTGCACTACTCAGGTGACCCTGCAGACACCTCCAAATGGCCTCAAGGACTCTCTAAAACAGGGGTGTCAAACTCAATTTCATTGAGGGCCGCATCAGCATTGCGGTTGCCCTCAGGGGGCCGGGTGGGTATGGCCAGGGTGGGCGTGGCCTACTGGGTGGGCATGGCTAGAATGCCTAAGGTCTACTGGGTGGGCGTGGCCAGCTCTACATCGTTCCCATCAAGGGTGCCTATGGGGGGCCTGGGCAGGAGTGGGACAGATCTGAGGGTCTGGCAGAAGGAGGGTCTCTGGGCCAGGGCCAAGGTAGTGGGGGTCGTTCCCTCACTGTTTCCAGGATGGCTTCACGGGCCGCATGAAACCACTTCGCGGGCCGGATCCGGCCCCCGGGCCTTGTGTTTGACATGTCTGCTCTAAAAGAATGCAAATGACCAGCTGTCTGCAAGGAATATAAATCCTTCCATTCCCCACCATCCAGTCAGAGCTGAAGAAGCTTCTTGGATGCGAAGTGAAATGTCTTCAAAGAAAAACAAGAAAGTCCACTTGCCTCTTGAAAAAGCACCTTCGGGACAACCATCAGCTGGATGACTGAGAATCTCAATAGACATGAAATATTGAGTGTTTCCTAGAGAATTCTTTGTGTTATTTATTTGCATAAAGAAAAGAATCCCTCCATGAATTCAGAAATATGCTATATACATCTGGTTTATAATAATTCTTTAGTGTCCAGACATACATTCAGTGGAGAGCACTAAAACTCTGTCATGATGCCTACTGGGTATCCAAATCAGTATCTGTCATTAAACAAATCATTTTGATGGTACTTCACCAGGGGAATCTACAAATAGACTGTTGTGTTTTTATAATGCATTTTTGGTAACTCCCAAAACCAAACTTGGAAGTTATAAGCATTTTTTTTCTCCATTGTATTTTAAAGCGTACCTTACTGGTAGGCTTCTGCAACATGAATGCCCATTCTGGTGGGCTTATGACTCTCCACAGCAACCTTGTTTCTGCACTTGACTCTTCCTAGCTTATTCATGCATCTGGCTTGATGATTTTGAACCAGATTAACAACCAATGTTATTTCAATCAGTCAATCAAAATAGGGCTGGAAGGGACTGCAATATATTCAAAACATAATGACAGCTGTCATAGGCCGTTTTCACGCAGCCGCACTGACAGCTGTCAAAAGACTACGCATGCGCAGCCGCTCACGCGGCCTACAAGTACACGCGGCCGTTTGACAGCTGTCAAACGGCGCGCATGCGCATTACAACTCAAACTGTCAAAACCGCGGCAAGCCCTCAGCGGCCGCCGCGAGCTGTCAAAGTTGGCGCATGCGCAGTAGCGGCGGCGAGCTGTCAAAACGCCGGCCGCGCACCAAAACCAGCTGACGGGATCCCCTGCCTGGCTAACTCGCCAGCGTTGTCGCTGGGGAAATTCTGCCCTAACAGCTGACCAATTGGCCCCCTGTTCTTGGCGGGAAAACGCGCCCAGCTGATTTGCTGTCCCGTTTGACAGCTGCCTATATAAGGCATGTTCTTCCCTGTTCTGTTGTCCGGGCTGACATAAATAAACCTGTTAACGAAGATGCGTCTCCCCTGTCCTTCCTGCCGATAACCTACCTGGCGACGAAGGTGGGATCCCGGTACTAGCTGAAGTCACGGGCCAGGAGCGTTGCTGTCCGGTCAACCGCTGAAGTCACTAGCTAAGTCACCGACCGGACAAGCCAACCATCCAGGTGCCCGAAGTACCGCGGACCCGGAATGGCAAACCTAGGACACATAAGGGAGTTCGACGTCCGGCACCCTGAAGGATGGGAGTCGCATTTGGGCCAGGTCGAGGGGTACCTCCTTGTGAATAAAATCACGGAGGACCGCCACAAGGCCGCCGCGCTCCTATGCCTGAGCGGGCCAGCGGTATACGATGTCGCCGTTGGCCTCTGCAGCCCGGACCCGGTCGCCACCATTCCGTATGCCGAGCTCACAGACCGCCTCAGCAAACACTTCATGCCAAGGCGGTCAGAACTGTATTGGCGGCTCTATTTCGCCCGACGGAAGCAGCAGCCTGGTGAAACCTCCACCGCTTTCATCGCAACCGTCAGGCACGCCGCCCGCAAGTGCCATTTTCCCGACCTGGAGGACCGGATCCGTGATCAAGTTATCGCCGGTCTCCAGAACGCGCGTCTGCAGAGGAAGCTTGTGGCAAAGCCCACAATGGACCTCGCAGAGCTCACGCTGGAGATAATGGCGTTCGAAGACAGCCATCGCGACGAAACCGAGACGTTTGGCGAAAACTCAGGCAACTCTGTCCATCAGGCCAGGGAGCTCGACCAAGGGCCGCCGGATCCCGAATCCGGGGTCGATGCTATCCTCTCCCGCTTCAACCGGATGACCGCCGGCCGGGAAAGGAACCGCAACCAAGACCGACAGACGGGCCCCAACACGAAGAAACTGCAGACCAACGCCAGGGCAAAGTGTGCAAGCTGCGGCGGAAGCCATGCCAGAGCCACCTGCAGGTTTAGGAACGCGAAGTGCCACGGCTGTGGCAAGACCGGCCACATCCGATCAGCTTGTCGCAGCCTAAACCGGGAGACCCTCCACGACCTTGACGAGATCTCCGCAGGTAGGACCGCCCCTCCCCGCCCTCCCCTGGGGGTTGTAGGGTCCGTATGCTCCCTAACAAAAACTCTCGCTAACAACATCCCCAGAGCCAAGGTTAGAACGTGGGTCAAAATACAGGGAATCCCCTGTGAAATGGAGGTCGACTCAGGATCCTCCGTTTCCATCCTGTCAGGGGACACCCTCCAGAAAATAGCCAACAGAACAAATCACCGCATTCCCATCCAACCCTCCAGGGTCATGCTGGCAGATTTTCAAGGGGCGCAGATAGATTTAAAGGGACAGGCCGTCCTGAAAGTCGAATTTAAAAAATTCTCAGGCCACTTAACAGCCCAAATAACAAAGCAACCACGAACTAGCTTAATAGGATTAGATTGGTTTGAGGCATTAGGCATTCGCCTCGAAGGGACAAACCGCATCCAAACCAATTCTTTAGAAAATATCTGCAAAAAATTTGCGGATGTGTTTGACGGCTCACTGGGCAAATACAACGGCCCCCCCATCGACCTCAAGTTCAAACCGGAGGTCGGACCAATTAGAATTAAAGCCAGGAAAGTTCCCTTCGCCCTAAAACCAAAAATAGACAGGGAATTAGACCGCTTGCTCAAACTAGGAGTCCTGGAACCCACTGACAGCGGAACTTGGGAAACCCCCATAGTGACACCTGTCAAACCGAATGGTGAAGTGAGAATCTGCGCGGACTATAAAGCGACCCTCAACCGCGCACTCAATCCCCATGCATACCCAGTCCCATCAGTTAGAGATGTTCTTTCAGAAATAGGGTCTGGCTCCATTTTTGCCAAGTTAGACTTGGCACATGCCTTCCTGCAACTCCCTGTAACCAGGGAAACCGCAGAAGCCCAAACCATAGTGACGCACAGAGGGGCGTTCAACGTGAACCGCCTCCAATTTGGCATCTCCGTGGCACCTGGAATATTCCAGGAAGTCATGGAACGAACTCTCAAAGGCATCCCTGGAGTCTGCCCGTATTTTGATGACGTCCTCATCGCGGGCGACTCCACCCACTCACTAGCAACCAGACTGCACGAAGTCCTCTCAAGATTCCGCGCAGCTGGATTAAAATTAAAACGTGAGAAGTGCTCAATCGGAGTACCCTCCGCAGAGTTCCTGGGGTACAAAATAGACGGCAAAGGCATTCACCCCACCAATGCAAAAATACAAGCAATACAAGCCGCACCCCCCCCCAAAAAAATAAAACGGAACTCCAGGCATTCCTAGGGCTCCTAAACTTTTACCATTCATTTTTGCCCGGAAAAGCCACAATAGCGGAACCTCTCCATAGACTCCTGGACAAAGGGGCTCCCTGGCAGTGGACCCCACTTCATAATGACAGCTTCAAACAGCTAAAACAATTACTCTCCAGCGATACAACCATATCGCACTACAACGAAACCAAACCACTATGCATCGCCTGTGATGCTTCACCTTATGGCATCGGGGCAGTCCTCAGCCACTCCCTTAACGATGGCACGCAAGCCCCAATCGCATACTACTCTAGGACACTTTCAAAAACCGAGCGCAACTACGCGCAAATAGATAAGGAAGCCCTGGCTATAGTAGCTGGAATTAAGAAATTCCACGATTACCTCTATGGCAGACCTTTTACAATCTATACAGATCACAAACCTCTCCTGGGCATATTCACATGGGACCGCCAAACCCCGCAAATTTTATCCCCGCGAATGCTTCGCTGGACGACATTCCTATCTGCTTACTCTTATCAACTAATCTACAAGCCTGGAAAGGAAATGTCCCATGCAGACGGCCTCAGCAGGCTCCCACTGCCTCAAATAGACCCTGACCCAGCCCCAGCCGGCCAAATCCTGGCCATACAAGAACTCGCGGAATGCCCAGTAACAGCAAAAGACATCGCACACGCCACAACCAGGGATCCCACCCTCAGCAGGGTACTCTCATGGGTCACATCAGGATGGCAATCATCCTGCCCCTCTCCCCCCATCCAACCATATTTTGCAAAATGACACGAGCTTTCAACACATTTAGGCTGCATCCTCTGGGGGTGCAGAGTAATACTCCCTTCATGCCACAGGGCCAGGGTTCTCCAAACACTACATGAGGGCCACCCTGGCATTTCAAAAATGAAGGCCCTGGCACGCAGTTATGTCAGGTGGCCATCCTTAGACAGGGACATCGAGCAGCATGTAGCCGGCTGCTATCTCTGCCAGCAAACCAGACCCTCCCCTCCACACACCCCAGTTCACAAATGGGAAACCACGTCCAATCCTTGGTCCCGCATCCACCTCGATTACGCAGGACCATTCCAGGGACAAACCTTTTTAATCATTGTAGATAGTTACTCTAAATGGCTGGAGGTTCTCCCGGTTTCAAGCACCACATCAGAGGCCACCATTCAAGCATTAAGGGGAGTCTTTGCCACCCACGGTCTTCCAGATGTCATAATCACTGACAACGGGCCTCAATTTACCTCCCGTGACTTCCAGATCTTCACGAGGAGGAACTGTATTAGACACGCAACATCGGCCCCGTTCCACCCGTCCAGTAATGGCCTCGCAGAGGTCATGGTAAAGACCACCAAGGACTCTCTGCGCAGAATGATCATCGGAAACTGGCACCGTCGACTCGCCCGCTTCCTCCTCGCACACCACACCACTCCCGTGTCCACCACCGGAAAATCTCCAGCAGAACTAAGATGGGGCCGCCGACTGGTCACTCGACTTGACAGACTGCACCCAGACAGGCCAGCGGCCGAAAAAACCAACAACTTGCCACACAAAACATTCTCTAAGGGACAAAACGTCTGGGCCCGAAATTATGGGGGAAGGGATAAATGAACCCAGGGGGTGGTTCTCGATCAAACCGGCCCCCTGTCATACACCATTAACGTGGGCGGGGGACTCACAGTTAGGAGGCACGCAGACCAGCTTCGCCCCCGGTCACCCCCCAACACCACCAAGCCAGAAGTGGCGGCAGAAAATTTTGAACCCCCCAGCACCAACTACCCGGAAGAAATCCCGTGCCATACAGACCCTCCGCCCATTTCCCCCGTAGAGGCCCCCGAAACCATAGAAGTACCTGCACCCCGCAGATCCACTCGTCAGAAGAGGCCGCCAGCATACTTATCGGATTTCGAATGGGCCGGAAGTTCGCCGAACAGTTCCAACACCAGTTGAAAGTTTACTCCAAGTTATGCGTTCAGTTCAAGGGGGGGGGAAAGGGGTGCAATATATTCAAAACATAATGACAGCTGTCATAGGCCGTTTTCACGCAGCCGCACTGACAGCTGTCAAAAGACTACGCATGCGCAGCCGCTCACGCGGCCTACAAGTACACGCAGCCGTTTGACAGCTGTCAAACGGCGCGCATGCGCATTACAACTCGAACTGTCAAAACCGCGGCAAGCCCTCAGCGGCCGCCGCGAGCTGTCAAAGTTGGCGCATGCGCAGTAGCGGCGGCGAGCTGTCAAAACGCCGGCCGCGCACCAAAACCAGCTGACGGGATCCCCTGCCTGGCTAACTCGCCAGCGTTGTCGCTGGGGAAATTCTGCCCTAACAGCTGACCAATTGGCCCCCTGTTCTTGGCGGGAAAACGCGCCCAGCTGATTTGCTGTCCCGTTTGACAGCTGCCTATATAAGGCATGTTCTTCCCTGTTCTGTTGTCCGGGCTGACATAAATAAACCTGTTAACGAAGACGCGTCTCCCCTGTCCTTCCTGCCGATAACCTAGGGACCTTGGAGGTCTTCTAGTCCAACCCCCGGCACAAGAAGGAGACTCTAAAATCATCAATGTTTTTAATTTTTTTAAAAAGTCTCACTCATATTCTTATGGTAGAAGCTTGAAAGCACTGACCTTTTCTTCACCTCTTTCCTCTTTGCAAAGTAGCCCCCCAGTTAATAAAACATTCCAGCTCAGTGCACAAGAGGAATTGTTCTGAGCGGGCTGTAAAAATGTTGATCCTTGAGTAATAGTAATGCTGCAGCTAACACAACGTCACATACTGTTCCTTATGTTTTCCCTCTGAATTATTTTTCCTCCCGTTTTAGGCACAGGACTTCTTTTCCTACCCTCTTTCCTCCCCTCCTTCAACTTCTTCTCTACTCCCATCCTCCCTACTGTGGCAGACACTGACCTGAACTGGCTGTGATGTCTGCCAAATATGCAGGCCCTGTTTTTGCTAGGTTTGACGAGTTGACTTGCTCTGTGTGTCAAGCATTCACTTGCATTCTGAAAACAAGAAGGTTGAGGCAAAGCTTCAGACTCTCATTTTTTTCACCCCAACTCTTCTTCCACATATATTCTGCAGAGTTGGTGTAATTTGTGATACGTTATATTCTTATTAAAAGTGTGGCTCATATTTATCATTCTTGTCTATAATTCAGTTATGCATGGCTGGGAATCAAATGATTGCTTAAGCTTGAGCAAGGCTTTACCCAATAGATTTGCTTTCTTTTCATTTGAACAGCTGACATGCACACGCTCATGCTATATTAAAAAAAACTGCCCTTTACTGGTATATGTATAGTGTTTGTGTGTGTGTGCGTGTGTGTGTGCGCGCGTGCGCAGCCCTTGGTACTCTCTAAATTTGGTAGTTTGCCTGTTTCATTCCCTAACCAGGTAACATCATCAATGCAAGTTAATGTGGGGTTTCCTCCATTTTTATACTCAGTAGCATGTCCTGCCAGCATTGGTGAGGGTTTGGTTTTCTCCTTGGTAATTCCTTGGTTAGAATATTGTTTTCTGCTTGATTGTTCACTGGGTGTTAATCCCTGCTTATCCCTGCTTATCTCTTCCTGCTGGAGAGGGTATGTTCTGGTCTTTTTGTCTCCTTCTTAGCATTTTTATTGGCACTTTTGAATCGCGTGTTAATATGGTTTATTTTTATGTGCCTGTTGATAGCTAATTTGTCTGAATGCCAAACTCCTAGGAATTCCCAGGCATTTTTAATGCATATATGCGTACATATATTTTGTGTATTTGGAGGAAAGTGATAGAGAAGCTAGCCATTGCTGTTTCTTCTTGCTGTATTGTTATGTCTCTGGAAAATTATTCCAAAAACAGAAAACTTCCTTCCACTGTGAATGAAAGTTGCTCTATCAATCTCGAGAGTGACAGAGAAATTCTGTACAATTTTTCCTATCAATTCTCTTTCATTTTAATTAAAGATAAATTGCTTTAGAAAGTATTTTGAAGAAGCGAATTAGGAAGCCGCCAAAGAGTGCCTATGAATATTCTGTCTTTGTACAATCAGTTCTCTAGTGTTCTTCAACCTCTCCAACTTCCTGCACTTCAGCTACATTTTATGAAAATACAGAATAAAGGAACACCTCTTGTAGGCCTTTTTATGCAGCAGTTGTTCTGCCACTTTTAAGAGTCATGCCTTTGATAAACTGACAAGTAATTTCTTCTCCCCTTAAAAAAATTCATTAACATATTTCCACTTGGTGGATTTGGTGATTTGGTGGGTGTTATGTATTGGGCTTGTGGTGTTACACCATGTGCGTTGCTGGAGCAGCTAACGGCTCTCCAGCAACCCAGACAAGCCGTCTCCGGTCCTGCAGTTGGTTAGCCCCAGGTGGCAAGAGTGGGTTCAAACCTATTGGCTGCCACCTAGGGGCTAGACTATATATTGTGGCTGGTTGCGGCGCAAGTTCCGGTACAGTTCCAGCAAGAATAAAAGAATGAGTTTTCCTGTACTCAGCCTCGTGTCATCATTCCTGCTCACCAGAGCCCACGACTTAACAGTGGGTGCTGGTTTTAAAACAATATTTCAAAACTGTTAGAATTTTAACTAATAAAATACTTCAAAGTTTTGAAGGAATGTGAATAGACTTCAGTTTTGAAAAGTCAGCAGCTTGGATGGCAGATAAGCATTCTTTTGGAGACAATTGTGGAGTCGGGAATCCTCCATCAAAAAGTCCTCTCTTTCCCCCATAATTCTCAGAATGAGTAGGAGGGTGGGTGGGTTAAAGTGTCTTCCATCATGTTTGGTCTCAGCTTCCTATTGCTGAAATCATGAGAGTATTTACAAATGGAGAAAGGAACTGTGAGTGCTATTGTAAAACCAGATGTTTTTTTCCTGCAGCAGGAGATGTCTGATTTACCCCAAACTCCAGTGCTGAGTCTCCAGTGTAAAGGCAGAAGGGCTAACGTAAAGAAAGACCAAATATATATAACATCTTTCTCTCTGGTCTAAGAATAAGAATTATAAGGTTTATGAATACTAGGAGCAGAAGCTCTACTGCTTTGAAATGTTCTGAAAAATGGCTTTCCTTTTCTTTAGGAATATTTAAAGAGTTACACCAGTGTGTTTTTTGTTAATTGTAACATACGATGTTTTTAATTAACATTTTATCTATTGCTGTTATCTTATTCATTATTTCAATGATTTATATATTGAACATTGTGTATTATTTTTCCTGCTGGATTATTTAAAACATTGGAGAGACTTCCACTATAAAAAGTACATATTTAATGTTCTGAAATATGAACTATATTTTGAAGTTATTTGTTTTATTTATGCTCAGTCACACAATCATTTCTCTCTCCATTTCTCTCTCTCTTTCTCTCTCTGTCTCTCTCACACACACAAACATAAACAAACATCCATAAACAGAAGCACAGAGATAAATAAAATATCATTCCTTAAACTGATAAAGACAAAAATCAGTTAAGCATGTTTAATACAATATCTTAACCATATACATGACAGATGAGGCAATTCTACTCTGAAGGAAGATAAGCTGCATTATAGACTGAGTTCAAAAAGAAATGCTTACTCAGAATGATTCCAAATGTAACCAGTAGAGACATAATTTGTTAACATTCTAGCACAGGGGTCTTCAAACTTGGCACTTTTATAACTTGTGGACTTCAACTCCCAGAATTCCTCAGCCAGGCCTGAAAGAGCCACGTTTGAAGACCCCTGTTCTAGCAAAAGGTCTTGTTCAAACTTACCCAATGTAAGGCCCTCAGAATATATTGGGACTTCAACTTCTAGTAACCTCAGCCAGTGGACAAAGACCAAGAGGTGGTAGTCTAAAACATCTGAAGGGCACCAGATTGGCAAAGACTGTCTTTGATTTTATTACTGGTAGTTCACAGAAAAAACTTATAATCCTACTATGAATAAGTTCCTTGATTTTTGCAAATTATTATATTATGCCATACATCCATTAATAGAACTATAAATGCTAAGCTAGTGAATTAGAGTAAGAAAGCTACCATCTGCGGTACAGAAGCTGAATTATCAAACAAATGTTCAAGATTCTGAATATTCAGTTTTGCATTGATGTCTTCATGAATAACTTCCTCCATATGGTGATAGTCACAGCTATGGTACTGACTTCATTTTTAGAGACAGACTCATTTTGGCAGGCCACACTAAATGAATGGCATCTTCACAACACTTCAACAATAATCACAATAACTGATTTTCATGTAATGGATAAAATTCCAGGGCCTGATTATCAATTACAAGAAAGTGAACCCCCATCAATTTTAGCATTTTATAATAAAGGCTATGATAAAATGGAGAAATATTACAATGCCTAAGGAAGGAAAAATTGGGAGTAGTATCCAAAATGACAAATTCAAAAAATCAATAGATAAACTATGAAAGTAAAAAGAAATGGATAAAAATGTGCATACAGAGTGATCCAACTGTATTCATTTATTTATCTATCTATCTATCTATCTATCTATCTATCTATCTATCTATCTATTTATTTAAAAATGTATATTGCTGCCTATTTGTTCATGGCAACTCAAGGAGGCTTACAGGAGATTAAAAACACAATATAACAAAAATAAAAATTATAAAATAAAATATAATATATAATAAATAACCCAACCCACCCTTGGAGACAGCACATACTCATAACTGCTACTTAATAGGCTCCATCTCACTCTGGGTTCCCCTGGCAGAATCATGTCTTCAGGGCCTTCTGAAAGAGTGTCAGAGTGGGGGCCAGTCTAATTTCCGGAGGGATGATGTTCCAAAGGGAGGGAGCCACCACAGACAAGGACCTTCTTCAGGATCCTACCAGATGTACCCCTTAGGAGTTGGGACTAAAACACTCTTTGCCTCCCTGCTCTAGTGTGTTCACAAGAGACAGTCTTCAGATAACCTGGCCTGTTACAAGTATGGAACAAGTATAAAACAAGATTCTCCACAAAGTTGCCTCTTTGGCTATCCCCACAGGAAGCTTTTTTTTAGAAAAGAAATGATTATGAAACTGGATTGGTGGACCTACAGTAAAATAA
Source organism: Vipera ursinii (assembly GCF_947247035.1). NCBI lineage: Eukaryota > Metazoa > Chordata > Lepidosauria > Squamata > Viperidae > Vipera > Vipera ursinii. Next base: position 268,188,649 of record NC_139512.1, on the reverse strand, counting down.
TACTTTTCAACTCAGGTGACCCTATTCTTAAATTGAGGGAAGAGTTTGAATCAGAGGGTCATGTTTGTCATTGATTTACATACCAACAACTGAAAGAAAGATTTAAACTAGATAAAAAATATTTTGGGTTTGACTTCATTAAAAATGCATTTGACAAACATATTATTGCTAAGGCTTATAAAATGCTCTTGAAATTGAATTTGGAAAGAGAACATGTAAATCATTGTATGATACAATGGGCAAGGAATTTTGGTTATAATGTGATGCTGGAACAATGGGAGAATATGTGGATGAAAAGTTTAAAATTTTCATTGAATTACAACTTAAAAGAAAACTTCTACAAGATGATGTATCGCTGGTATTTAACACCAGACAAGCTATCTAGAATGTATAAAGGTATTTCAAATGAAGGCTGGAAATGTAAATGTAAAGAAGAGACTTTATCATTTATGGTGGACATGTGATAAAGCAAAGAAATATTGGAGCAGGATTCTCATTTTGATACAGAAAATCCTTAAAGTAAAAAATAAACATGAAACCAGAAACTTTTCTTTTGGGTTTAATGGGAAAAGATTTGGAAAAAAATTCAGAACTTTGATCCTGTATATGTTGACGGCAGCAAGACTATTGTGTGCACAAAAATGGAAGGACATTTCAATTCCCACTATGGACAAATGGCTACAGAAATTGATGGAGCTGGCAGAGATGGTTAAATTGACTATTTTGATTAAAGAAAAGAATACAAGTACCTTCATTTCTACATTGTGAAAAAGTAAAAAGGTGAGGCTCGACCTTAATGCTTTATTCTACTGTAAAAGGGGAAGTTGGAAGTCAATCTCTTTTTTTCCCTCTCTTTCCCTCTCTTTCTTCTTCCTTTTTCCTGCCCATTGTGTCCTACTATTTGCTTTGTGTTTTGTGTTTTACTTTACAACTTAATAAAAAAAATTAAAAAAAATAACCTGGTCCCAAACCATGAAGGGCTTTAAAGGTGACAACCAGCACCTTGAATTGTACCTGGAAGCAAATCAGCAATCAATGCAGCTCCTGCAGGAGAGGTGTACACACATGTTTACACCTAGGTCTGCAAAAAAAACCATGTGGACCACTGCATTTTACACCAACTGGAGCTTTTGGATACTTTTCAAAGTCAGCCCCATATAGAGCAAATTCCTGTCAAGACAGGAAGTGACTAGGGCATGAGTGACTGTGAGTAGGATTGTTGGTCCAGGAAAGAATGTAACTGGTGCACAAGCCAAAGTCTCAAGTCCAGGAGAACCCCCAGATTATGCATTGGGTCTGTTTGGGGCAGTTACCTCATCCAAGACCAAAGGTAGCAATTCTCCATGGACCAAAGAACCCCAAGCCAGAGCCACTCAGTGTTGCCAGGGTTCACTTTCAACTCATTGCTCCCAATCCAGCCTCCAGGGACTGCGAGAGGGAACTGTAAGAACTATATACAACTGTGCACTACAGCTATAATGTATTATATGAGAGATTATCCTTGAAGACAGGCTGGTCTGGAAATCACAATTAGTACATTATGCAGATTCTGGATTATTGGGAATAAAATGTAGAAATATTGAAATAACCTTGCTGGTCTCCCGACCATATTTGAGAGCTGTCCAAGATATGTGGCTTAACCTTAACCTACAGCAACTATTCCTGTATCAACTTATAAATATATTATTGTAATCTATGGTATTGTTATTCTAGGTATCCTAGTTGGTGTCATAACACTAGACAAAAAGCCTTGGAAGCTGAGTTATTTAACAGTAATTCCAGGGATGGGTTAAATCTAACACAATTAAAACTTGGGTTCTACACACCATTGCAGGAAATATGCCCACAAGGTATAAACAGATACAACATACAGCAGAGAAAGAAGTCCCAAAGTATTTAACTTAGATTATGAAAACTGACATTACTTCTGACTAGGTACATACATTTAATTTAATTGTGGTCCTACTTGTATTTTAGATTTTTGGGGTCTTAAATTACTGTCCAGGGTTCTGAATTATTTCTAAATCCTCACATTTTATCTGTTTAACTCAAAACACATTCCTAGTGATGGACAGTGATAGATCAGGACAGGTGGGCAATGACAAGAGAAGATGTCTTTGTTTGTTTTGGAATCCTCACTTTAGTGTGATTTTACTAATTCCCTTACAGTTATCTTTTCAGTACTGAGCAGTACTGTTATTGTACCAGCCCCTTTATATTGTTACAGCTGCTGTTGTGTTTTTATTCTTTACTGTTTTTATTTTTGCCAATTATTTTGTTGTTTTATCAGCAATCATCCAACCACTGCCCTGGAAAGTGCTATTACTTCATTTAATAAATAGGTTGAATTGTTAATATTACTGTTTTATAGATGTATCTAGTATTATTATTATAAACTTTAAATATCTATTGCATTTTAGTAAAAAAGAAAAAGAAAAAAGAAAGAAATAAACAGCTACAACTAAATTATCTGAGAACCAGGACATTTTGTGTATTATTCACTTTTTTTACTAAAATACATGCATGCATACATACAAACAAGTGTGCGTGCATGTGTGTATGTGTGTGTGTGAAAGTCTTCTGGTTTTACTTAAATGAGGTGAAAAACAGCAGGCCCCGGAGAACAATGCGCTCATAAGCAATCACAACTCAAAGCAGAAAATTAAGGATAGAGGCCACATTCATCACAGCCTGAGGATGAGTAGAAGATAATGATATCCATTCTGGATTTTTCAAAAATGGCTGACAGCCTATCCTTGCAACAGGGCAAGCTGACCATGTGGATATGGTCTGTCGAGCAGGACACGGGTGGTCTTGTCGATATCACCTGGGAGGAGTTTGATTCTGTGACTCCGGAGGAAGTGGACAGGATCATGGGGAGGCTGAGCACCACCACATGTTTATTGGACCCGTGCCCTTCCTGGCTGGTTTATGCAGCCCGGGAGAGGACACGTAGCTGGTTCCAGGCAGTTATATCGGCCTCTTTGAGTGAGGGTAGCTTCCCCGCCGTCTTGAAAGAGGCGGTGGTGAGGCCTATCCTCAAGAAGCCTGCCTTGGACCCAGCTATATTGAACAACTTTCGTCCTGTCTCCAACCTTCGCTTTCTTGTGAAGGTTGTTGAGAGTGTGGTGGCACATCAGCTCCCTCTGGTCCTGGATGAAGCGGATTATCTAGACCCGTGCCAATCGGGTTTCAGGCCCGGGTACAGCACGGAGACGGCATTGGTCGCGCTGGTGAATGATCTCTGGAGGGCTCGGGACAGGGGGCATTCCTCTGTCCTGGTCCTATTAGACCTCTCAGCGGCTTTCGATACCATCGACCATGGTATCTTGCTGCGGCGTCTCGGGGGATTGGGAGTGGGAGGCACGGTTTTGCAGTGGTTCTCCTCCTATCTCCAGGGACGCTCACAGTCGGTGTTGGCAGGAGGGCAGAGGTCGACCGCGAGGTCTCTCATTTGTGGAGTTCCTCAGGGGTCGGTCCTCTCGCCTCTCCTGTTCAACATCTATATGAAACCGCTGGGTGAGATCATTCGTGGTTTTGGAGTTGGGTATCATCAGTATGCTGATGATACCCAGCTTTTCTTTTCGACCCCAAACCACCCCAGTGATGCCCTCACCATGATGTCCCGTTGCCTGGAGGCGGTTCGGGTCTGGATGGGGAGGAACAGACTTCAACTCAACCCCGACAAGACCGAGTGGCTTTGCATACCTTCATCCCAGGTTTATTCGGACATTCCACCTCTCGTTATGGGGGGCGAATTATTACCCCCCGTAGATAGGGCTCACAACTTGGGAGTCCTCCTAGATTCACGGCTCACCCTGGAAGACCTATAGGAGCTGTGACTAGGGGGGCTTTCGCCCAGGTTCGCCTGGTGCGCCAGTTGCGGCCCTATCTAAGCCGGGATGATCAATGCACGGTCACTCACGCGCTCGTGACCTCACGACTAGACTACTGCAACGCTCTCTACATGGGGCTGCCCTTGAGGACCACCCGGAAGCTCCAACTGGCACAGAATGCAGCCGCGAGAGTTGTGTTGGGAGTTTCCCGATACTCCCATGTCACACCTCTGCTCCGTGAGCTGCATTGGCTGCCAGTTGTCTTCCGGGTGAGATTCAAGGTACTAGTTATGGTATTTAAAGCCCTACATGGCAGGGGGCCGGAGTACCTTAGGGAACACCTGCTGCCGGCGTCAACTTCCCTTCGCCCTGTGCGTTCCCACAGAGAGGGACTCCTCAGGGTGCCACCGGTCAGAGAATGTAGATTGGTGGCCCCCAGGGGGAGATCTTTCTCTGTGGGCGCCCCGGAGCTATGGAACCAGTTACCGGTTGAGCTCCGGACGGCGCCCGATCTTCGCTCCTTTCGCCGCGATCTGAAAACATACCTGTTCGAACAAGCCGGCCTGGCCTGAGGGTGGGATTGCTGGGGTTTTTATTATTATTTTATTGGGGGTTTTATTAATGTATTTATTGTTTTTTATGGGCATGTATTTAATAACTTTTTAATTTTTGTAACTTCATGTTTTATTCTTGCCCTGTACACCGCCCTGAGTCCTTCGGGAGAAGGGCGGTATAGAAATATTAATAAATTAAATTAAATTAAAATTAAAATATGTTCTTAGAACCAAGTGATACATTATATGTACATAAAAAGAAGCTTCAATTGTGCTGTTGTAACTGCTAACTTGTCTTTTTTATTTTTTTTATTTTTTTTTTATAAACATACACACACAAACACACACGAGAATCTGGAGGCTTAAAAGGCCTTATACCTTATGAGGCATTACAATAATTACCTATAACTCTTGAAAATAGAATTCAACCAGTGTCTTACATATATTTAAAGCCAAGAGAGTAGGTTCTTAAAATGATCAAATGCTAATTTTTCTTTTAACCTCTCAATATATTACATGAAGGGGAATGCTCATCAAGCATATTTATATGCATAATGAAGTACAATATCTGTCATTTTTGAGGCAGGTATATAAATGACATAAACTATAGTGATATAATTGTTTCTCTTTTCCTGCTTGCCTACCTCCTGTTGGCAGGAAAAAAATCTGATGTTGTTAATCTCTAAGAAGGAAGCTAATAAGAAAATAGCACTTTTTGATTTTAATTATCCAAAAATATTGAACTACCCATAGCCTGGCAACATATTCCCTGTTAAGCACTGCATTACCTTGGAAATAATCTTTTGGCATTACAGACCAATGGTGAGCACTGGGGATGAGGGGTAGGGGATCCTATTTTCTCTCTTTTGTCTTTGAAGCTTTCTCACTGTGACTCATCTTTTTTCCTTCTTCTTTCCTTTCTGACTCATTCTTTTTTTTCTTTCCATGTAGCAGACTGTTGGGAAGGTGATCCCACTGACCAGAGACGTGAGCTGCCTGCTAGCAGATAGTTTTTGAAATAAGTCCAAGAGTCACATGAAACTAGGTTAAGGGTTCTTATTTTTGACCTAAATGTAAGAAAACACACAAGCTGCAGATGAAAATGACAATGATGGGTTTCTTCGGTTCTCCGCAGCCTCCATTTTTGATCAGTGAGTCCTACCAGTCTTGGAAAACACCTGTATATGCCCTTCCCACCATCTCTCTTACAAGCCAATCACAGCCTATTGGAAACAGCCCCCAAGTGCATGTCCTCAGAGAACCATGTTTTGTATTTTTTTTTCTCACCACAAACCAGTGCACAATCAGGCACACTTGCCTACCATGTTTTGTCTCCCTGGGTCATATTTTTCTCTTTATACAGAAGACAGCAGAAAAAATGGAAGCCTGCCAGCAATACTCCTGACCCCCTCTTTTCCCCAGTTGGTCCTTAAAAAGCCAAAGTCAGCTTCCCAACATCCTCAAAGTCAGCTCCCATTTTCAAGGACATGAGGCAGCTTGTACTATAATAACCACAGTTAAAAGATAACCTAGCTGAGGGAATGTGGGAAATGGGCACATTGGTTCGGTAGCACTTTGCATACAGTGCAGAGTTGTGCAAGTTGCAATGTCTGCTTCTCCCTGCCTTTGAGAGCAACAGGAAAATTGTGGAATCAAGGCTGAGGGAAATAAGAACATGTGGGAAATCGCACTGCCTGTTATAAAATATTATGTATATTATGTATATTATTATATTATGTATCAATTGTATTTTAATCGGGCATGTATTTAATTATCTTTTAATTTTTGTAAATTCTGTGTTTTATTCTTGCCCTGTACACCGCCCTGAGTCCTTCGGGAGAAGGGCGGTATAGAAATATTAATAAATTAAATTAAAATTAAATTAAAATAGGAGGGCAACTGCTCAGCAGGAGATAATAGTTTTGGCAGAAGCCTCACGCTTTCAGTAATGTGTAGAAATATCATATAGTCCAAACAAAAATGGAAAATATCCTAATATATAATGGAAATATCCTAATATATAATGGAAAGTTTGGATTTATTTTTTTAAAAACCTACTCTCTTTTTTAATTTTCTATTCAATAGTGGGCAATTTAAATATTTTATTATTTAACCCTGGAAATAATCCCTGTATTTCTCTCCCTTTCTCTCTCTCTGTCACACTAGAATTATAATATTGCTGCCATCCTTGGTGCTCTCTGAGCTTGCTTGTTTTCTTGCAGACATTTCATTACCCTAAGTAGGTAACATCATCAGTGCTAATAGTACAGCACAACCAACACAAACCCTAAAAAGAATTACACTGCCGTACATCAAGAATATCTCAGGAACCGCAAATGGACACTACAACCACACAGAATCAGCATAGCACACAAGCCAATTAAAGACCTCCAAAACATCATAAGCAAACCAAAAGACCCAGCAACCCCAGAAGAAGACTACTAGCATTGTGACGTTACCTAGTTAGAGTAATGAAACATCTGCAGGAAAACAAACAAGCTCAGAGAACACCTAGGACCACTCATTTCAACCGTGAGCTACAAATATTCTCCTTCATTGGTTATAATATTGCGTCAGTGCTTTCCCCTGTCTGTTTCTGGGCCCCATTCGAAGTCATGGCATTATTTATAAACTCCAAAGAAACTGTAGATGAGTTATCCGAAGGATCATTTCTCTAATCCTAAGATCATCAGAGGCCCCTTCTGTTTATGCTATCATGTTTCCCTGAAAGTAAGACCTATCCCAAAAATAAGTCCTAGCTTGATTTTTGGGGGTGGGCCTAATATAAGCTCTACCCCCAAAATAAGTCCTAGTTTTGGACTGATGCACACGCCTAAAAATCAAGCTAGAGCGGGGATAGGGTGATGGAGCCACCTCACATGCCCCTCACACGCTTACCATTGCAGCCAGGCCTCCCATGAATTGACAACTGCCTCATCTCACTGATCTAATGGGGTGGCCCCTGGTCTGCATTTTGCCATAAACGCCTTCCGGAAAGGCTTCTGCAGCTGAGAATCGAACTACAGATTCAATCCAGAGCTCCATTCCCAGCTGCAGAGACATTTCCTTTGGACGCAGAAGAAGTGGGCTGGCTGGGCGAGGCTGTTGGTGCCTCCAACCGTGATGTGAGACCGTGGAAAAGACACCCCCCCGAAAATAAGACCTGGTGCCTCTTTTGGAGGCAAACAAACAAAGAAACAAACAAACCCTGGGTCTTATTTTTGGAGAAACACAGGTATTTGAACATGAAAGAGAAGGCCATTTCAGTGACAGTTCTGCTTACTTAAAACAGCTTGCCTTGTCTTGTGATTTATATTGTCATGTGTAGTGCTATACAAAGATAGGAGGCCACCCCCACCCCCTTTGGAGACCGAGATCATAATTAATGATTCACAGAATGTGGAAAAAGAACTGTTGCTTATTAATGGAGAGAAATATATCCAAGTTCTTGAAAGTGGAAAACCAAATAATAGAGTGAAAAAATATTATAAGCAAGGTGGAAATAAACATCTGGATCTCAAGGAATCTCACCAGTGTCCACTTAAACTAATGAAAGCTTGGCTGTTGAAAGTTAATGAGTTGAAAAATTGCTACAGAGAATCTGGAAGGGTGAAAATATAGGAAGTTAAGATTCAAGGTGACAGGTTTGCAAACAAGAATATTTGTAAAGAATCTTTATGGGATTCTTTAGGGCAGCTAAATTTTATTTTAATCACATAGTAAATCATGCACTCTTTTGATGTCCTTATAAGAGAGCAAGTAAGAGGGAGGAGGAGGCTAATTGTATCCCCCAAAAGTTCGATTTTATTTTAAAAGGGCATGTTCTTTTCTCTCTACCATATCAGATCAAGAAACAATATTACAAAGATTTGTTAAGTACAAAGCAGAATTACTCCACTTCCTCTTACTTTCCATCCAAAAGCTGTTTTGTGAACTTTTCAATCACAAGTAATTTTAATATAAAAGTATCTAATTCTATATATGAAAGGATCCTTTCATCTCTGTTCTTATCACCCCTTTGTGCATTACGTCAATTTCTCAAGCTTTTTCCATCTATGGAGATTCTCTACATGATGTAGACTCCTAATGTGTTTTCCCACAGTATTGTGGGACTTTATATGAAAACAGTGATTCCAGGAAGCCTTTTAACCACAGAACAACACTTTACCATAGATCTACCTTCATCTTACTTTCTTTGACTACAAGCAATTACCCAAAGCCATCAGTTTCGTATAGATTTGCACAATGTCTTTTTATGATAGTGCCATTTCTATTCTGACTAAACTATCATTTGGAGAAACCAAAGAGGAGAGGAGAGGAGAGGAGAGGAGAGGAGAGGAGAGGAGAGGAGAGGAGAGGAGAGGAGAGGAGAGGAGAGGAGAGGAGAGGAGAGGTTTAGCTCAGTGAGTGTAATTTTAAAATCTGAGATAGTTAACATCTACCATGAATTACTAGAACTGCTGTGATCATTATCAGAAGCCTTTCTGATTGGACCACATCCTACAGATTTTCCATATAGAAGACTTATTCTATTGTGGTGGTCATTCTTTGGAAAATTCTTTCCTCAAAAATAAAACATATTTTACCTTTGGCATCATTTTTGTACATGTTGAGAATGTTTCATTCTCTACAACATTTGAGAACTCAAGCTAGTGCAGCTAAAAGTCTATGGTCATTGCATTTTATGTGATTTTATACTATTGTATTTGCATTTATAATTCTAGATGCCATCTGGAACTGCACTCCATGACAGAAAATATATAAATATTTTAAATAAATAAGAGTTACTATTTATATTACATATGGCCCCCATTTTTCAATCACTTTAGCTAAACAAATTCCCTAGGGCTCATGTAAATATAACAAATAACTAAGGAGACTATTCCCTTCTTGAATGTTTGCATTACAATAACTAGTGGAGTGTGTTCTCATCATCAATTCACTTCTGAAAGTTCTACCATCCCCAAAGTCTGACACAAATCTTGAAATTTTGTTCTTGTGAGTGGATTTAATGATGATTTCCCAAAAGCACAGACAAGCAACCATTCTATATAACATCCAAATTGTTTATCAGTTCCCAGGACTGGGCATAATGACAGTAATAGAAGCCTGGAAAATGATTGAGTAAATACGATGAAGGACAGAACACCACAAAGGAAATTGATGGTAGGTGGGGCAATTTCCCCTACACTTATAATATAAAACTGGATTTTACCTCTTGGATGTGGTTTATACATTGTGCTAAGCCATTGGGTATGTTGCCAAATTTACCTAATAAATTAGAAAAGTATGGTTCATATAATAATCTAAACCAAAATAAATTATATTAAAGTTAGAATGATGTGTCATGTTTGCCTCATGCTATATTGCACTAATATCCAGAACTATAAGTTCCTCTAATTTGTAAATAATAATTCTGAGAACTTCCACTTTTACCACATAATTTGTTCCATAGTTTTAACATTTTTCTTCTTACTTTATGATACCTTGTCATTATTTTCAGTGCTGATTTTTAGTAATAAATATGTTGTAAAGAATACAGTGGGGAGGAGTGAGTCTACCATATATACGTATGATCCAAGGACAGCTCTGCTCTTAACAATTGTATTTTTATATTCTTCTTGGAATTTGAAATTAATAGAAGGGTAACTTAGATGAACTAATTAAACATTCTCAAATCTCTAACAGATGTAGCATCTGTCTAACTCATGTATTTATACTATATATTTGTATAACCACATCCTGTTTCCCCAATGGCACTGTTGATCTCCTTTCTTTTATTTCAAAGAATAATTTAAAAAAACCATTCCATTACACATACAACTAACATAACTTGTTTCTTTCTTTCCTTGTCAAATTATATAAAGAATCATAGCTGCAGACTCCTTCCTTCCTTCCTTCCTTCCTTCCTTCCTTCCTTCCTTCCTTCCTTCCTTCCTTCCCAATACTCACATATAATAAGAAACTGAACTAACAGTGCAAATCTTTAGCATTGAAGTCAAAGCTATCAATATAATCATTCATGGTACTTGTTCAAACATTTCATAATATGCTTTATATATGGATGTACTATACCAGTGGTGGTGAACCTATGGCACGTGTGCCAAAGGCGGCACTCAGAGCCCTCTCTGTTGGCACATGCATCACTGCCACCAGCAGCAGGTCCATCAGGCCACCACTGCAACCCGGAGCAGGAGCCCCGCCCAGCACAAAGGAGGCGAAGCTCAAGTAGAGGTGGTAGAGCAGAGGTCACCAACCACTGTCAATTGGTGAACTGGAAGAAAAGGGAGGTGGAAGCATTTTACATGTGTGCATGCATGCATGGGGCCGCGAGCATGCACACGCTGCAAATGGGGCAGGGCTAGTGCCTGCGTGATATTCACTAGCCCTGTCCCATTCTTGAGTGGTGCAGTGCCTTGCAACATGGTGGCCCATTTTGGCGCCCCCAGTTTTTGTGTGCCAGAGGTGGCACTAAGAGGTGCCTCCCTGCCCCCCCCCGAGGACACCACAATGTTGGTGTGGCCCTGGCACTTTGTGATAAATAAGTGGGTTTGGGGTTGCGGTTTGGGCACTCAGTCTCTAAAAGGTTCGCCATCACTGTACTATACATATGAATGATGCTCAAGATGGACAAAAGTGAGTGATTATTGATAGCAATGCATAATTTACAGGGGAAGTGAGGACTATGTCTAGATTTACGGTATTTTTCCGTGTATAAGATGCTATTTTTTCCTGCAAACATCCTGTTCAAAAATCAGGTACGTCTTATACAAGTGCAGCAATTTATACACGAAAAAAATAATGGTAATCTCCACAGCCCAGTGCATGCCTGTGTGGGTTCTTTACATGCTGCTGCCATGCCACCTGGTGCAGGAGGATATCGCTGGCCCGAGATGCCACCTGGATGAGGAGAAAGCCGGCCCGAGATGCTGCCTGGTGCTGGAGGATTGCACTGCCCCAAGGATGCCACCGATCCTACTGAAGCCACCTTCTATGACCGTTTTTCACCGGCACAGCTCGGGCTGAAGCCGCAAGAGGCCCCAGGAAGCCACCTCAGTACAGTGATTGATGGCTGAGGGGGTGGGCAGGACTAAGCCTGCAGAGTGCCATCTGATTGGAGGAAACCACCTCCCTTGTGTGATGGTACCAAGAAGTGTCAGTAATTAGGGGGCCTCTTATACAAGGGTGCATCTTATAGATAAAAAATATGGTAAGCTTATTTTGTATAATTGTGAGCAAGTATGTGGTCATATTTCTTATCAGCCATTATTCTGTGGTATGAGGTGATCATAATTAAGGTTTGCTTCCAATGGTATCTCTCTGCCAAAAGAATAGACACTACTGGTGGATCAAATTTCCCTTCCCACAATGCATATTTACATACCTCAAATTTGCTAAAGAAGATTGGGGGATGAGTGTATAGATTTGCACAGGGACTGTAAGAAACATGAGGTATGAAGAAATTCCTGTTGCACAAGTATTAGTCTATTCATAGGCCATTGGAATTAGTTTGATATAACAGATATAGCTTTACTTAAAACTATGTTGTAATCCCCAAGCTGTTGAAATAATAACATGTGCAATCATTGACATCTGGTTACAAGTCACAATGACATTGTGCACATCTAATTTTAATCTTTAATAACAATTTTATTACTGTAAACATTATAATAAAAAATAAAACTAATACAAACTAAAACATAAATGAATAAAAAGAAAAATAGAAGAGAAATAGTAAAGAAAAAGGAAAAAAATGTATCAAATAGTTTCTTCCTCTTCATCACAAGTATAAACAATTTTAGTAATATATCACCTTTTCTTAAAATACAAACATTTTTATTTTAAAAAAATATTATTATATTTATAAGCTGCCCACTCTATTACAACTTTGGGCAGTGTGTAACATTTAAAATTAAGCAAATCCACAAAATACAATAAAAACGAATGCCTGGAGAAATGAATCACCATCTCACAGATCCAAAAGGGATCTGCCACCCACTTAGTTGAAGGCCTGAGGAAAGAGGTAGTTCTTAAAGGTTTGTGTAAAGAGGAGAGGGGTATATGAACTTCTGAAGGAATATCATTCCAGAGGAGAGGTGCTGCAACAGAAATTGCCCTCCTCCTGGCTCCCATGAGGTGGTATTGTTTAACTATAACCAGGGCTTTTTTTCCCATAGAACGCTCAGAATGGAGTTCCAGCACCTTTTTGGGATGGAACCTTGTAGAGTAGGCAAGGCGGGTTGTATGACATGTGTGAGTTCTGGCACCTTTTTCTTTTACAAAAAAAGCACTGACTATAACTATATATTGTTTAACAAAGCCTGCTAACTCTGCCAGAGCGTATAGAGCAGGCAGGAATTATGAAAGACATGCAGTCCCTCAAGTAATCATATCATGAAGTGCCTCATAGATTGTGACCTATTTTGAATTGCACCTGGAAGCCTACTGATAATCAATACAATTCCTGGGACAAAGATATTGCATGGGCATTCCAAGGAATGGTCATAACTGCCCGTGTTGTTACATTTTGAACTGGCTTTAGCTTCCAAGAGGTTTTCAGGGGCACATAGAGTGCATCGCATTGCAATAATTCAAATGCAAAGTGACCAAGGTCTAAGTCACTCCAAATACAATTTGCAGACTGAGGGGTCCTTGGTGCTCTCTGAGCTTGCTTGTTTTCTTGCAGACATTTCATTAACCAAATTGGATAAATCATGCTAGTACTGATGATGTTACCTAGTTTGCATAATGAAACATCTGCAAGAAAACAACCAAGCTCAGAGGGCACCAAGGACCCCTTCATTTCAACCCTAAGCTACAAATATTCTCCTATAATTGGCAGACTAAATAAATCTGTGCAAAAGCCTTGCGAGTCACAACTGTCACAAGCTATGTTATGATACCATTCAGCAAATGATATTGTTAGCTGCGAAGTCGTGTCCAACCCATCGCGACCCATGGACAACAATCCTCCAGGCCTTCCTGTCCTCTACCATCTTCTGGAGTTTCCATCTTCTGGAGTCTTCTGGAGTCTACCATCTTCTGGAGTCTATTTAAGCTCACGCCTACTGCTTCAGTGACTCCAGCCAGCCACCTTCTTCTCTTGCCCTCAATCTTTCCCAGCATTAGGCTCTTCTCCAGTGAGTCCTTCCTTCTCATTAGGTGGCCAAAGTATTTGAGTTTTAGCTTCAGGATCTGGCCTTCTAAAGAGCAGTCAGAGTTGATCTCCTCTAGGACTGACCGATTTGATCGCCTTGCAGTCCAAGGGACTCGTAGGAGTCTTCTCCAGCACCATAGTTCAAAGGCTTCAATTCTTTGGCGCTCAGCCTTTCTTATGGTCCAACTTTCACTGCCATACATTGCAACTGGGAAGACCATAGCCTTGACTATATGCACTTTTGTTGGCAGGGTGATGTCTCTGCTTTTTAGTGTGCTGTCTAGATTTGCAATGGCTTTCCTCCCCAGGAGCAAGCATCTTTTAATTTCTTGGCTGCAGTCCCCATCTGTGGTGATCTTGGAGCCCAGGAAAACAAAATCTGTCAGCAAATGATACCACTTATATAATTTGTGACATTTGTGTAATAGCATCATGATATGTGTGGTATTACTTCCCCTTCTACACAAATATGTATGTGTATGTGGTTTTGTACTTCATGTAGCAGGGTATAACTACTGAGGTTTTTAAGAAGTGCCTGCATGTGGCATAGACAGTGTTTCTTTTATACAAGCAAACTAAGGTTTCTACCTTTGTCTTTATTTGGGGAAGAGTAAATAAATGCACTAATCAAGGAGAAGAGCAATTCATAACCTTTATATTTTCCAGTTCTGTGGATTTTGTGTAATTTAAATGCATTAAATGCCAACCTGGTAAACTCCATATGTATGGGACATCAACTCTCCTAATTCCTCAGTCATGGTGTAAAGACCCACCTCATCTATGAATCGGGCCACTGAAAAAGCAAACACAATGGTGGAACAATATATCAGATGCTATGTGGATTACCAGTAGACAAGCTGGGCTGACCTCCTATCTTTTGCCAAAGTGGCTTACAACAACATCATGCACTCTTTTTAAAATAGGCACTGATAGACAGTTCATTCCTATGCCTGAGTACCCACAAGACCCTCCTGCTTCCCCGACTTTAGATCAATGGGTAGCATCCTGGAAGGCTGTTCGGGACAGTACTAAGAGCTTTAGAGAAAGCTTCAAAAATCTACAAAGAACAAGCTGATAAAAAAGGGCTCCTCAGAAATCATTCCATGTGGGGGAGAAGGTTTATCTTTCTACAAAATATTTAAGACTCAAGTTACCTAGTAAAAAGTTAGGGCCGAAATGTCTTGGACCTTTCCCTATAGTTCAGATCATAAATTCAGTTATCAGAGGCTACATGGGTGAAAAGTACTGATGTAAAAGCTGAAAGGTTAATACACAGATTTTTTGACAAACATCCAAATAAGCCTTGAGGTGATTCCTAATTTTAAATTTTCTTAAATTGCAGGATTTCTCTTTCTTCTAGAGGATCTGAATGTCAACTCTACAGCAAACTTATCTGAAGCCATTTTCCCTTCATTTTCGATTGTCACAGACTTGGGAGGAGGGAGATGAGAGTTTTATCCTAGCCATAACAATACATTGTTCTGTGGGAATCAAGGTCATTGCTAGCTACATTTTGCCGGACTGTATCTTTTTTTTTTAATTAAAAAGTTTTACAGTACATTTTATCTTTAACAATCCCCCCTCCCCCCACCCCTACCTAATCCTCCCTGTCCCTCCCCCCCATTCCCCCCTCCCCCCCTGACTTCCCAGAGCTAAGTACAAGGTATAAAAACAAAGAACAATCATAAACATCCATATGCTAACAACAATAAACTATTAATTCTATCGCTCTCTAGCTCATATAAGATAACTACTAGCAATATTAATATTACATATAAAAAGAAAAAAAAAGAAAAAAGAAAGGAAGACTTATTCAAATGCTAAATGAAACTTTTTAGTCCCATATTTGTTCTGGATATAATCAATCCATTTTTTCCACTCCATAATATAACGTTCTTGCGAATGATCTTTCAAGTAAGCCGAGATCTTTGCCATTTCCGCCAGAGTCCATTCTTCTATAGTCGGCAGTTCCTCCTTCTTCCAATATTGACCTATTAAGAGTCTTGCTGCTGTAATTAAGTTCAGCATCAACTTAGTGTCCACAACAGTAGCATCTGTAATTATGCCCAACAAAAACAATTGCGGACAAAACTTTATCCTTTGCTTGAAGATCTTCTGCATATTCCACCAAATTTTTATCCAAAAAGCCTTAACCTTTTTACAGGTCCACCAAATATGAAAATATGTTGCATCTTCGCCACCACACCTCCAACATTTTGGCTGATAGTTCGGATACATACTTGCAAGCTTTTTGGGATCTAAATGCCATCTATAAAACATTTTATAAAAGTTCTCTCTTAAGTTTTGAGCTTGTGTGAATTTTACGTTCCTCACCCAGATCTTTTCCCACATGTCCATTGTAATAACTTCTTGAATATTCTGGGCCCATTTTACCATACAATCTTTAACAAGTTCTACTTCTGAGTCAATTTCTATCAATGCAAGATATATCCGTTTGATATGTGCTGGACCCTGATTTCTAATTTGCTTTATCAGATTTTCATCAGTCATTGCAAAACCAATTTCTGATCTTCTTTCCACCTGGCCCGTAACTGAGTATATTGAAACCAAGTTTGAACAATCTTCTCATCTCGCAAGAGGTTGTACGGCTTCAAACACCAGACATTTCTTTCCAAACTTAAAATCTCCTTATATGTAGTCACATCATGTTTGAAGCCAACATTTATGTTTTCTATTGCGTGTTTTGGAATTGCCCACAGCGGCATCTTGTAATCTAACTTATGTCTATACTTCTTCCAAACTCTCAACAATGCCTGTCTTAAAATATGCACTTTAAACACATTATCTACCTTCTTATCATACAACAAATATGCATGCCAGCCAAATAACAAGTCATGGCCCTTAAGATTTAATAATCTCTCTTGTGACAAATTACTTATTCCTGATAACACAGCAGCTTCATAATATAATTTAAGATTAGGCATTTTAAGACCACCTCTTTCACGAGTAGCCGGACTGTATCTTTCATTAGAAAACCCATGCAAGAAGTTAATTGGAGAATGTGATTTATGACAGGAGTGGAAGTGGGGAAGTTTCACTTGTAACTTTGTAACTTTGGGAGGGGGGGATGTTTCAGTTTTGGGTTCACTTTTGACCATGCCAATATTATATAGCCAAATAAATATGTTCTTTAAGGAAATTTTTTAGCCCTGGAGTTCTTTTTACTGGTTTCATTTATCGGAACCTTGACATTAGCGTTAAGGCTGCTGGCACAAAGTTTTTCTCCAATGCATGCTAATCCATCTTTCAACACACACAGGTTATTGTGATTTTGAAATCACTCTCGGTCTCTAATGCAGTTTTGACGTTCTGTAAGAAAGTCTTTCCAACAGGAGCCATAAGCTTTGACTAGGCTCTGGTGGTTACAGGGGCTGCTAATTGACGAGGGTGTAAAAATGGTTTAGTCACTTCTGCTTTCTTACTGTTATATTGTGGTAATCTGGACAATGCATCAGCTAAAACATTCTTTCCCCCATGGAGGTAATGAATCGTGAAATCAAAACAATGCAAATGTTGGGACCATCTTGCCTGTTTGGGGGAGAGCTTTCTGGGGGTTTTCATGTCTTCAAGATTCTTAGGATCAGTCCATACTTGAAACAGTATTTTACTCCCTTCCAGGAAATGCCTCCAAGTGAGGAGAGCCCATCATACAGCATAGGCTCCCTTCTCCCAAGCTGCCCACCCCTGCTCAGTCTCTGATAATTTCCTAGAGGTGTAAACACAAGGTTGCAATTTTCCCTCTTTGTTTCTCTGTAATAGAACTGCTCCCACAGCCACATCACTGGCATCAGCTTGAATTATAAATGGCTGTTCTGGGTCTGGATGTTTCATAACCGGCTCCATAGAAAAAAGTCTCTTAAGTTTCTCAAAAGCTGCTTGACATTCTCCTGTCCATTATAATGGTTGACTGGGCTTTGACTTATCCCTCCCCCCTCTGGTTTTTAATAGGTTTGTGATTGGGAGGGCAATATGTGCAAAAGATGGGATGAATTGTCTGTAAAAGTTCAAAAATCCTAGGAAACTTTGGAGCTGCTTCCTGATTTTTGCAGGAGCCCAGTTCAAGACTGCTCTTACTTTCTCTGGGTCCATCTCCCACATTGGATACAATAGCCCAAGTAATCAATATGATCTTTGTGGAACTCACACTTTGACAGTTTGGCAGAGCACAGCTTTTTTAGTACTGCTCTGACCAATTTAATGTGTTCATCTTTCAGTGTAAATAAGGATGTCATCTAGGTCAGGGGTGCCAAACTCACAACTTCACATGACGTATCGCAATGTATCATGACTTTTTTTCCATTGCCAGCAATGGGGTGGGCACAGTTTTGGCACAACACATCCAGCCCGCGGGCCGGCACCCCTGATCTAGGTAAACTGGAACCCCTTTATACAGGTGATCATGTAGGACTTTGTTAATCAAATGCATGAACACTGCAGGGGCCCCTTGCAGCCCAAAAGGGAGAACTTTGAATTGGAAGCAACCAAGTGGGCAATTGAAGGCAGCTTTCCATTCATCTCCTTTCTTTATTCATATGTGGTAATACGCTTCTTTCAAGTCTAGCTTGGAAAAAAAATTCCCTTTAGACAAGTGTGCTAACATGTCTTTCATTAAAGGTAATGGATACATGTTTTCCACGCACACCGCATTCAGACTTCTATAATCCACGCACAGACAAAGACAGCCATCTTTCTTTTCTCTGAATAATACAGAGGCTGCTACCCAGGGACTAGCTGGCTCTATAAAACCCCACTCCAATTTTTTTTTGATGAACTTTCCCGGCTCGTCTAACTCCCTGGGACTCATAGAGTACATTTTTGGTTTTGGCAGTTTTGCCCCTGGAATGATTTCAATAGCATAGTCTGTGGACCAGTGAGTGGGGAGTTTGTCTGCTCTCCATTTGCTGAACACTTCAGCTAAATCTCAGTATTTCATTGGGAGGTTCTGCAAGTGTGACTCACTGAGGGTGGAAGCAAAATTGCAGCGTAATCCATATCTCCCGCTGTTTTCTTTAGAGGTAGGCAGGGCTCCCCGCTTTGGGAATTTTAGCTGTTCTTCCCTCCAGTTGATCATGGGGTTCCACTTCTTTAACCAAGCCAGCCCCAGAACTAGTGACCACTCCATTCCTGGGGCCACAATAAGCACTAGATTCTCTGCATGGTCCCACAGGTCAATATGTGGCAAAGCTGGCAGGTGTCTCCCCTGCAACTGAGCCGTCTAATTGGCAGAAGGTAATTGGAGTTTTTAGTCTCCTGAGGGGTATTCCCATTTTCCCCACTAGTTCTGGGCTGATCATGCATTGGATGCACCCCAAGTCCTGTCTGCCCAGTGCTGGGTATGGAAAGTTCTAGGGGCACTGTTATGGGTCAATTGGCCCATTCACTAATGGGACATTTTCGTAGTTGCTTTCTGTCCCTTCTGGGTCATCATAGCATGGAGTCGGAGCTGGACCCTATTGATAGCAGTTCCAGGGGAGCTCTATGACTTCTCTGGACCTCATCGCAATCTCCTTGAGGTGCAGTGAGGCTCTCGGAGGTCTCCCAAATGGTAGACGATCTCCTCTCTTGGCAGGTGTCTTGCTGCAGCAATCCAGGGCTCGATGTCCCTCTTTATCACATTTGAAGCAGGTAGTGCTGAGAGATGGGGCAGGCGAACCTCGTGCGATCTCCCCTTGCTTCTCTGACTGTGGCTTGAAGCTTGGTCTCACCAACCAATGTAGGTGCTTGCGTTGATCAATCTCTACTTCAGCTAGCAGGCACCAGTCATACAGCTGTCCCAGGGCTCCATGAGCTATGCAGGCATTATATAGTTCTTCATTGAGCCCACCCAGGAAACAGCTTACCAGAATGTCTTCCAGCCAGCGAAGGCAACTGGCCAATTCTCTGAAATCTTCAGTGTACTCAGAGACTGCCCTCCTTTTCTGTTTCACTGTCTTTATGCACTCCCGGGCTTTCTTATCTGCCAGCCGGTCTTCAAAACGCCTGCAGAAAGCACCCATAAAATGGTTGAAATTCCTCAGTTCAGGTGCGTTGCAATTGTACAGAGTCACCATCCAGTCAGCTTCTCCACCTTCCAAAGTTAGGGTAACTACCTGGACCTTCTCGGTAGGCAATGTTCTCCCGTGGATTTGCATGTAGGTGAACACTTGTGCCAGGAAATACCCCAATCGCTTTGGGTGTCCATCAAACTTCACTCCTATCAGAATCAATTTCACCTCAGCTGGTTGGGGTGGTCTGCCTCTGGTTCTTTGAGATGGACGGCTTCGCCGTGGTGCTGCCAACCACTGCCATCTCTCAGACCTCCAATTCCTCTTCCTCCGATTCATCGTCCAACTCTTCCTCCAATTTGGGGCTTCCTTCCTTCCTTGGCTTTTTTCTTCCCTCCACCTCAGCTGAGGGTGATTTCCAGGGCTTTTTCTTCCCATCCTTCTTTTTTTCTGACCCTAAGTGACCATCTGGCTTGGTCTTTTTTGCCAGAAGGTCTGGATTCTTCCAGCTCCCTGTTGAGGCTTTCATCTGTTTTCAGGCATAGGAGGTCTTCGGCCCATTTCTCTGCCTGGAACTCCTCTGTGTGAAATTCAGTTGCGACTCCTCCGGTTGGGTAGCAGCTATGCAGTACTATGCAGATCTCACCTTATGTAAGGACCCACCTCAGCTTACCACCCAAGAAAGCAAAACTCTTGAAACAGGCATGGTCTCAAAAGGAAACTTTTATTAGGGGCTGGGTGAGATTCAAGGTGTTGGTAATGACCTACAAAGCCCTACATGGCATGGGTCCGGAATACCTTAGGGAGCACCTGCAGCCGGCATCAACTTCCCTCCGCCTAGTACGCTCCCACAGAGAGGGCCTCCTCAGGGTGCCACCGGTCAAAGAATGTCGACTGGTGGCCCCCAGGGGGAGGGCGTTCTCTGTGGGCGCGTCGGATTTATGGAACCATCTTACAGTTGAGCTCCGGATGGCGCCCGACCTCCGCTCCTTCCGGCGCGATCTAAAGACTTACCTCTTCAAACAAGCTGCCCTGGCCTGATGGGATGGGGTTGGGTTTTATTAATGTGCTTTAACCTATTTTTAATGTGTTTTAACTTATTGTAAGAGTTGTGGGCATTTTTTTTAATCTCTTTTAATTTTTGTATTTTGTCTTTCAACATGTACTGCCCTGTTCACCGCACTGAGTCCTTCGGGAGAAGGGCGGTATACAAATAAAATTAAATAAATAAATAAATAAATAAATAAATAAATAAATAAATAAATAAATAAATAAATAGTGACAGTAGGGAATTCAAGGCAAGATCTGGGGAAAATCCTGCTTAAACGATATAGTTAAACCAGCAATATTCCTCCTCCCACAAGAGTCATAATGTCCATTTGAAATCCAGCCAATCCACAGGTGGCATGATGTGTAGGTAACAGGCACAGTTGGCGTGCATCTCAAGGTCTTCTCCAGTTTCGTTTCTCTGCAACCGTCTTCCTGATAAGGGATTCACATTCTTTTCCAAGTGGATAGGGGCAGGAGAGGAAAGATAGAAAGCAAAAGTCATCCCAAGCAAAAGCAAAAGCAAAATCCCCCCCTCCCCCCAGCAGAATGGCAGGCCCCAAAACAAGAGCATATAGGCAGGGAGAACAATAAGGATTTGGGGACCAGACACATGGCTATTTGTTTGAAATTCCTATTTAATCAGCTGGAGGCACTCGTCTGAGAGGGTTGGTTTTTAATATAAAAATGCTACAATCCTAAATTTCTGCAAAAAACAATAAGCTTAAATGTGCACAAAATGGCAGCTATGATAGATAACTGCCATAGTTTATTGATATTTGCTTGAAGCTCTTGGTATATTTAGAAGTATAAAAATACTAAATAAAAATTAATTAGAAACTGGACGAGAGGTTATAGTGATGTGGTCTATCACTATAAAGAAAGTGGGTGTTAAAGGAAGGGAATGGCCTCTTTTCAGTGGGTGATGTTCCCAAGAATATCTCTGTGTAATAGTATCAACTCTTGGAAAGAGAACTCGAAGAGCTTCAAATAAGCTTCAAAAGCAGAATGACGGAAGGAAAAGCCTACACTAATTACTCAAGCCATACACTCATGATCACATTAATGTTACTAAATCCACATTTTGGGCTAACAAGCGGAAACTGCTGAGCAAATGATCAAACGGATCTCAGTTCCCAATTATCTAACACAAAGCTGGAACTATTTTTACATCCAAGCTATTTTTGGAAACCTCTATTTTAACTCTCATCCGAACTATGGAGGGAGCCGTGGAAAAGAGCCATAATGGGATGCTAAAACTTTAAGCTCATTAGGACACAGAGTGTTTCTAATTCTGGAGAGAGAGAGAAAAAGACCGCATCAGTTCTAAGCACCTAAAACAACTCCCAAATTCTGTGCAACTTATATGTTATGTATGTAAAGAAATTGTGCTGCTTCTTTCTCTCAGGGTAATTGCTGGGGAGTTAGCTCTAACATCTTACGGATGATATGTTTGTTGTTATTCAACATTGCATTACATTTGCACAATTTCAATTTTCCTATCAGACTTGCTTAGCCCCACATGAATTATATTGGAAGTGAGCTGTAGTATCACATTTTTCCTCCTGTGTTACACATTTCAAACCTAATTCCCCCACTGGCTTTAACTATTTCACTTACAGTTTAACTAGGATTTGAAGAAAGGATCCGTTTTATTTTTCCTGTTCTGGTGCAGCAGAAGCCCTGATGAACGTTCCTCGCAGTTAATGATGCTGCCAAGGTAATACTTTAACCATGGTTATGCAGAGAGGAGATGAAGTAGTTAGGAGCATTATGCCTTGCATAGTTGAAGCACATGATTAAGCAATCAAGCATGTTATGTCTGTGTGCACTGGACCAATATAAAGAGCAACAAAACTATTCCTCATGGGAATACCTAAGTTGTATTTCACAAGAGAGGGGGGGGGATCTGATAGGACCAGAACCAAAACTGAGGGAGTCATAAACATATATTGATAGCTTTTTAAAAAGGAAATTTTAGAATAATGGTGGATAGATATCCCTACGACAAAGTTCCAAAAAGAAACTCCGGAATGAGAAGCAAAATGCATCAGAAAAAAACAATTACAACAGGGAGGAGATGAAGGGGCAGAGGAACCCAAAGCAGGATGCCTGTTTCTTTCTTGTTCCCATGTATGGATGGGCTTCCAGAAACATTAGACTACTGCTGAATGTAATATGTATTTATTTATTTTAATTCCATTTATATCCCGCCCTTCTCCGAAGACTCAGGGCGGCTTACAAGCTTAGCAGTAGCCTTCATTCTATGTATATGCCTGCTTATTAGGGCTTTCACACACACCCCAAGCGGCATTATTACAAAGTCAGCTTAATTGCCCCCAACAATCTGGGTCCTCATTTTACCTACCTCGGAAGGATGGAAGGCTGAGTCAACCTTGAGCCTGGTGGGATGCGAACCTGCACTGATTGCAGGCAGCTGGTGTTACTTAAGGAGGCATTAGCCCACTGCTCCACCAAGTTCTGATGGATCAAGAGTGCAGTCTTAAAAACAAACTAATCTGAGTGTGAGCTACTTGGAGGCTTTGCTCCATGTGCAGATGCTATCTAGCCATCCTTAAGTCAACAGACTTAATGCCAGCTGCCTCTATTGCTAATAACTACCCTGTCACAGGTGTGTCTGGTCCAAGCCAGTGTTTTATACTGCTGCTATAACTGGTGAGTGCACAGTGACTAAAGGCAAGGGGATTGGTTTTCTGACCTGTATGCCCCTATCAACATGCCCACCAGCAGGAAGAATATTCATAAATCAGCAGAAAAAGAGTAAATTTGACTAGGGAATGCTGCCTGGGTTTCTCTAGGCTAATTTGGGTGCAACTCCAAGCCCATTTTTTTGCATTTCCCACAATTATTTTTTATTTATTTATTTATTTTAATTCCATTTATATCCCGCCCTTCTCCGAAGACTCAGGGCGGCTTACAAGCTTAGCAGTAGCCTTCATTCTTTGTATATGCCTGCTTGTTAGGGCTTTCACACACACCCCAAGCGGCATTATTACAAAGTCAGCTTAATTGCCCCCAACAATCTGGGTCCTCATTTTACCTACCTCGGAAGGATGGAAGGCTGAGTCAACCTTGAGCCTGGTGGGACGCGAACCTGCACTAATTGCAGGCAGCTGGTGTTACTTAAGGAGGCATTAGCCCACTGCTCCACCAAGGCTTATTAATATCAGATAAAGAATCCTGCAGAAAGATACTAGGCCAAAACCATCACAGAGAATAGGGAGGCAAACCTTACATCATTGTCAAATCAGGGAGGTCCTGTGGAGCAGAACAGAAACTGGCTAACTGTTTCATTCATTTTTCCTAGTAGAGCAGGGGATTGTTGAAATTGACAAACATAGAGAAACTATATAGTACCCACAAGGGCCCCATTCAATATCTAGCATTATTTTGACAGCGTTACAATGAGGATTAGTAGGATTGTTGCATCTAGAGGGGAAAATCAACTTCAGAATACTGTTAGACTCGGTGCAAACCCTCCCCTTCTTCTTCCCCTAATAAAATGGTGGACATCTGGCAATACCTTTTTTACCTTGATGGAAACCTGAAGAAAAGTTGCTTCGAAATAGACAAGTATATTCTACTTAACTACCAAGGAAACAATGTGTAATGGAGAGGGGAAAGTTTGGGTGAGAAACAGAGGTGGGATTCAGCCAGTTCACACTACTTCTGCAGAACCGGTAGCTAATTTTTTCTTGCCCAGGCCTAGAATGGACTTCCGGAAGCGGCATCCACACAGAGAACCAGTTGTTCACATATTTGAATCCCACCACTGGGAGAAGTGATGGTAGAGGCTGGGAAGTGATCCAACGCATGAAGCCTAAATGGACTTCTCAAGACTCCTCCAAAATATCTTTGATCAGACTTGCTGGAAGTCAGCTGACTTCCCTTCCAAGATAATGGATGGTGAAGCATAACGATGTTTACATATCTGTAAGTGAGCCTTTGATAGTGACCAAAGAAGGGGAAATACTGCTATTTTTATATCAGTACCAATAGGGCCATCTGAAAACTATCTTGCTCATGAGCTGGGGACCAAAGCCAGTGTGGTGTGTAGTGATTAAGGAGTGGAGCTATAAAACAGGAGATTGTGAGTTAGGCATAATAACTTGTTGAATTACTTTGGGCCAGTCATTCTCTCAGCCCAATTCAACTCACAGGTTTGATGTGGGGGAAAGAGATAGGCAAGAGCAGTAAGCATGCTGCCTAAGGTTGTGCAAAATGAAGGTGAGATGTAATTCTATTGTTGAATTAAGCTTGTTGAGCCAAGGGAGAAAATTGGGTCTGAATGTGCCATAATTAATTACAAGTGGGGACAGGCCTGAGCAAAACTGTATAGGATTCTACTGTAATAAAACCAAATAGCATCATAACAGTTATGTAATTCTGATATATTATATTTTCTGAACATGATCTGTAGCATTTTGATCCAATCTTTGATCAGATCTCCATTCACAGTAATACAAGAGACAATTTATATGAACATGGGCAGAACTTCTTGCAGTACCACCAAAGTGTTCCTTCTGATTGAGAAAGAGGCCCCCACCCTAGCATGTCCTTAGTATGTTTAAGGATGTGAGCACATCGATATACTTTGCCTTTCGTTCCTAACACTTGGCTAACCTTTGTATCCACAGTCAGTTGACGGATTTCTATCTTTGAACAATCAAAACATGATAAACTGCCCCATGTATTAAAGTCTGACTCTCACCAAAAATTTAAAACAATTAAAAATAAATCCTATGCTGCAACGTGGCTGCTTTCCAGTCTAGTTCTTATATTTAATTTTTTTTCTTTAGTGTTTGGTTTCCATGTGAGGGCAAAATAATGTCAGGCCAGACAGCCATTTTATTTTTCTTTAATACTTTTTTTATAGATGTAACTTTGGAAATAGTCTGGCTCGGCATGCATGCATACTGCTTTGTGCAGAGCACCAAATTTGGAAGATGGCCCAGTGGGCAATGAACTTTAGGGGCTATTAACCCACAGCCTACAGTTTGCAAGCTTTCAGAATACTGAGTCAGTAGAAAAATAATTTTAAACATCTGTGACATTCTTCAGTTCCAGATTAATTACACTGCTTGGAATTGAACATTAGCCAGAAATGTTAAGCCTCTCCACTCTTATGTTGGGAATATGATGCTTCACTGTGTATTTGTCATTCGGATATTTTGGAAAGTTTTTACATTATTCATTGCTGGTGGATAGTAAGTTGCTGCCCTAATTTCTCCTTTCTCACTAATTCCAAATGGAAGGCATGAATCCCCTTTCAGATTGTTAACAACAAAGAACAAATTTTAAATTCCTAATGTTTGGAAAGTTTCAATAGCTTTGGAAAAAAAAACTAGAAATGAGAATGAAGGAATAGCAACCATGTTTTCCCCAGTTTAACTTCTTCTCTGTTCTTAAGCTGTCTTCCCTCCACTTTCCAGCTGTCTGAAAATTCAGGGAACCATTAAGCAGAAAAGAATGGCGGGAGGCGAAAAAAGGGTTAACCAATCTGCTTCCTCAGTATTCTTCCTTCTCTTCAAATCATAAACAGTTCATGAAAACCACATTGAACTAAGAAGAAATAGTAGCAGATTAAGAGAGAACCCATGAGGTACTGTTTCTGTAGGAAGCCAAAATTCCCAATATTCATCCATCAGCAGGAAGAGAAGAATTATTTGTTTTCATCAAGCATCTGCACTGGAGCTTGTTGGCCATCAGAAATGCCTACCATTGTGTGGGGCCACCAAGATCTTCCATGGTTGCTGATAGTGAAGAAGACTTCAATAGCACCCAGTCGATGGCTAGCTAGCAAATAACAGTGATAATAGTATGCATGCTGGTTTGTTAATCCAGCATTGAATTTTATAAGGTTTGTTTCTGCTGCTGCTGCCCCACCCAGCAGAGATATGCTTCAGTTGGTTGAAGAGTATAAACCTAATGAGGAGACTGTCATCCTTGACTTTAATTGGGTATAGAAAATTATTTTGCTACAACTCGTAGGAGAAAGGAAGAACAACAGTCTGAGAGAAAATATGTAGATGGAGAACATACTTAAACATATATTAGTTTGTTTAGCACCTTGTATTTGTGTTTAGCAATAGTATATGTAAAACTACTTAAGATGTATACTTGAACTGAGCATTTTTATGCAGTTATAGTACAATGATATAATAGAAAATACCAGCCTGTAATTGCATGACAGGACAAGGACCATAAAATACTCTGTCTGCAACTCTAGTGATGAGGGAGGTATAATAAAAATTAACCTGTCCCTATTCCCATAATTTCAGCTAGTAAGTTGGCAAGAAGCAATCTGTTGTGTCTCACCATGACTAAAATGTTTCAATTTGGTAGCACTGTGCTATTAGAAACTGTGGAGAATATTAGAAACAAAAAGCTTATAGCTTTTATTGATGGTTTGTTGCATAAGACCTAAGACCTAGCTTGCACTTAATAATAAGTCATAATAACTATGTCCATATATCATAATAAGTTAAAAGCAAATATCATAGCTTGTGTGAGGTATCAACTCTACCATTTTGCCTACATTCCCATTCTTACACATCTTGAAGCAAAAGCCTTGTTCAATCAACCACATTGATATGTGGTAGTCTCTGATCAGCTTTTAGCAAATAACCACACTGTCTTCAAAGCTTATATTCCCTGCTATCTCTTGAAATGATGTTTCTTTCCTATAGCAAGGAAGACAGTGAGTGACTGTGTCATTAAAGGGCTCCTGTGAAAGCCATCTTTGAAGCTTTCAGACCTTCAAGGTAAGCCAGGTCAGAAAACAGATACCACAAGAAATACTAGAACTGTATTTTAGTGATACAAGGTATAATAAATCTTGAAAGACCAACAGTGTTTTATTTTCTGCCCTCTTACAAGCAGAGCCAAGAAGGGCCAAATTTGTTTCTCAAACTTTCTTCTTTTTCAAGGCTGAACTTGAAACTCTCACATCTGCAACTTTAACTAGATGGAAAGATGCAACATAGAGCAAAACCTTTTCAACCAAGGTACCTGAAATGGACTAAATTGAAGAATGCATCAAATCCAGAAACCATTACTCACATGGAACTGAAATTTGTTGAATTTTATTAAATATTTAATGCCATTAAAATATCAAATGTCATAATAATACAAAATGTCAGAAAACATTTTTATGGTCAACTGCTGATGTTTAACTGCTATAAAATTTAACATGGGCTACTTTCAAGGCAGATACATCTCTAAATTATTTTATTTTTTATTTATTTTTATTTTATTTTATTATTATTTCTATAGCTGTCTGCCTCAACAAGTGATTCTGGATGGTGTACACTATAGACATAAAAATAATTAAAATAGTAATTGGGGGGAGAAACAGAGAGAGAGAGAGTGCATTCAGAAAAACTGTTGCCATGGATGTCAATACAGCTAGGAAATATTCATTTATTTCTATAGTCACTCATCTACGAATATCTCCCTGAATTTTAAAACTTTTCAAATACATTAGAACCTTTGCCATTGTTGAAGCACGAGGAATCTGATTAGGAAATATCTCTGCAACAATGACACAAGTCATGGGTTGTCTGATGTTTTACTAACATTAGTTGCATATTTTCTCCAATGTCATCTCCCTGCTTTCTGACTGGAGTCACGGCTCTAGAGGAACAATGAATGGGGCAGAACACATCTGAACAGAAAATGTGACACCAAACTGGCAGAAGTAGCCAACACCCAAGAAGACAAGCTCAGGATCCAAAAAGATCTTGACAAACTCGAACAATGGACCTTATCCAACAAAATTGGTGTCCAGGAGGACAACTTGGGTGTCCTCCTGGATTCACAGCTCAGTTTGGAAGACCATGTAGGAGCTGTGACCAGGGGGGCTTTTTCCCAGGTTCACCTGGTGCGCCAGTTCCTCAGGGGTTGGTCCTCTCGCCTCTCCTGTTCAACATCTATATGAAGCCGCTGGGTGAGATCATTTGTGGTTTTGGAGTACGCCGATGATACCCAGCTTTTCATCTCTACCCCAAACCACCCCAGTGATGCCCTCGATGTGATGTCCCGTTGCCTATAGGTGGTTCGGGTCTGGATGGGGAGGAACAGGCTTCAGCTCAATCCCAACAAGACCGAGTGGTTGTACGTTCCGGCATCTCAGGAAATTCAGTCCATTCCATCTTTAACCATGGCGGGTGAGGTATTACCCCCCGTAGATAGGGCTCGCAACTTGGGTGTCCTCCTAGATTCACAGCTCAGTTTGGAAGACCATGTAGGAGCTGTGACCAGGGGGGCTTTTGCCCAGGTTCGCCTGGTGTGCCAGTTGCGACCCTATCTGGACTGGGATGCCCTGCATACAGTCACTCATGCGCTCGTGACCTCTCGTATAGACTACTGCAATGCTCTGTACATGGGGCTGCCCTTGAGGACCACTCGGAGGCTTCAGATGGTGCAGAATGCAGCCGCGCGAGTTGTGATGGGGGTCTCCCGATACTCCCATGTAACACCTCTTTTCCGTGAGCTGCATTGGCTTCCAGTTGCCCTCCGGGTGAGATTCAAGCTGCTGGTGATTACCTATAAAGCCCTAAATGGCATGGGTCCGGATTACTTATGGGAGCACCTGCTGCCGGCGTCATCTTCCCTTCGTCCTGTCCGTTCCCACAGAGAGGGCCTCCTCAGGGTGCCGTCGGTCAGAGAGTGTCGGCTTGTGGCCCCCAGGGGGAGAGCATTCTCTGTGGGTGCACCAGCCCTTTGGAATCAATTACCGGTTGAGCTCCGGATGGCTCCCGACCTTCGCTCTTTCCGCCGTGATCTGAAAACCTATTTATTTGAACAGGCTGGCCTGGTTTAAGGGTTTGGGGTATTTTTAATTATTTATTGTTAGGGCTTAATTAATTTAATTTTATTTTAACTTTTGTAAGTAATGCTTTTATTGCCCTGTACACCGCCCTGAGTCCTTTGTGAGAAGGGTGGTATAGAAATTCAATAAATAAATAAATAAATAAATAAATAAATAAACAAACAAACAAACAAATAAATAAATAAAATGAGTTTCAATGTGGAGAAAAGCAAAGTCTTACACTTAGGTAGGAAAAACCAAAGTCACAAATACAGATTGGGTGAGACCTGGCTTAAAAACAGTAACTGTGAGAGGCCCTTGGAGTCCTAGTGGACGATCACTTGACTATGAGCCAGCAGTGTGCAGCAGCAATCAAAAAAGCTGATACAATCCTGGGTTGTATAAACAGAGGCATAGAATCAAGATCATGCGAAGCACTAGTACCATTTTACAAAGCCCTAGTAAGACCACACCTGGAATACTGCAGCCAATTTTGGTCACCATATTACAAAAAAGATGTTGAGAGTCTGGAAAAAATTCAGAGAAGAGCAACTAAGATGATCAAAGGCCTGGAGGCTAAAACATACAAAGAATGGCTGCCAGACTTGGGTTTGGCTGGTCTAAAGAAAAGAAGAAATAGTAGAGGAGACAGGATAGCAGTGTTCCAGTATCTGAGGGGCTGCCACAAGGCAGAGGGGTTCAGGTTGTTCACCAGAGCACCAGAGGAAAGGATGAGAAACAATGGTTGGAAACTGGTCAAGAAGAGAGGCAACCTGGAATTAAGGAGAAACCTCCTGACAGTGAGGACAATCAACCAGTGGAACAGCTTACCCCCAGAAATCATGGGTGCTCCATCACTGGGAATTTTTAAGAAGAGATTAGACAATCACCTGTCTGAGATAGTATAGACTCTCCTACTTGAGCAAGAGGCTGGACTAGAAGATCTCCAAGGTCAATCTCTATTCTATTCTATTCTATTCTATTCTATTCTATTCGATTCGATTCGATTCGATTCGATTCTATTCTTTGTGGTGCTAACATTTCTAATTAAAACTTCCTCTAAAACACTGATATAAAGAGAGAGAGAGTAGCATTTGGTATAATGATAGTGAGATCAAGTATTTTTTTAACAATGAATTTTAAACTCTTTTGGGCCCCAGAAATGTTTGTCCTCCTCATCAAAGACATTTCCTTCCTTCCAATTGTTCTGATTTAAGATTCAGCACTGAATAATTCTGCATATCAATCAAGTATAATAGAGGTGGCAGGGACCTTGGAGGTCTTCTAGTAGTCCAACGCCCTGCTCAAGCAGGGGACCCTACACTATTTCAGATATGTGACTGTCCAATCCCTTCTTAAAAAACCCCAGTGATAAAACACCCACAATTTCTGAAGGCAAGCTGTTCCAGTGGTTAATTGTCCTCACTGTTAGGAAATTTCTCCTTAATTCCAGGTTGCTTCTCTCCTTGATTAGTTTCTATCCATTGTTTCTTGTCATGCCTTCTGGGGCTTTGGAAAATGAAGAGATATAAAGAGATACATAAAGAGATACATCTCACAAAGCCAGCAATTTTGGTGGTCTGTTCCTTTCTCACAAAGAGATCTGCCATTCTGCCCACTGCTGGAAGCAAGAGCTTAGATTCAAGCACCAGTGACTTGATCTGATGTGGCAAATCCCATGCTTTTATGCTACTCTCTCTGATGTTGCTTGCTTTCTGTTCCAAATACTGGATTAATCTTAATTACAGTATAAACATACATAAAATATAACCAAAAGAAAAATGAAAAGCAAAAACTGACCTATCTTAGGAACAACGTGTGCAAAGAGAGTAGCATCCAAATTTAGCAGGTGAACAGAGTATCTTATCCTTGCTTCATTTTTGTCGCACAGCCTTCTGACTCAATTCTCCAGAGCTTACTGTAATTTGTGAGAGCGGTATTGGGTTATTTGTTCCTTAGTTAATTAGATTTAAACACCACCCCCCTCCTTCTTCCAGGAATTGAAGGGGGTGTGCCATTTTTCTCCCTTAACAACTGTATAAAGTATCTCAGGTTGACAGATAGTGACAATGAGCTTCTTTGATTGAGAATGGGCTTAACATAGATTTCTCTGTTCATAGTTCAGTGCCTGAGCCATTAGACTACAGCACTCTTCAGTTGTTAGAGGGGGGGTTTTTTGGGGGAGGGTTGTTGTTCTTAGTGCAGGTTGTTCAAGTGACATTCAAGAAACTGAAATTTTTTTAGGGCTCAAAGCATTATCAAATCTTCAGGGAAAGACTGTTTCCGATGAGCAAGAGGTATGGCAGGGAAGAATCAGTGTCTGTCATTGAAATGTGTCTCACATCAAGGCTGTGTCACAACTGCAAGAACCATTGGATAGCTGGCCCTCATAACTAACCATTTGTAACCACCCCTGGAAAACAGTGTGAAAACTAAATAAATAGTGCAGGATTCTAATGCAAAAGAGAACACTTTTAGGAGCGTCTGAGAATAATTTATAGAGTCTTGGAACAAGATTGCAGTTCTATTTATTTCTTCTGCTGCAATACCAAAGTTTGGTGAAATTGTCTTCTCTTGGGTTTAAGAAGATCAAAGACAAGGCTCTTTGTCAGGCAGCACTCCCAGTATTCCCTTTCCAGGAAGCTGAAATTGGGCCCATCTTTTCCAGCTCTATTTGAACGAATCCAAATAAAGATGTCTCTAGGACAGGGGTAAACAAACTTGGCTCTTTTATGACTCATGGACTTCAACATGGCTGGCTCAGGAATTCTGGGAGTTGAAGTCCACGAGTCATAAAAGAGCCAAGGTTGCCTATGGGTCTTACTATTAGGATCATTTCCCCCAACATTCAATCAGAATCTAGTGTTCTGTCATAGAAGACAAATACGACAAATTCAGAAATAAACCTCTGTTTGATTATCAATGGCAGACCCTCACAGATACAGAACTTTTATTATACACATTAGAAAACTACAATATTACTTTTCAACATAATTGCCATTCAAATTGAGGCGCTTATCCTAAAGTCTTACAAAGTTTGAAATTCCTTAGTAGTAGTCGCTTGGTGCCAAATCTGGGCTATGGGGGGGCTGATCAAAAACATTCCAGCGGAACTGCTTCAAAGGTTCTTGGGTGCATCTAGCAGTGTGTGGGCGAGCATTATCATGAACCAACATGCTCCAATGCTTGTTATGGATTGTGCTCATCTTAGTTTTCATAAAGTTCCAAAGTAGACTTCGGAATTGATGGTCGAACCACATTCCATGAACTTCACTAGCAGTATTCCTTTGGCATCTTCAAATTTGGCAGGATTTTCTATGGCACGACTTCCGACATGGTGTTGGTTCATGACAAAGCTCACCCGCACACCGCTAGATGCACCCAAGAACTTTTGAAGCAGTTCCGTTGGGATGTTTTTGATCACACACACCCCCATAGCCCAGATTTGGCACTGAGCAACTACTACTAAGGAATTTCAAACCTTGTAAGACATTAGGCAAGTGCCTCAATTGGCGATTATGTCAAAAAGTAATGTAATGTTGTAGTTTTCTAATGTGTATAATAAAAGTTCTGTATCTGTGAGTGTCTGTCATTGATAACCAAATGGAGGTTTATTTCCAAATTGAGGTTTATTTCCAAATTGCCCTTGTATTCTAGATCTTTCATGATACAGAACAGGACTTGACCTTTTTCTATGTAACATCATTTCAAGTCCTTGCAGAAGGCCTGCCTATTTCCACAAGAGTCTTCTCCTCTCTAGATCAAACATTCTGAATTCCTATAATGTCTCTTCATAGGATTTATGTCTTAGTCCTCTAAAGTTCATTACCTTTCCTTTAACTCGTTCCAATTAATCTGTATTTATTTATTCATTTATTTATTTTTATCCTGCCTTTGTTCTTTTTTAGAAGTACTGTAATTCAAGGCAGTGAATCTACCTAATACTCCTCCTTCCTTTTCCTCCCAATTACTATTCGCTGTGAGAGGGATGGATTGAGAGAGAGTGACTGGCCTAAAATCACCAGCTGACCTGCATGCTAAGATAGGGCTAAAACTCACCTTCACCTGGCTTATAGCCTGATACTTTTAACAAACTAGAACAAATGGCTCTTTTTTAAAAAAATGCAATATCCAGAACTAGATTCAGTTGTCATGGTTGGATCAAGCCAACATGGAAGAACAGATATTGCACACACATATAAATGTGTGTGTGTGTGTGTGTGTATTCTTGATTAAAGAATACTAATTATTACCATCTGTCTTGAAGTTAATTAATCAAGTCATTTAAACTTTTTTTTAAAAAGGATATGATATTGTTGTGAAAAAAGTTAGGGTTTAATTTAACCCTCGGCTCCTTGTTAAGAAAATAGCTCATATTTTATATTTATTTTTCATTGCCTATTATAATAACAGCAGAATCTTATATCTTTCAAATAATAAGTAATCCTCATTGCATCCCGACCAATTAAATTTAATCTCACTTTAATATACCAATTAAACCCATTAATGCATATGTAATCCTAACCACATAGAAAACGATAATAAATAAAATCAAACTTTACGCTGCTATCCTGATATATACGATGATGCAAAATATTTCCAGCAATATCTTCTCATTCCAAAGACTGAGGGACCTCAGTCATTCAAAGGTCAGTTGTAAATAGGGGCTCTACAAACTTTTTTGAAATTAGTCTGTTCATAGAGAGTAAAATTCCACTTGGCATACATAAATCTGAAGATGTTTTAGAATTCTTGTTTGTATAATATTGGAGAAGCTGAACTGGCATTTACAGCCATGTACAAGAAAACCATTTTTTTTTTCAAACATTCCATGAGACAACAAACACATATTATGAGTTCTGAAGGATTCTCTTTGATCATTACTAAGACATCTGCCCAATGTTGATGAATAGCAATAGTGCTTTTATAAGTCCAGCGATGGTTAAGTTTATGTTTAACAGACTACATGTTATTAAAGGATGATTTCATGCGATGCCTGCATTTCAGTGAGTGATTAGAAAATAACCTTTTCCTTCTACAGTTCCTATCATTTCCAGTGAGGCTGAAGATGCTAATAGTCCCATTCATCACCACTTTGATAAAATTATTTGGCTTGGAGAATCACTTGGGAGTACTAATTCTCCTACAGTGATGTGATTTTCTGATTGCTGGAGAGGAAAAACGCAACATGAAATTTGAAGTGTGTTCAAAAAATGTTTAATTGGTAACAACATATAATCTTTCAGAGGCAAGGTAAAATGTTCCTTTTCCTTCTATGCTTATATTGATTTTTTAAAAACTGGAGCATGAAGATAGACTAATTTTTCTTCTGTACTGCATTCGAATAATGGATCAAATAATGAAATGGTATAGAAGAAATATCAGAACATCATCTGAAGGTCATGGCTGGAGAGATGAAGATTACTAAAATAGTAGGGACCATGCCCACAATATTGGGGTCAATTGTGGAGAACAGTATGTCAGACAGATATCAAAAAAGAGAGTTTATTTGTCCCAGCTAATTTGTTTTATCTTTAAACAAAAGCAGACCTAGTCATTTACAGTTAATCTAATTCCTCTTCAATACATGTATTATGAGAATTCTGAAGCCCACTCTGCTTCCCACTTTTCCTATCTATCCTTCATAAAAAAAGATAGGGAAAAATAATGGTATGCCAAGGCTTGCCCAACAATGATTGGCTGCGATGGTCAAGCCACACTTACTGCTGCTAATCTGGGCAATGGGGAAGGAGCTAGTGATGCCGTGAAAATTTGCTAAGACTATCCAATATTCTCCTGACAAAAAAAAGTTGCTTGAATATTTCTTGTGAGGACCTTGTAGGCACAAAATAGCAATCTTTGCCTCACTTTATATGATAGGATCTGTTGGGGGGTTATCAAGTGACTTTTGGTAGGGCCCTGAACAACAATTACACCAGAATTCTAGATCAGCCTTGAGTTCAAAGCATTGAACTTTCAAGAGTTTGTACATGAAGTTGTAGCCTTAATCATATAAATTACCAATTTTACCTTTAAGTCGGTATGCTACACCAATATTACTTAGCTAGACAGCTGCCCTATCCCCCAATAAACATATAAACATTGGTTTATGCTCAAAAAAAAATCCACATCCTGCAAATTAATACATGCAAACTTCGGAATCATATCAAAGAAGCCATCTATGTAATTCCAAAGTCAGAACATTCAGATGACTTCCAGATGTTGTATTATGGTGTGGATGGTTTTACTGATGACAATTTAGGAGCTTTCACTTCTGCCTAAATGCATGCATAGAGCAAGACAGATGTGCATGCAGATGGTTCAATCTGAAGACAGAGTAGGTTATAGGTATGATAAATATGTGTGATAAAATATGTGATTAAATTCTATATAACTTTAGATTATAAGCCGACTGTGGGAAGGTGACTAAATGTGTCTGATAGGCTGACAACAAAGAGTACAGCTACAAGCAGACCTAGGGAGTAGATTTTATGACCTTTATGACCTATCCATTTTTTTAAAACCCCAGCCTTTTACAATGTGAACAATATATGGGAACAAGATTCTGTTTATGGTTTTCACAAAACTAATATTTATTTTCTTCTTGGTAAAAATCTGTAAGAAATAATCCCTTCCCCCTAATTTATATCTTTTACAGCTCCCAAGATTCCCAACTAGCAATAAAGGTAAAGATTTCCCTGTCAGTCGTGTCCAGCTTTAGGGCTATGGATTGAATCTTGGCTGCACAGGCCTTTCGGAAAGCCCTGTGACTGAGAAATTTAGGCCTGGCTGCAGAAGAGGCCTCAGAAGAAGAAGTGGGCTGGCAAGGAGAGGCGTGGATGTAGGGCGGGTGGGGCAGCCCCACACCTCCACCCCCACCGTAGCTTAATTTTTAGATGTGTGCCTCACCATAAAACTAGGGCTTATTTGTGGGATAGGGCTTACATTAGGCCCACCCTCCAAAATCAAGCTAGGGCTTATTGTTGGTGTAGACCACAGGTCTGCAAACCGCGGCTCCGGAGCCGCATGCAGCTCTTTCAGCCGTCTCCTGCGGCTCCCAGTCCTCTGCCATGTGTAGTCCAAAAAAAAAAAGTGGGACTAAAAAAGTTCAACCAATCAATTCAAATATGCAAGGTAGGTGCATATCTCGCCTTGGCTCCACTCTTCAGTCAAACACTGTTCTGTGCATGTATGCGCATGCACACACATTTTTTGTGGCTCCCAGTTTTTCCTTTTGTGAGGGAACCAGTTCCGAGTGGCTCTTTCACTGTTTCAGGTTGCTGAACTCTGGTGTAGACCTTACTTTTGGGGAAACACGGTATTAATCTACTTGCATTGCATGCTTTCAAACTGTTAGGTGAGCAGGGCAAGTAACGGGAGCTCACCCTGTTGTGCAGAGCTTGGGTCTTGTCAGCTGCCCATTCTCCAGCAGACAAGCTCAGTGTCTTTAACCACTGAGCCATCGCACCCAATATGCCTGGAATACTTGAATATGGCAAGAAGCATTACTTGGCATATTCAAATGCACTACAGTTGGGAAGGATGTATGAATTCCCCAGGTGCACCTTGATAAAAAAATGTAGATAGGGTATCCTTGACTTACAACCATATTGGAGCCTGCCCATTACAGTCATAATTTGTGGTGCTCATAAAGCAGGTTATCATGTGACCAGACCTTATTTTACAACGTTTTTCGTAGTGATCGTTAAGTGAAATCAGCAGTTGTTAAGCAAATCCATTCTTCTCTATGGGGCATTTTTGTCAAAAGCTGGAAGTTAAGGCCAATTTTCAACAAAAACATCGTAAATCACAATCATGAGACACTGCAAATTAACCAGTGGAACAACCTACCTCCAGAAGCGGTAAATGCTCCAACACTGGAAGTTTTTAAGAAGAGACTGGACAGCCATTTGTCCGAAATTGTCAAATTTTGGAGGTACTTAAGTCACAAAGTGACTAATCATAAGTCAAGGTCTACCTTTACATTCTAAAGGACAAATGGCGATCCATATTCCAAGAACTTTGTTATTTGAGAAACAAAAAGTTTGAGGAATTGCCCTGGACTATTACACAATGTCTCCTATAGTCCCTCAAGAATGCTTCACTTTGCTAAATTGCTTCTCCTAATTTTGTTATTCTGCTTGCCTAATTAATATTATTTCTGCTTCACTAGTTCATCATCCCATTTCTTAAATTGCTTTAGTACAGATACTTTACAAGTGACTTTCCCTGTGTAGGAGGCTTCAACTTGCTCCCCTAATTAATTGGAGGGCCACAGGTGATCTCCTGGAGAAAAGGAACATCCCATAACAATAACAATAACAATAATAACAATAATAACAATAACAACAATAATAATAATAATAATAATAATAATAATAATAATAATAATAATAATAATAATAATAATGTGTCAACCATTAGTGCCAGTCAATTTGAGTGTACAGTTGACTGAGTTTCATGTTTTATGAATAAAAGTTCTAAAATAATAACAACAACAACAATAATAATAATAATGTTGGAAGGGACCTTGGAGGTCATCTAGTCCAACCCCCTGCTCAGGCAGGAAACCCTATACCATTTTGGACAAATGGCTGTCCAGTGTCTTCTTAAAAACTTCCACTGTTGGAGCATTCACCATTTCTGGAGGCAGGTTGTTCCACTGTTTAACTATCAGGAAGTTTCTCTTTAATTCTAGGTTGCTTCTCTCCTTGATTAGTTTCCATCTGTTGCTTCTTGTCCTGCCTTTGGGTGCTTTGGAGAATAGCTTGATTCCCTCTTCTTTGTGGCAGAATACTGGAACACTGCTATCATGTCCCCCCTCGTCGTTCTCTTCATTAAACTAGACATACCCAATTCCAGCAACCGTTCCCTATATGTTTTAGCCTCCAGTCCCCCAATCATCTTTGTTGCTCTTCTCTGTACTCTTTCTAGGGTCTCAACATCTTTCTTACATCATGGTAACCAAAACTGGATGCAGTATTCCAAGTGTGGCCTTACCAAGGCATTGTAAAGTGGTATTAATACTTCACGTGATCTTGATTCTATCCCTCTATTAATGCAGCCTAACACTGTGTTGGCTTTTTTGGCAGCTGCAGCACACTGCTGGCTCATATCTAAATGATTGTCCACTAGGACTCCAAGATCCCTCTTACAGTTACTACTATTGAGCAAGGTACCACCTATACTATACCTGTACATTTTGTTTTTCTTGCCTAAATGTAGAACTTTACTTTTTTCACCACTGAATTTCATTTTGTTAGATAGTGCCCAGTGTTCCAGTTTGTTCAGATCCTCCTGTATCTTAAGCCTATGTTTGAAGTTCTTTCACACCTCTTAACTGTAACCAGTAATGTCCAAACTAATGGGATCAAATGGTCAGCCTAATAAAAGAAGCAGCACACTGAATTGTTCCTTTTGTATATGAGTTGAACACATATCCTAAGTGGGTGGTGCTAATGGCACAATGACACCACATTGCTTTTACCACTTTGACAAAAGTAGCAGCAGCTTGTGGAAGTCCACAAGAGCAACTTAAGCCTGGCTTTCAAGATGTCCTAACAATATAAATCTTTAGGATATGTGCTGGTATAGAAATGCAGTAAATAAATATATTTCTCCAAGCCATAGGTGCTTATGTATATCACAGTCAGCAGCTGCTGATTGTACTGCTATCTGTCATGCTGTGTTGGCTTTTTTGGCAGCTGCAACACACTGCTGGCTCATATTTAAGTGATTGTCCACAAGGACTCCAAGATCCCTCTCACAGTTACTACTATTGAGCAAGGTACCACCTATACTATACCTGCACTTTTGGGTTTTCTTGCCTAAATGTAGAACCTTACTTTTTTCACCATTGAATCTCATTTTGTTAGATAGCACCCAATGTTCAAGTCTGTCCAGATCCTCCTGTATCTTAAGCCTGTCTTCTGGAGTGTTGACTATTCCTGCCAGCTTGGTGTCATTTGCAAATTTGATGAGTTCCTCATCCATCCCCTTGTCCAAATCATTGATGAAGATGTTGAAGAGCACTGGGCCCAGAACAGAGCCATGGGGCACCCCACTACAGTTCCATTGAGGACCACATGCTGAGTACGGCCGGTCAGCCAGCTACAAATCCATCTGGTGGTGATGCTGTCTAACCCACATTTTTCTATCTTATCAAGTAGTAGGTTGTGATCTACTTTATCAAATGCCTTACTGAAGTCCAAGTAAATTACATCCACAGTATTCCTCTGAGCCACTAATTTTGTCACTTGGTCAAAGAATGCAATAAGATTTGTCTGGCATGATCTGTTTTTGACAAACCCATGTTGGCTTTTAGTAATGACTTTGTTTGTCTCTAGGTGCTCGCTGATTCTCTAGGTGCTCGCTGATTCTTTTCCAGAATCTTCCCAGGTATTGAGGTCAGGCTGATAGGTCTGTAATTTCCTGGATCCATTTTTTTCCTTTTTTAAAGATGGGAACTACATCAGCTCTTTTCCATTGCTCTGGTAGTTCCCCAGTGCTCCAGGATCTTTGAAAAATATAGTTGAGTGGTTATGAGATCACATCTGCCAGTTCCTTGAGAACCTTGGGGTGTAAGCCATCTGGTCCTGGTGATTTGAACTCGTCTAGGCTGGACAGGTGCTCACTTACCATTTTCTTGCCTATCTTAACTTGCATTTCTATTCTGTTTTTTATGGCACTGTTTTTGATAGGTTGGTCTGTTTTTTCCCTTTGTGTAAAGACAGATGCAAAAAAGGAGTTAGATAGTTCTGCTTTTTCCCTGTTTGTTGTCACTTTCTTGCCACTTTCCCCCACTAATGGACCAATCATTTCCTTCACTTTTTTTTGTTTTTTACATGTTGAAAGAAGCTTTTTTGTTATTTTTTACTTTGGTCGCAAGCCTTAGTTCATTTTGAGTCTTAGCTTTCCTCACTTCATCTTTGCAGGCTCGGGCTATTTGCTGATATTCTGACTTAGTTATGTGCCCCTCTTTCCACTTTCTATACTTGTCCTTTTTATCTTTCAATTTATCAGAGAGTTCTTTGTGCAGCCATGGAATCCTTCCCAAGCCCTCTCTAAATTTATTGAAATTAGCTCTCTTAAGGTCCAAGACTCTAGTTTGACTGTGTTCTATTGCTTGTGCAATTGTTAGCCTTACATCACAACCAATCAATAAGATGGCCAAACTCCAGTAGGACCAAAACCATATAAAAAGGCAAGGGAGATATTTTAAGAGAAGACAGCTGATAGCTCCATTTTTATTTTCCGCTCAACTTCTGAACATGCTGTTCAGCATTATGACTTGTACAGAGATATTCTGCAAGAATGTATTATATAAGAGGAATCTGGTAGAAGATTGAATTGTTATAATCTAGTAAAAATCATTTTTATATCTTCAGCAACTGATCTCTCTATTAGAACAGTCACATATCTTTTCCCCTTAACCTATCTTTGTTATAGATTGGCAGATGTTTACCAACTTTTCTTTTCTGATCTGAATAGCAAAGTGATTATTTTATTGTTTTGCCTAATAGGATCTTGTAGATATGTAGATGAGTGATTAGCTCACAGTGTTGTTATCTCTGTTATGTTGTTGGGTTTAATTGAGTGGGTTTAAATTTATTAACAAGAAAAAAGGGATGCTTAAATGCCTACTCCTGGAAAAATAATTTCCTAGTCCCAATGCACCTGTCTCGGATAAATGAGATTTATATGTATATAAATCTAAATCTGACATTATAAATATATATGGAGATATAACCTTTACGCATTATGAAACATCTTGATAATAAAGTTCAACCAGTCTGCCTTACTTTCTATTCCTTCAATTCTGCTTTGCCACTGTGGACATCAGTTTATCCTTTTTTTCAAAATCAGCCACCCAGTATTTTCCCCAAGCCCTTGAAGATCCTTCTTTAACATATTTGCTCAGAAAACCTTTCCAGTATAACTGGAAAAGGATGAAGGGCAAAAGCCTGAATTTGCTTTACTATAGATAAACTTGAAGAATCAAATAGACCTTTTCCTTTGGGTAATACTCTATGATAGACCCTATAGAGCACTAATAAAAATCTAATACTTAGATTATTCTGAAAGGGAAACAATGTTTTTCGCTTCCATATAAGATTTCCTTTAAAAAGAAGTGAAAAATAGGGCATTTATTACATTAAAAAATACGGTAAGATGAAAATATTTATTGAAAATAGCTGACCATGAAAATTCATCTGAACAACAATAGTTTTGGAAAAATCTTTCAAAATGTAGTAATAAAAATAGAACTTTTCAAAGTGCAAAAAAGGAAAAAGAACAAGGCTTTCTTAAAATCAGTAAGAATGTTGCTTCCCTATACGCAGTATAGTTTAATGTCGTGATTAAAATGTCAGACTTGGCTATGGTTCATGTCCTCATCCAGTCATGCAACTTTCTGAGTGACAGTCTCTCACCTACCTCAATTAATTAAAGAGACACCAGCTCCATCTCTTATACGCCATCTATAGACTTTTATTCCAGAGAAATATGGGGTATAAACATTGTAAATAACGTAATAATAGTAAAAGCAAATGGAATAATCCACCTTCAGGACTTTAACACTTTCAGCCCAATCCTAAAAAAGATTTATGTGGGAATAAACCCCCTGAGTTGTAACAAAGAAAGAAGTAGTGTTACAACTACTTGCAGAGAAAAGCAACAAAGATGATTAGGGGCCTGGAGGCTAAAACTTATAAAGAACGGTTGCAAGAATTAGGTATGTCTAGTTTAATGAAAAGAAGGACAAGGGATGACATGATAGCAGTGTTCCAATATCTCAGGGGTTGCCACAAAGAAGAGGGAGGCAAGCTATTCTCCAAAGCGCCCAAAGGCAGGACAAGAAGCAACGGATGGAAACTAATCAAGGAGAGAAGCAACCTAGAACTAAGGAGAAACTTCCTGACAGTTAGAACAATTAACCAGTGGAACAACCTGCCTCCAGAAGCGATGAATGCTCCAACACTGGAAGTCTTTAAGAAGAGATTGGATAATCGTTTGTCTGAAATGGTATAGAATAGGGTTTCCTGCCTGGGCAGGGGTTGGACTAGAAGACCTCCAAGGTCCTTTCCAACTCTGTTATTCTGTTAACTATTGCTTAATTTATCACAGGCAGGGATTTTAATAGCTTGACGTTAACCTGCTTCTTACAGTAGTATATGTTTGTGACCCTTGATTTCTCGTTATAGAAATAAAGTAGTATAATACTATGTATTGAATGGTTAACTTACATAGGAAACACTTACTAAAATACTTCCATCAAAGATTTTTCCATTAGCAGGATCTACATATGCAAACTAAGTGCCAATTTAAATCACAGATGCATGGTATTTTTAATGTAATGGACTACTACTCTGGTTTTAGTGTAAATAATGCTAGTATTAAAGTTTGGATGGATAAGATCTTGCTTTTTTTACTTGCCGGTTTCATGCTGTTTCATGCTACATATTCAATCTTAACTATTACAAGAATTAATTGCTTGCAAAACATTGAAATAAACAAAGAATGTTAAGGAATTTGTTACAAAAGTGTTAATAAAAAAGTCTTTTTTTCAATAAGCGCTAATTCTTTTTGTTCTGTATTAGATCAGTGGGTGTTTAAAACAGCAATGTTAAATTACATAAATTCAAGTGAAATGTGAAGCTATTTATCCATTTTATTAAACCACATGTTGAGATAGAATAAGGTTTCTCAACTTTGGTAACTTTTGAGACATGTGGATTTCATCTCCCAGAATTCCCAGCCAACATATGATGACATATGCTGGTTTGGAAACTCTGGAAGTTGAAGTCCACATGTGTTAAAGCTGCCAAAGATAAGAAACACTGAGACAGACTGACAAACAGACAATGAATAAGAGAGCTAGTTTGGTAGGGCTAACTTTCGGCCAGTTTCTCTCTCGTAGCCCTAGACTGGGAACTTATCTAACTTATCTAACACCAATCTGCAGCAGCATAATAGGATTATGGTCCAACACCTTCACTGAAGAGGCTTCATCCTGCAGGATTGATTCTAATAATAATGTAAGAGTTAATTACAGAATGTATATTATGTTAAGAAATATATAAAGATACTGTATAACCCAGGGGTCTTCAAACTTGGCCCTTTTATGACTTGTGGACTTCAACTCCCAGAATTCCTCAGCCAGGCACGCTGGCTGGGGGATTCTGGGAGATGAAGTCCACAAGTCATAAAAGGGCCAAGTTTGAAGACCCCTGCTATAACCCTTTCTCTTACTTTGTTAATGTGCAAATGGGTCAGCATTCCAGGAAGAGATGAAGATTAAAAAATGGGGGGGGGAGAATAAAAGGAGCAGCATTTTTGGTTGAAGATGAGAAAAGCAGTAAAGAGGATGATTAGATCTTTATTTCTCACATTTTAGTCATATAAATATAACCAGAACAAGGTTCTGTGCTGTTTTTCCAAGATACTAGAATAAGGAAGTGAGCTGTGAGTCAGAAATGCCCAGCAAAGCATCATCTAAGCTACAAAATTTTAACTGCTAGCTAAAAAGTCCACTCAAACTATAATTTATACAGAATAATCTTTCCCAACCTGAAGCCTCCAGATGTTTTGTGAGCTTAGATTTAACGTACACAAAGGATATCAACTTAACAGAAGATCGCTGTAGATTGGTTTAACTATTTTGGTAGGGCTTCCAGAGAAGTTAAGTAATTTTAGCCAGTTACACTGACTGGTTGGACCCAACTACGTTGCTATACAAGAGCAATAATTAATTAATTAATTAATAATTACAAGATAGCTATCTTTGCATTTATATGGAGCCCTCTACCCACAGGCTGGAGTTTGATCTTGATGGGGCTCAAGGTTGACTCAGCCTTCCATCCTTCAAATGAGGACTCAGATTGTGGGTGGCGATAAACTGACATTTATAAACCACTCAGTGCCCTCTATAAAGCCCTATGGGGCAGTAAATAAGTGCTATTGCTGTTGCTATTGTTATATATCGTAGCAGGCTTCATCTTGAAAGCAGCATTCACACTCCTCTCACTCAATGGGAAACTTCTTCAAAAACAGAACTTGCCACTCCAATGTTAGAATTTCTTGTCTTTAGAAGAATGAAGCTGTATAAAATCTGTTGGGTTTTGGGGT
This sequence comes from Vipera ursinii, assembly GCF_947247035.1. Lineage (NCBI taxonomy): Eukaryota > Metazoa > Chordata > Lepidosauria > Squamata > Viperidae > Vipera > Vipera ursinii. The sequence continues at coordinate 268,144,091 of NC_139512.1, read as the reverse complement.
TTTTTTGACAGATCAGACATATTACAGAACATTGAACAACTGAGCAGAAACTAGGTCATTGCATCCCTATTTCTCAGAATAATGGGTTAGCAAAATGGAGCAGGAGAGAAGTGGACCTCATGTTTCAGGAAAAAAAGTCTGTGGGAGGATGTAAGAAAAGTCAGTGACCGTGCCAGAAAGGAAATCACTGCTTCTCCATTGTTATTTTGTCAAGGCTACTCAGGCCAAGAGAGAAAATATGGCCTAAATATGCTGAATAAATTTTGGAGATCAGCAGCAGCAATTCTAGTTCAAACATGGAACAGGGATTCTTCTACTACCTCTGCCCAACTGCAGAACTATTCAGTAATCATCCTGGCTTACACACTTCACAAAGATCATTAAAATACATTGGAAATATTACAACATTGTCTATACTTGTTCAATTCTTTAGTTTTCCAGCTATTTTTCCATAACTGATTTCTAGGCCAGAATTTAGCTAGATAGCTTCAAGGTGTTTTTTTTTCTTCCCTCTAGCTAACTAGAATTCTATAGGAAATATTTCATTCCAGTTCTCTTCTATGATCCAATCCACAAAAGTTTGTTTCTTTCATCCTATTTCTCAGTCTCCTTTTTTTACTCTTACTTACCTCCTTGTCCCTGTCTTCTGCAGATATCTCTCAGTCAAGTGGTTTTATTGTTTTTCGTTTAGCAAGTTAGATAAAGCCAGGCACTCTGTTTGTAAAACATAGTTCTACCGGTTGGCATGTCATGCAAGCACAGCCAGTTGTGTCTTATTTAATGAACCATAGATAAAGAAATCGGGACACAGCTCAAGGTATAGCCTCAGTCATTATATATGAGGGCTGCACTGTGCTTTGCTGGGAACATTCAGGTAGGTAAACATGGCAGCTTTTGGCAACTTCTGAATGCCTCTATGTCTTTTCTATGATTATGCAACAGTGCAAAAAGAAATATTTGGGACTACAATTGCATGTCTGCACTCCCCAAAGCACTCTTTCATCTTTGAATCCATAACACTCCACAGTTAAGCAGCCCTATCAGCAAAATTCAGGATTCCCAAATGTTCCATTCTATGCATCCCATTAGTTTCTTTAGAAAGTGATTTTCCTAATTTAGCAAAAGAACCGTCATTTTAAAGAAACCTGTGTGTATTTAAATTGTAAGAAACAGAAGTACTTAAAAAAACCTATCCCAAATCATTTCCTCAGCCCCAAAACAAAAATATTTTTCTGTCTCTTCAGAGACAAAATGTGACACAAAGTAATCCCTAAAAATTCTCTGTCAGGAATTTGACAGTTTGCAAAAGATATCTAAGCCCAGGAGATAACTTTCTACTTGATTTTTTGCCCAACAGCTGTAAAAACTGTGGGGTTGCATAGCATGTGCCAAGGATACTGCTCCCCCATTATTTCTATCTGTTTTATATTAACATGTACAGCATTTTATGGGCACATCTGCACAGTCACATTGGCCCAATCTGAGTACTGGCCACCAACTATTCTAGAGAATAGGAATAGACATTTTCTACCTGCCCCCAGCCCGCTGTGAATTTGACCGTTACTTGTTACTCCACTACATCTTAAAAAGAAGCATTTTCAGCCACAATGATTGCTAACTTGTATCAATGGTTGCAAATCTGCAGTTGTTTAATCTCTGTTGCACTTAATTACTCCTGGTGTTCCAGAAGCATAGTGGTTACATATAGAGGGTCAATGGCTCAGAACATTGCAGAGATGTTTTAGTAATATGGCTGGTCACTCAGTCAGCCAAATGTTTAGATCTCTTACATTTTTCTAATGTCAATAGTCAATTCTTCTACAACCACCACTGCTGTATTGTAGGCAAGCTTATTTGTCTCTTCAATAGATGATACTTTAATCCTTGCAAGCACTCTATTCACATCCTTCATTATAGATCCTATGTACGTTGGGAGCACTACTTTCAATGCTGGTAGTTTTTGGCTTTCTACTGGTAGTTCTCCATATATCATAATTTTCTCTTTTAATTCTTCTTGTGCACCAACAGGGGTCAGATTATAGGTTGTTTCAGTGCTAACTTGTACTAGCTCTGTACTATTACTTCTTCAAAGTTGTTATTTCTATAGTCCATATGAGCTTTTTCCTTTATATTAGCAATTGTTATCTGAGTTTCTTCTACCATTCTACTATTGGGTTTGATTGTTTGATCTTCCATTTGCACAATTTTTCTGTATCTCTTCCAGTTCTGCATCCCGAAATATTTTTTTTCGAGTAATAAATCTCCTCTGGTCTGCTAATCATTGTTCAGTGTTCTAACATTTATGTTAGTTCCAATTTATAATAGCAGGTCATAATGGTATGATGTTCAAAGACATTATATTTTTGTCTTGTCTGTGGTTGTTCTCCCAGTAATCGTACAGGGCTAGGTATGGTTGCCCAACCATAACTCTTGAGTCCCATTGCCCACTTGTCAACAGTTTCTAGAAACACTAATAAGTGACATGGTCCTGGTGGACCAATGTGATAGCAACCAATCTGATAACAAATTCTTTTTCTGATTTCTCTAAAAAGAGTGCAGAGAAGAGCAACAAAGATAATTAGGGGACTGAAAGTTAAAACATATAAAGAATAGTTACAGCAATTGGGTATGTCTAGTCTAATGAAAAGAAGGACCAGGGGTGACATGAAAGCAGTGTTCTAAAATTTCAGGAGCTGCCACAAAGAAGAGGGAGTCGACCTATTCTCCAAAGCACCTGAAGGCAGGACAAGAAGCAGTATATCATGGTTCCAACAGATGAAACCCTTCAAAAGAACTTTGAGGCATTGTTTTCCTTAAAGAAACTTTTATTCAGGAAACAAAGTATTGGCACTATATAGTTGAACCCAATAACTAAATAACAAATACAATTCCCACCCTCAATAAACAGTCCTAAATTACGTTCCCCAATTACCTTGAAGCACGGGATTTCTCCCCAGCTCTCCAGCCCACCAAAATGTTATCAGCTCTGGACCCAGTTTGTCCTTGGATTCCCACAGCAGAGTTATTATTATTATGACTAACTGAACTCTCATTCCGATCCCCACTCCCAACACCAACTAATTCTAAAAGCATAGAGAAAATGGCTGCATTTTCATCTGTTGTCAAAGCAAGAACATCCAATGTGAGCAGCCTTGACACAATAGATGGAAATTGATCAAGGAGAGAACCAACCTAGAACTAAGGAAAAATTTTCTGACAGTCAAAACAATTAATCAGTTGAACGACTTGCCTCCAGAAGTTGTGGGAGCTCCAACACTGGAGGTTCTTAAGAGGAAACTGGACAACCATTTGTCTGAAATGGTATAGGGTTTCCTGCCTGAGCAGGAGGTTGGACTAGAAGACCTCCAAGGTCCCTTCCAAATCTGTTATTCTGCTACTCTGTTATTCTGACCATAGTAAATTATTTGATGGATACACTTAGTCTGGGGTTTCCACTAGAACCTGTCTGGCATGGGTGATCCTTCTGGTAGAATACATTATGGCCTGTATAACCTCTTAACCTCTTCAGAACATCACAGGCTCCTCCCTCACAGCAAGGGTGCCCATGGAGGGGTATTTCTGATTCAACTGCCATTGGAAATTCTGCCAATAGAAGAATCTCTAATAGAATTTGAGCTTCGTATTTGCTGATATTATTATTACGCCTGGTACTATTTTTCTTTGCCTGAGCTATCCACATTTCTGCCCTCTGGACTGAAAAAGGTAATAATAAGTTAGCCAGTATAGCATTGAAATGCTGAAACAGCTGTTATTTTCCTTTGACACAAAATCACACTAAAACTATAAAACCAAATTGACTGAAACATTTTTTAAAAAAACCTAGCACCACATCAAAGCTCTAACATGCAATTACCTAGTCTTCTCCCAACACCTGGGGAGGAAACCAGATCTTCAGTGCTTTGTGGAAGGCTAAAAGAGTGGACACCATCAGAGGGTGTAAATATCCTAGCCCTGTATCACATAGGGCTTTAAAATTGATGACCAGTATTTTAAATTGTGCCCCCAAAAAAACTGGAAGTCAGTGCCGTTCACACAACAGAAGTATAACATGGGCAAATCTAGGGACCTCCGATATTGTGCACACTCCTGTATTCTGAGCCAGTTGAAGTTTTTGGGTGGTCTTCAAGTACGGTCCCTTGAGGAGAACATTGCAGTAATCCAGCTGGGAGGTGACCAAGGCTATTTATTACTTGAGTGACTGTGAGCAAGGCTATTTATTACTTCTCAGCATGAAATACTGGGAGGAAACAAAAGCAAAGAAGATAAGTGGAGACTTGGTGAGTTGCTCCCATACTGTTCGAATCCAAACCAAATTTTCTTCAGCCACAGAGACCAGCCAGCATTAGCCCAGGGCAGGAACTGCTAAGAACACAAATATCTCCTATGATTTCAGAATGGAAAAAAATAATGGGAGAAGTCCAGTTTGCCTACAGATGACACATAGCCCCATCTGCCCAGAATACTAAGCTTGAGAATATATCACAAAAAATAATTGCTATTAATTTTTTGTATTGTAATGTTGTTTTAATTGCCTTGTGAACCGCCCTGGGTCCTACGGGAGAAGGGCGGTATATAAGTTTAATAAATATAAATATAATACAATCCAAAGCTATCCTAGGCGTCATTTTTGAGCATTTTTTTCTCTCCCACCCAACAAACCTCCCCATGAATGCAATTCTAAAGATTATATGCTAAACAGTAAATTCACTTGACTAGGAAAGTTTTTTTTTTAATTTCACTTAATACTGGGAGGGGAAAAAACCCCTCCTTGCATGTTTATAAATGAAAAGCTGGACAAAGAAATCTGCTTTTTAACAAGAGATTAAAACAAAATGGCTAAGCCTGGCTAAGCAATCTTAGTAGAGGAGAGCTCTCCTCTGCTGTTACATAATAATATGTTAGTGTACTGGAATCGATGTAAAAAATAAATCCATATTAAAAAGCCTATGCATCAGTTCTCCAAGTAGCCTAGCTAATACAACTGTAGCAAAATGAAAATAACGCTTTTGATGCAATTCAGTTTTCTCAACCCAGAGCCATCCAAATACTTCGAATTATAACTACCATTACCCACAACTGCCACACCTGTTGGTGAGGCGGCTGGGAATTATGGGAGTTGTATGTACTGTATATGGCATGGGGTGGGAAAGCTGCAAACAGCTTTTTCACAGATCTAAGAGAACCCATCCGAAATTATGTCTTATTAAAGCCCTCGATCCCCCCTTTTGTGACTCATTGTGAACTGCTGAGTTTCCAGCTTGTTTTTTCTAGGCAGGAGACAAAATGACAGGACTGTCTCTCTCTCTCTCCCTCCCTCTCTCTCTCAATCTGTGTGTGTGTTTAATGTGCCAATAAATTGACACTTTCATTGCTGTTTGGCAATTTTATTTCTATGAGTATGAAGTTATATTTATATTATATTTCTAATTCTTCACCTGCCATCCAGTACTTTGTGTGTGGCAGAAAATTATGCCAGCCTAACCTGTATTGTTCTCTTACCAGTCCTCTTCTTTTGTCAATAAGGTTAACAAAGGACTCTTACTTGGAAGAAGCAGCAGAACTAACTACTGTACAAATAGCTCTCCGAGCCTGCTTCTCTTTCCTAGTTTAAATCAGCCCTCTGGGTAGCACAGGATCAGTGCTCCTTCAAAAGAGCACAGAACCTGTGCTTATAAAATAAGATAAGCAGTTTTTCAGGTGCTAAAGTATTACTTTGCATTTGTAAGGAGGTCATATAAGACCAGACAGCAGTGGCGTAGCGTGGGTTGCCAGCACCCGGGGCAAGGCAAGTAATTTGCGCCCCCTAACCCGTGGATTTTAGCACTCGAGTCTCTTCCACTAGATTAAAGAAACCCTTACCCCCTAAGCACATGTATTGTTTGTTATGAAAATACTGATGTAATTAAAGTAAAATGCATCTAATGCGCCCCCCCCAGATGTTGCACCCGGTGCGGCTGGGGGCCCCTGCACCCCCCACACTACGCCACTGCCAGACAGTATGATAAGAAGCATCAGGAAAGCACTTCGTGGGCAGATGCCTCTGAAAAAGCCAGATGTTGGACCTCTCCAGCAGCCCAAGTTACAAGAGGGTGGGACATGTCCACATTATCTTGAACTGACAAGTACTGTAGGTGGCTCCAATTCTTGGCAAGGGCAACTACCATACTGTCTATGAGATCAACCAAAAGATCCACATGGCAAAAACTGTAACAGAAGAAGAGGGAAGATGCTCCTTTTGACATTGGAAGGACAACCTCAGGTATGGGCTGAGGAAGAAATGAAAGCAACATTATAAGGCGATGGCCAATGCTGGAGAAAGTGGCCACTGAGGCATGTTCATGCTGTGGTCAGGGTCAAGTAAGGAAGAACCCTGTCTTAGAATAGCCATTTAAGTGAGAGATTGCAGGCTGGTATGTGTTTATTACTAAGAGATTAAGAGGCACATGGAATTTGGGGTGGATTTTGTTGTCTTTTTTGTGGGGGGGGTGTTTAACATCTACTTGCACTATGATTTTTAAAACTGAGCAAACTTGGCTTGCTGCATTTGGGGTCATTAATTGATGTAACTGGCATTCATATGACAAATAACTCAAGGTTTCACTGACCTTGGTAGCACTCAAGAGTAATCAGCCACAAGGTAAGCATGAAATGTTCCTGAACAATTGCCTTAGGCACTAAGCCACTAAGCAATGTCATATTTTTCCTTTTCTTCTTAAATGTACTCTGTGTCTAATTCAGCCAGTATCTTGCTTTGTTTCCTAAACCCCCAAGCACTTAGCATTGTCCTTAGTAGCACTTCCAGCTTCTGTCTCAGATGATTATAGTTTTCAAAAGCTGTAATGCAGGTGATCCTACTATTAGCGTGGGACAGCTGTCTCAGACTGCAGATGGGAAGGACAGAGTTGGACCAATAATCTTCTGTGTACACAAAAACATGTGTTCTACTGGTTTATGGCTATTACCATAGCATGGATCATAAATGTTGACTATTATGTAGGAAACAGCTCTCACGGATCCAATAGCTTTGGTATCCATTTTTTTTAATGAAACAGAGCTTATCTTCAACCAGTGCTGATTGCAGATTAAATTATGGCCATTCATCAGGTGATTTCTCTACATACCGTATATATTCTTCACAAGTATACTTTCCTACAAAATTATTGGGAATGATACTGTACATGCAACACATATAAGGATAAATTTTAGGTTCTATAAAATGAAATATATACTTGGGAGACACACATACATAAAGATGTAAATATTACAGGTGGTTTTTGAGAAAAAAACAACCAATATTTTTAAGAACATCATAAATTTTGGACTGAAATCAAAATAGATATGCCTCACTTTATGGAATATTTATTATTTCTACTTACAATAGAAGCCATACTTATTTTCTTAAAAAGAAAGGAAGGAAGGAAGGAAGGAAGGAAGGAAGGAAGGAAGGAAGGAAGGAAGGAAGGAAGGAAGGAAGGAAGGAAATCTCACCTTCACGTTTTACACTTATTTTTAAAAGGAAGCTTATTTTTATTTTATTTTTTGCCTTGACACGTAAATACCAAATGGATCTACAATTCAGTTCAGTGTGAAAGAGAAACAGAGTAACACATTTTGTTTATTCAGGGAAACAACATTTGCTGCTCTTTTACTACTCCCCAGCATATGCAAACACAACTTAGATAGCACCACTATGCTTATGCCTTAAGCAGCATATAATTATTTGTGTTTTTGCAACTCTGGCACATTCACACATGAGAGAAAAGAGCTTAATGCTGGCTCTACTCCAGATACAAGGCAGCCCTGTAATCCTTACTCTCCCTCAATATCCATAGATTAAGGCAGATACTTGAGGAGTATATGAAGAAGTACAGGCCTAATGTGACATGGAAAATTCAATTCTGTAGAAGTGGATCCCTGAACAAGCAACTCAGAGATGGAGATTGCTTCTAGAAAACTGATGCTGAAGTAATGGATTTAGGAATGAATAATACTGCAAAACACCAACGTTTGGCTGAAGGGATTGCAGATCATTTTCGTGGGGAACTACTACTAAAAGTTATATTATAGCAGGGGTGTCAAACTGCCAGCACGCAGGCCAGCTGCATTATGAGGAAACCGCGCCCACCCCACTGCCGAGGAAAAAGCTCCAATATGTCGCGCAACATCACGTGCCATCGCGAGTTTGACATGTCTGTATTAGAGCTTCTATTTCCCAGGGGATCCTGGTGACAACTATAGCACCAATTATTGATTTATTTTGAAAAACAAACTAAAACTGATTTAAAGACTATTTAATATCATGTGCTATTCAACCCTAATAAACCAAAACATCTTTTTAAATTAGTAAAGATCTTTATGTTCCATATAGTGGCAGAAGTTTAAGTACAGTAAAGTATTTATGATCCTGAGTGCACAACAGAATGAGATTTTTTTTGTCATAATCTATGTCCCTGTGGAATATCAGTATTTACAGATCATATCAAGAGTTGTCTTAGTTGATCCTGCTCTGTTGATTATATTAATAAAACATGATACAATGAGTGCACATTTTTTAAAAAAATACAGTGGATAAAAATTTCAGAATTCATACTAAGGACAGACTAACTTTACCAAGCTAGCTCAAGGTTGAAAAATAACATGTAAGCTTTTGAGATCTCTAAAACTCTTCCCCATGTGCAGTGGTAAACAAAGTGAGGGTGATAGGCCCAAGCAGATGGTGTTTCAGCCCTGAATCTAATTTCATTGTTCTAAAAGAAACTGGGAGTTGATTTCAGGCATTCAGATTAGATTCTGCCAGAAGCTAAAACAGTTTCCCTGGAAATCTGCTCCCAAGGATTTGGGGGTTCAAAATCAGACAAAAAGAAAAATATTGATCTCTTATATTTTAAAGCATAGAGATGCAGCTGTGAAGTCAGTCTAAATTTTCCTTGAGCTAAACATGCAAGCTCCTTGGTGAGTAAAAACAGAACTAGAGAGAAGCCTAACAAAGCCAAACCTAACATATTTATTATAGGAAAACAGCCATGTTAATCTAGGGTAGCCAATAATCAGAAAATCTACTAACGTGTTTTATGAAAGCTTATGCCTTCAATAAAAAGTGGTAATTCCTAATGTGTGGGTAACAGATACCTTCTGACTTTTAGCAGAAAGGTTGGGATTCTTTTCCTGGAGTCCAATGTCAATTTTACTCCATTTACCATTGGTAAAATTGAAACTTTAAGCAGTAGTTAACCATGTCTGAGCAGCACAGATTCTATAGATTTTGGTAGAAAAAGGAAATAAACACTAAACACTAAAATGATTAGTTTTTAAACTGCTTGAGTCAGCTGGATCATGTTTTTCTGTGTGCTAGGAAAACTAATCTGTATCTCCCTTATAATATTGATCCAAAACTGACAAGAAGGGCAAGGAAATGGCAGCACTGAGTATACATTTTCAAGCTGAAAGATATCAAGAAAATACCTTTTCCAAGTCCTCTCTAGGGTGTTTTAAGAAATTTATTTTTTTTAAAAAATTGTAAAATGGTTTGAAAGGTCTATGACAGTATGAGTTGGAAATTATCTGTTCAACCACATCACCATTTCTCTGAATACCAGGACATACTTCTTGCTAGACATATTGTTCAATATGTATTTCAAAAGACAATCAGCATTCAATTTTCAGAAAGCTATTGAAAATCACATGCTTTCATACTGCATATAGCTTATCTATGACAAATAGTTGTATCAATGTCACTGGATAGACTTATTTCTCTCCAATTATAATGGTAGCACAAAATGTTGTACTAAACAGGCCCAGATTCAAATCCACCCTAAGCCACGGAAACTCCCTGAGTGACTCTGAAACAATCACTCTCACTCAGCCCAACCTATTTCACAGGATATTTGCTACACAAATCAAATGAAAGAAGTCCATGTAAGTTACATTTGTTTCCTGAAAAAAGGCAGGATAATGAATTTAACAAATAAATAACAGGCGACGTTTTAAAGAGCAAAACCCATGAAGTCATCCATCCACACAGAGTATCATCAATATCCAAATGAGGATCAAATACATCTCCATTCCAGGCTAGACAAAAGAGGCAGATGAAGTTTTGTCTCAGTATCCAGAGGCTGTTAAGGTCTGGGTGGAGAAGACCATGTATTCATCTAGTGCAGCGGTAGGCAACCTCGGCTCTTTTATGACTCGTGGACTTCAACTCCCAAAATTCTGGGAGTTGAAGTCCACGAGTCATAAAAGAGCCGAGGTTGCCTACCCCTGATCTAGTGTAAAGGAATTGTATCAACTGCCAGTTAGCTTTTCAGTGCAAATCTGGTCAAAGTGCTGGATTTCAACTTTAGGGCTTTATATGACTTAGAGCCTATGAACTATTCTGGGTGATATCTATTCATCTGATAAGATTAAGGAGAGGTGGCTTGTTAAGAATTCCACCACAGAAGAAATGTCTCCAGCGATTCCATTGTCAAACCTTCTCACTGATGGTCCACTTCTCTGGAATAACCTCCTCCTGGATATCCACACTATTCCCTCTCTGTTAAGACCTTTGAAAATGTGGGGATAGGATAGAAAGTTACATTCCCTGAGACCTCTAAGTACATTGGTGTATAATATTTTAGAAAGAGCTATAGGGTGTTAGATATTCTTTGTTCTTATTTTTTTTCTACTTTATTTCTCAATGTGATAGCTGAAAAAGATGTCAAAGGCTTTGGATTGGAGGAATATATACACTTGGGTGAATAAATATGTGAATAATAAATTTACAAGAATGAATGCTTATGAATATATATGAATGAATGTGTATGGATAAATATATATGAATGAGTGAGTGAGTGAGTGAATGAATGAATGAACGAATGAATGAATGAATGAATGAATGAATTTAAAAACTTCCTGCCTAAAAGTCTAAAGAGATGTTACTAGACATCAGTGGATCAATACAATTATTCAGCATAAAACATCTGTTATACTGCTTTTAAGTGGTCTGTCCTGAGTGCCCTAATCATTTCATAACACCATTACAAGGGGGGGGTTGTGTGTATGTGTGTGTGTGTGTGTGTGTGTGTGTTTGAAGGGGGGGAACTTGGGCAGTCGACAAACTGAATTAAATAAATTTAGATATAGCAAATGGAACAGAGGCTGATTAAGTAATCAGCATAAATAAATGTTACATCCTAGGAGCTAACTATGTTGAAGTGCTGCAGATACATTTGAAATATAAACTGACCTCCTTTCCAAAAATCAGCACAACAGTTCACATGTCAAAGAAAGAACTCGGCTAAAGTTAGATCTTGGAGAATTGTCTCATTTTGGAAATCCCCACAGAGACCAGGCTTGTACTAATATTATCTGGCTTTCAATGCAGTCAAAACCTAGATTTCTACACTTTAAATGATAAAATGGCAAACTATTATCAAGGTTCACTGTCTAGGTCAGATTTCAAGAACTTTCCCTATATGTTACCCACTGAGAATGCTAGTGCCACTAGCAAAGTACACCTTGGTGTGAAGATTTTCCATACTACAGGACTGATCCACGTGGTTTTAATACTGCAATAACCCTACTGCAGCATAATTCAGAGTGTGTGTGTGTGTGTGTGTGTGTGTGTGTGTGTGTGTGAGAGAGAGAGAGAGAGAGAGAGAGAGAGAGAGAGAGAGAGAGAGAGAGAGAGAGAGAGAGAGAGAGAGAGAGAGAGAGAGAGAGAGTTTCTCAATGAGGCCAATGGGTTCAGTGACTTTATTCCTATCAATATTAGCAATGGGCAACAGATAAACTGCCTCATTAGCATCACATTATATCCTTGCTGCTATAAGACATTGTGTGTCTAGAGAAGCTTCACTTTAATTTCATATTTTTTTTCTATGTAAAACAATATATCTCGCTCAAATGTGGAATGATTTGCTTTACTGGAAACTGATTCACTGTAACATTTATGGACTTTAACAGGAACATAGATCTTTGCAGCTTACAAGACGCTTTGCTTTGGATAACTAAATTAGAAATTTTCTGTGCTCAGACAGATAAGAACAGGAAGACTCCTTCTAATAGCATGCACCAAGGGTTACTAATCTGTTTGTGCTTTAGTTATCCATCTGTAAAATGTTGTGAAGACAGTTGTATTAAGGCTGCAATTTTAAAGCATTTACTTTAAGTCCATATTACTTCTGTATTAATGTAACTTAAAAAGGTAAAAGGTAAAGGTTCCCCCGCACATGCCTGCTAGTCGTTTCTGACTCTAGGGGCCGGTGCTCATCTCAGTTTCAAAACCGAAGAGCCAGCGCTTGTCCGAGGACATCTCCGTAGTCATGTGGCCGGCATGACTAGACACCAAAGGCTGTTACCTTCCCACCGTAGTGGTCCCTATTTTTCTACTTGCATTTTTACGTGCTAGGTTGGCAGAAGCTGGGACGAGTAACAGGTGCTCACTCTGTTACGCGGCACTCGGGATTCGACCCGCCAAACTGCCGACCTTCTGATCGATAAGCTCAGCGTCCTAAGCCCTGGCTGAGGAATTCTGGGAGTTGAAGTCCACAAGTCATAAAAGGACCAAGTTTGAAGATCTCTGTTTTAGTGACTTGTGCAGGAAAGCCGCTGCTTTGTGCCAAGAGGGAACCAGCTCACCAAGCCCAGCTCCACTGCACTTCAAAACAGGCTGCTTTGGCAGCATTGTGTGTGTGTGTGTGTGTGTGTGTGTGTGCCACTTCAGCCTTAGACATGCCCTTGGACTGCAAGGCAATCAAACCGGTCAGTCCTAGAGGAGATCAACCCTGATTTCTCTTTAGAAGATCAGATCCTTTAGAAGGCCAGATCCTGAAGTTGAAACTCAAATACTTTGGCCACCTAATGAGAAGGAAGGACTCACTGGAGAAGAGCCTAATGCTGGGAAAGATTGAGGGCAAGAGAAGAAGGGGACGACAGAGAATGAGGTGGCTGGATGGAGTCACTGAAGCAGTAGGCGTGAGCTTAACTGGACTCCAGAAGATGGTAGAGGACAGGAAGGCCTGGAGGAACATTGTCCATGGGGTCGCGATGGGTCGGACACGACTTCACAACTAACAACAACAACAACGTGTCCTTTGCACTTCCCTGTTTGTCTGTGGCCATCACCACAGCTGCTCATCATGGCTGCTCTGGCCCCGCAAACACCGACAGGCTATTGAGAAGGGAAGGCAAAAAAGCACAGCAATCCATGATCTCTTTCATTCTTCCTTGCAGGAAGGAAAGAACCTTGCTTTCTAGGTTAAGATCCTGAGGTTCTGCAGAGGTGGGGGATGAGCCCTGTTACCGCCCAGTCTCCATCTCTTAGGCTTCCTTTCTCGACCCCGTTCCCAGCATTTACTATAGTGCAATTCAGAGAGCCAGTTTGATACGTTGGCAAAGGCACCGGGTTAGAAACAGGGAGACCATGAGTTCTAGTTCCGCCTGAGGCACGAAATGAGCTGGAGGAATCTTGAGCCCAGTCACTGCCTCTCGGCCCTAAGAAGCAGGCAGTGCAAACTTCAGGGACTTGTACACATACAGAGACGTTCAGCACCGGCTTCTTGAATTGCGTGCCTTCGATGGGGTCGGGTCCTCCATTCCCGCAGCCCATACATATGTGCTTGGAGTATGGCGCAGGTCAAGGCTCTTTTCTACACTCTGATTGGTCAAGTAGCCCCATTTGCTTGTCAGCGTTTTGAAGCCAAATGGAGTGAGAACCTCTGCAACTCCGTCCGCTTCAACCTGCTTGAGGGAGCAGTATTGGATTGGAAGAGGGTTTCTCGTCTGCGTTTACACAAAACTGTGAAGAAAACAAATAGAGTTTAGGTAATTTTATAGTGACCAGGTGAAGCTAAACAGAACCATGTCTCTTGAGGGCATGAGTAAACATTAAGTGCAAAAGAGAAACAGGCTACTATTCATGTAATAATATGTTGGCCCCACTATAGGAAGGAGACTCGTCGGTGCACAATAAAAACCAATACAATTTAACAAAAATGTAATAAAGCAATCAAATCGGGTTTAAAAACACAGCAGACTAACAAGTATCAAGAGGTAAACTACTGCTGGATGTTTTAAAATGCAGTGTGTACAATTTATTATGGAGATATCGTATAGTAGCTGAATGATTTAATCATCTTTTAATCGTCAGCCTGGGATTCAAATCAAATCTTTATTATGGTCATAGACCAGCATAGCAACCTGGCAGAGGAGATACAATGACCAGCCTACATTTATTTTCTGAACCAAGATGATTTGTTCAGCTCCAAATAAAAGTTCAGGTAGTCCTTGACTTACAACCATTTATTCAGAGACTGTTCAAAGTTACAACAGCACTGAAAAAGAGTGACTTATGACCATTTTTCTCACACTTACAACTGTTGCAGCATCCCCACGGTCACAAGATCAAAATTCTGATGCTTGGCAACTGGTTCATATTTATGACCGTCGCAGTATCCTGGGGTCGTGCAACCTTCTGACAAACAAAGTCAATGGGGAAGCCAGATTCACTTAACAACCGTGTTACTAACTTAACAATTGCAGTGATTCACTTAACTATGGCAAGAAAGGTCGTAAAATGGGGTAAAACTCACAACTGTCTCACTTAGCAACAGAAGTTTTGGGCTCAAATGTGGCCGTAAGTCAAGGACTACCTATATAGATCACCAGAGTTAGGGAACTTTCAGAGTGTTCCACCTCTGTAGGTTCTTATAGATGTGATGTTGATGCCAGAGTTCCTTTGTGTTGCCTCCCTAAACTAAGTACTTCCTAGCAAAAGTCCACTTGTGTCTCCTTTGCAATACTTTCTAATTTTGATCCTATGGACTTTCAAACTAAATTAAAGTTGCAAGAATATTTTTAGAATTATCTGACTTTAAGACAGTTATACCTTCCTGATTTTTATACATATGAGTGGTACAGAATTATTTTACAGAATTTATAGAACACAGAGAGCTGTGAACAACACCTTCATCAGTTCATTGGGGGGGAAAAAACACAAATAGATAAGACCTAGGAAAGTGTAACATTGTTCATATACCCTTTTAAATAGGAAATAAACACCTTTTACAGAGAAATTATCTCAGTCAGAGGGATGATCCCTTTTCTTTTCCAAATCTCCCCACCCCAATAGTTCACCTAAGAGAGTTTGGAACAGGGATGCTGCAAAAAAGAAAAAAAGAATTGATTGTTACCACCATCTCTACTTTTTTTAATCCCAGTCATTTCTTCAAGGACAGCTGTCCCTGTTTAAAAGGAGACGTAATAATTATAACCATCTACTATAAATTCATTGTATACTTTATTTTTTACTCCTGGTGACTGGACTTTTTTTGGCAAGATTTCTGAAGTGGCTTGCTTTTTCTTACTTCCTAAATTTGAGATAAATCAACTGGCCAAAGGTCACCCACCTGGCTTTGTGCTTAAGGCAAAACTAGAACTCACAATCTCCTAGTTTATGACCTTAACTGGTACCCCAAAAGTGACTTTTCATTCTATACTAGGTCTATGCAGAACCATTTCTAGGGTTATTTCTTGAAGCCCACCTCTAAGTCTGACCCTTCAAATGTCCAAGAACAGTGGTATCTTGGTAGGCAACTGCTTTGAAACTCATCAAAACTGGTACTGAACACATTTTGACGTGAAAATGTTTGTTTGGTACTCAACACACAAGCTAGAACTTGTCTGTATCAGCAGCCTTGTGACTCACTAAATTATTCCTTATGGGGGAAAATTGTTTGGTACTCATCATTTTTAGTACTCATCATGCCTCCCGGAACCAATTAACGATAAGTACCAAGGTACCACTATGTTGGGTCTTTTTGGAAGGCTGTTTTAAAGGGCTTTTCCACTAGGATTGTTGCTAGAGTGGCATAGTAGCTTAACCCAGAAGAAGTTTCCCTTGTCTTGGATCAAATGTCAAGGAAAAGGCTTGGAGCAGCCCCATTTCAAGGCTTAAAGCACCAGCTTAGTTTTGCTGTAATTTTCGCAAAGGTATTGAAAGCAAGTTAATTAATGTAGCAGCCATCATAAAAATAAACTTGCCCAACAAATGATATTGCAATTCAATAATAAATAGGTCACTTAAAGTACAGTACATGCAAAGATTAAATGAGCAAAAACATATGAATTAAAACAAGGGTCTTCAAACTTGGCCCTTTTATGACTTGTGGACTTCAACTCCCAGAATTCCTTAGCCAGGCACGCTGGCTGAGGAATTCTGGGAGTTGAAGTCCACAAATCATAAAAGGGCCAAGTTTGAAGACCCCTAAATTAAAGAATACATGAACGTTATATCTACATTAAGTAATCCTCCTGTTAACAGTTCATATTAAGAGAACTCGCAATGGGAAGATGTTGCTCACAACAAATCAATAATGAAGGAGGGTGAGGGAAATAATGTTCAAGCATAGAAAGGTAAAGGTAAAGGTTCTCCCGCACATGCCTGCTAGTCGTTTCCAACTCTAGGGGCCGGTGCTCATCTCCGTTTCAAAGCCGAAGAGCCAGCGCTTGTCTGAGGACGTCTCCGTGATCATGTGGCCAGCATGACTAGACGCCAAAGGCACACTGAATGCTGTTACCTTCCCACCGTAGTGGTCCCTATTTTTCTACTTGCATTTTTATGTGCTTTCGAACTGCTAGGTTGGCAGAAGCTGGGATGAGTAACAGGTGCTCACTCTGTTACGTGGCACTCGGGATTCAACCTGCCAAACTGCCGACCTTCTGATCGACAAGCTCAGCGTCCTAACCCACTGAGCCACCGTGTCCCTTCTATGTTCAAGCATACTATATCATAAAACAGAGTCCCAAACCATTTTTTTCCAATTGAAGCATGCCCCACTGACTGGTATGTCCCTTACATAGCCAGAAAATAATTGTAAGGAATTTCAGGGAAAAAACCCTGATCTCTCATCATTTTCTGCATCTCATATTTACTTTGGCTGTGATGCAGCAGCTACCATGACCCAATCAGAGAAGAATTTCAAGGCCAAGCTAGTTCAATCAAAAAGTTAAAGAAACTTGTTAGCTTATTTTAGCTTAAGTTTGTAAAAGTTAATGCCCTGTATTCAGGTCTGGGAAGTCGGGGGGGGGGGGAGGGGGAGGGAGGGGGAGGGGGAGAAGGGGAGGGAGGGAGTTCATGTTTTTAAAATGTATTTTAAAACTTTTCAATTAAAAAGAAAAGAAATTGCAGAATACCTTCCAATAAGACCACCAAGTAAAGAGAAGTAATATCATTGGGGGGAAAATAATAATTCTACAAAGTTCAATGGAACTTCCATTCCTGTTAGGTCTTAATTTATTTATTAAACAAATTTCTATAGCCACCTAACTCACATACTTTTTTTAATTATTTTAATCCCATTTATATCCCGCCCTTCTCCGAAGACTCAGGGCGGCTTACAATTTAAGCACAAATCAATGTGCTTAGCAGTAGCCTTCATTCTATGTATATGCCTGCTTATTAGGGCTTTCCCCCCCCAAGCGGCATTATTACAAAGTCAGCTTATTGCCCCCAACATTCTGGGTCCTCAGTGAGTTATATGGATTTTATATAGGTCTTCACATCTGTAATCCAAATCCTAATAAAATACTGCCTTCATATGATTATTTTTTTAATTTAATTGTCAGATGCTATTGTTTCCTCCATGGGTTGGAAAGATCAGATTTGGTTCATTGACTATTCAGCTGAAGGAGGATTTTGTGTCATTTATGCTGGGACTCTATTCCTGGAAAATACGATACATATTCTCCCACCACGAATTAATCCTACCTCATTTGTCCTTAATTGATTTTTCTTGTGTAGAATAACAACTTAATATATTCTAGTTTTTGTTATAATAAAAACTGCCTACTTGATCTCTTCTATTTTCCACTTATAGGAAATCTATGCACTTTATAAAGGGCAAAATGAAGTGGTATGTTTCTCAAATCTGCCTCTGAGAGCATGAGCCTATTCACAAAAAACTATGCTAATTCCACCCATAGAATGAGAAGTTGCATTTGAATACAGATCTGACCACAAACTGAACCCAAAATTTATGTTGCTGAGTGAGAAATTTGTTAAGTGAGTTTTGCCCCATAGTATGGCTTTTCTTGCCATAGTTCTTAAGTGAATCACTGCAGTTGTTAAGTTAGTAGCACGGTTGTTAAGTGAATCTGGCTTCCCCATTGACTTTGCTCATCAGAAGGTCGCAAAAGGGGATCACATGACCCCATCATAAATATGAACCAGATGTCAAGCATCAGAATGTAGATCACATGACCATGGGGACCGATGCAAGTGTGAAAAGCGGTCATAAGTCATTTTTTCAGCATCGTTGAAACTTCAAACCATCACTAAACAAACTGTTGTAAGTCAAAAACTACCTCTATAGTAAACAGGGTGGTGTTTTTTTTCAAAAAAAAAGTTGTTATCTCAGGAAATCATTCAAAACATCAAAATCTGATTTATATACTATAGGTAGTCCTCAACTACCCAAAAATTATGTTGCTATGTGAGAAATTTGTTAAGTGAGTTTTGCCCCATTTCACAACTTCTGTTGCCACCATTTTTAAGTGAATCACCGCAGTTCTTAAGTTAGCCACATGGTTGTTAAGTGAACCTGGTTTCCCCACTGACTTTGCTTGTCAGAAGGTCGCAAAAGATGATCACATCACCCCGGGACACTGCGACCGTCATAAATATGAGCCAGTTGTCAAGCATCCGAGGGTAAATCAGGTGACCATGGGGATGGTCCAATGGTCATAAGTGGGAAAACTGGTCATAAGTCACTTTTTTCAGTGCTGTTGTAACTTTGAATGGTCACTAAACGAACCATTGTAAGTTGAGGACTACCTATACTAGCCTCAACTTTATCAACCTGAATTAATTGAAAATAACCATTGCAATTAAAGTGGATTTAATTTCCATCGAAGGACTTGTGAAAAACAATTCCACAGTTCACTAATGATAGCAACGATCAATAGTACAATAAATAAAAATCCCATGTATAATATACCTTCCTACTCATTTTTCCTCTATTCCACCATCCATTGTTGATGCTTAAGAGAGAAAGGAACATTTAAAAAATATATATATAAAGGGAGAAAAGTTGAACAGGTGATAAAATATAGTAGTTACCCATGCCATTGTAAGATTTGCTGGAACAATATTCAATTAAACTGGAAAGGCAGAGCTGCCAACTAGTTTAGAAGATAATAAAAATAATTCATCTCTTTACCCACCACTATCCCACCACTGTAATTGGAGTTAAAATGTCCTCGACACACAGTCTAGCATCAGAGAGATGAATGGTAGTTCTGAAAAGATTGGGTAAGCTTGAGTAACCACTGAAGAATCTGTCTTCAGATTTTAAAAAAAAGAGAGAGAGAGAGAGAAGAAGAAGAACAAGAAGAGTTAATAAAATAATATATATAAAATCCCCCGCTATATTGAGAGCATCTCAAATACAATTTGTTCCTCACTAGAACAAGCAGAGCTAATCTCTCAGCTCTCACCAAGGATAGAGAAATTAAAACACTTGTTCATCTCTTAATTCCTTCCAGGCATGAACAGAAATTGATCACATAATTCTTGTAGTTAGGCTTCACAATTCACAATTTACCTTTTTCTACTTCTTAATTGGATGACACTTTTGAACATTAGCTCTGGGATAGAACCACAATTAATTCATGCTCACTGAAAATCATTTAGTGCACACAAAGGATAAGTAAATGATTTGGGCTCTGTTACTTCAGTTTCTCTAGATTGTTGCATCAAGGAAATAACTTGAGCACCTTCCCAAAATGGATAAACTCATTCACAGGAAATAACGTGCAATTTATCAGTTACAATTCTTTTTCCAAGCTTCAGATCACAAGCACGAGCTTTTTCACAAAGGCTTGCTATGAAAAGACTGGAAACCTTTATAGAATTCTTTCCTGAAAATGGGTCAAAATGAACTGCTGTTTGGGGGATTTATTGATTAAAATGGTTTTTCATGGGAAGAAGGGAACTGTAGTATGTAATCTGGAAGACGGGGATGGTAACTACATCTAGTCCTTGACTTACAACTATTGGCTTAGTGACTGTTTGAGGTTACAATATCACTGAAAAAAAAGTGGCTTATGACCATTTTGCACACAACCATTTCAGCATCCTTGTGGTCATATGATCAATATCTGGACGCTTGCTGACATATATTTATGATAACTGCAGAGTCCTCAGGTTATGTGGTCACCTTTTACAATGTTCTGACAAACAAGAGTGAATGTGGAAGCCAGATTCACTTAACAATTCTGTTCCTAACTTATTATTTATTTATTTATTTATTTATTTAATTTGTATACCGCCCTTCTCCCGAAGGACTCAGGGCGGTGAACAGGGCAATACATAAAAATAAGATACAAAAATTAAAAATTATTAAAAAGTAATTAAACAATGCCCATAATAAATTAATACAGATTAAAAATTGAAGTCCATTTATAAAATCCCACCCCGTCCCATCAGACCAGGCCAGCTTGTTTAAAGAGATGGGTTTTAAGATTGCGCCGGAACGAGCAGAGATTGGGCGCCATCCGGAGCTCAACCGGAAGATGGTTCCATAAATCCAGGGCACCCACAGAGAACGCTCTCCCCCTGGGGGCCACCAGTCGGCATTCTTTGACCGGTGGCACCCTGAGGAGGCCCTCTCTGTGGGAGCGTACTGGGCGGAGGGAAGTTGACGTCGGCCGCAGGTGCTCCCCAAGGTATTCCGGACCCATGCCATGTAGGGCTTTGTAGGTCATTACTAACACTTAACAATTGCAGTGATTCACTTAACTGTGGCAAGTAGGATCATAAAACGGACAAAACTCACTTATCAACTGTCTTGCTTAGTAATGGAACTTTTGGGTTCAGTTCATAAGTCAAGGACTAGCTGTACTATATTTGTAATTGCTTACAAAGAAAATTTGAACTCGCTTCTTTTGGATACTTTTCCTTTTCTTGCATTTTTTTTTCTTAGCCTTCACTTTTTCTTTGACCCTTTTATAATCGTCTTCCATTTCTTCTTACACAGTTCCATATTTTTAAATCTTTATAAAATCTTTTAATAAAATTATTTATTTAAAAACATTTGCTGTGGAGCGGGAAGGATAGAACGTACATATTTTGCCTTGAGTAGATATTGGACTGGAGACAGATGTACTATTTTTGCAGCAATGGGGTTATTTTTTTTTCAGTGTAGCTTCCATTTGTAGTATTATTAAAAAGATTTTATGGCCATCTATTTTAAACAACTCTGGAGAGCTTACAACAAATTATGTGGAGATCATCCATCCAAGTTCCAGTCAGGCCAGATCTTCCTTACCATCTGATAGCAGACAAGGTCAGAGGAACTGACGCCTTCTGAAGTAGGTTTTGAAACATAATTAAATGCAGGGCTTTTTTTGTCATAGAACGCACCAGAACAGAGTTCCACCACCTTTTTTTTGATGGATTTTCCAGAGTTGCATTCCTTTCCTATTGTTGCCCTCCCTATCCTCATTTGCTTTTGAAAATGCCCCGCTGGTGGTACGGTGCGAGTGGGGTCCCCTCTGGCACTGTCCGCCTCCTCTAGGAGGAGCCATGAGTAACCGGAGCACCAGAGCCAGAGCGTGGCTTGATTGGCTAGGTCGGACCATGTGGTGTAGAAGCCAATGGTGGCAGTGGGAGACACATAAACATGGAGACCGTCTTTCACGAGAGGGTGAGTAAGACTTTTGCCTTCCCTTACAGAAGGTGGTGTGTGTGTGAGGTTAAAAAGATGCAAAGCAAGAGGAAAGAAAGGCAACTGGTGTGGAAGCTTGCCCGACAGAGAAACTTTGCTGTTTCGGTTCCTTGGGTAGTTCAAAGGCTGGGATGTCTACGAAAATCTCTTTTTAGTCTTTTAATACTTTATATTCAAACTGCAGAGGGGAAGAATAAGAATAAAGCCAATGTCTTGTGATTTGGAGGTATTATTATTAATAATAATATATATTAATTATGTATTGGTCAGATGTAAAGGTAGACCTATGGTATGAGGTTTAATCAGATTTATTTATTAAATTGGGTTTAACTTAAAGGTAAATTAAAAGTAATCTGTTCACTGACAAAGTTTCAACTTTAATTTGTTTCAAGTCAATATCCATGTTAACCTCCAAATGTAAATTTTTCCACCTTGTTTGACAACTTCTTAAAAATAATTCCATCTTTTACCAGCAACCAAATTTTGTTTTATTGGGCCAATTTTATTCCACATAGAAAGTTGACATTTCCACTCATTAAACTAAATGGGTATGCCAGTTGTTAATGTCCCAAAAGATTAATAAAATGCCTTCTTGTAATTTAAAGCCACACACTGCATGGTAACATTAATAGTATTAACTTACAGTACCTTGAACAAAATCCTAGTCTTTTAGATACACTAAAAATTGAAGGATTTTTTTTAACTATAAAGGTAAGCCTTGCAGGGTGGGCAAGGCGGGTTGTATGATGTGTGTGAGTTCCGGTACCTTTTATTTTACAAAAAAGCACTGATTAAATGTATATTTAATGCAAATATACAAAAAACAAAGCAAAACTCTTCTTCTTCTCCTCCTCCTCCTCTTTCTTCACCACCACCTCCTCCTCCTCCTCCTCCTCTTCTTCTTCTTCTTCTTCTTCTTCTTCTTCTTCTTCTTCTTCTTCTTCTTCT
Source organism: Vipera ursinii (assembly GCF_947247035.1). Classification (NCBI taxonomy): domain Eukaryota; kingdom Metazoa; phylum Chordata; class Lepidosauria; order Squamata; family Viperidae; genus Vipera; species Vipera ursinii. Next base: position 268,121,418 of record NC_139512.1, on the reverse strand, counting down.
TCTTCTTCTTCTTCTTCTCCTCCTCCTCCTCCTCCTCCTCCTCCTCCTCCTCCTCCTCTTTCTTCACCTCCTCCTCCTCTTCTTCTTCTCCTCTTCCTCCTCCACCACCTCCCCCTCCTCCTCCTCCTCCTCCTCCTCCTCCTCCTCCTCCTCCTCCTCCTCCTCCTCCTCCTCCTCCTCCTCTTCTTCTTCTTCTTCTTCTTCTTCTTCTTCTTCTTCTTCTTCTTCTTCTTCTTCTTCTTCTTCTTCTTCTTCTTCTTCTTCTTCTTCTTCTTCTTCTTCTTCTTCCATATCCATTATTGGATGTTAGCGATCATGTTGGCAATCCTGTTTTTATCAGCAGCTGCATGAAAAAAGTGCTGCTGAGTTTTGTCCAAGATTTTGCAGCCATGATGTTCTTCTTCTGCCTGGACCTCGTTTGCCTTCAATCTTTCCCTGGAGAATTAAATGGAGTATGCTGTATTTTTCTGGATATCACATCACATGTCCAAAATATTCTAACTTTCTTTTTTTTAAATTGTTTTGATGATTTTCCTTGGCTTTCCCAGGCGGCTTATCACCTCTTCATTTCTGATCTTCTCAAACCAGCTTATACATAACAATCACCTGTAAATCCACATTTCAAATGCTTCTCTTCAGGTGGCCTTCTGTCAGAGACCAACTCTCTACTCCATAGAGCAGGATAGAAAAAATATAACATCTGACGAAGCCTGATTTTCAATCTTAGGCTTATGTCATGACTGTAAAAGACCTTTTTCATTTTGAAGAATGCTGTTCGAGCTTTCTCTATCCTTGTCTTTACTTCAGTGTTCATGTCCCAGCTTTCATGTAAATTAGAACTGAGGTGCGTGATGTTTTCAACTTTTTCTAATGATATTCCTTCCAAATTTATTACTGGTAAATTAACGGGTTATTTGCTGACAACCATGATCTTGGTTTTTGAGGTGTTAAGCTTCAAGCCATATTTTTCAGACATTTCTGTGACTCTATTGATGAGGAGCTGAAGGTCTTCATGCTTACTGCAAGCAGAACTGTATTGTCAGCATATCTTAAATTGTTGATCCAAACACCGTGTACTTTGATGCCAGCATCAATGTTCTCCAGTGCTTCATTGAAGATTGACTCAGAGTAGATATTGAACAACACTGGAGACAGAATACATCCCTTATTTCTGCATCAGATGAGTATTTTTGGTCTAGTCTCACATTTGCTACCTGATGCCAGTATAGATTCTTTATGATTTGGATGTCTTTGTCATCTAGTACAGGGCTTTTCAACCAGTGGTACGGGTACCACCTGTGGTACATTGGCACCTGGCAGGTGGTACACAACCATCCTAGAAAAATGATAGCGGGGGAGGGGAATGAGCTGAACCGGTGGCAGCACCACACAAGCCTAAGCAAGAGATGGCTGGAGCTGCAGGGCTGTCAGGGCTCAGCGAAAGCGCCAGGATCAGCATTTCTTCGGGGCTGTCAGGGCTCAGTGGAAGCACCAGGATCAGTGCCAGGCTCCAGCTGGAGCTCGGCACTGATCCTGGCACTTCTGAGCCCAGAACAAGTGCTGATCAGCTAGAATGTTGCAGCATTTCCTGATTCATATATTCGATTGAAGAGCTGCAGTAAAAAAATTCTTCCCATTGTCTTTCAGCAATTTTAAAATTTCTACTGGGATATCATGAGGTCCTGTGGCTTTGCTTGTTTTTGCTATTTTTATTGCATGTTCAACCTCTTCCATAGTGATGTTTGGTCCAGTTGTTATGATCCAGTTCCCATATCTATATCATCCCTAATGTCCTCAAAAAGTTCTTCAATATATTCCTTCCATCTTTTTAGTTTTTTGTCCTCATCTAACACATACTTTTGTCCAATTCCCAAAGTACAATTATCTTACAATTGTACAATATACAAGACAAACAGAAATTCATTTAGCAAAGTGAGAACTTGCAATTGAATCTCATAACATCACCTTTATGTAATATCATGAGTTTCAAGGGCTGAATTGCCCGCTTCAGGAAATAAGACAATATTTGTTTCTAAAGGGATCAAGTCTATTTAGCCATCATATTATATTGGATGGTTTCTTATCCTGCAGGCAATAACAAGGAAGCAAGAACTCCAAAACTCAGTCTAGACAATGGAATAAATGTTACATGTTACTTATCAAACAATTTCTTTAAGATCATTGGAATGGTAATATTTCTTTATTTGTTTGTTGGTTATAAATGGTTCTAAACCATAGCATATAAAGACTGAAACCTTTGGGGAATAAAGATTTTCATAACATAATTAAGAACAGATATTAACTACAGCCACGAAATGTAAGCCTTTCAGCTAAAACCTCATTTGAAAATCAGACATAGGAGGAAAGAGAACGAAAGGAAAAAAAGAATACAAATAATGTTTAAATTGCACACTAAATAGAATTTAACAGGAAGTAACCTATTAACCAACGAGAAGCCTTTGTTTAATATACATTTAAAGACATTTAAGAGGAAGAGAATAATGAGGCAATGAAATCTTATGTGGTTGCAAAATGATCTTTATAAGACAAGGCTGGGGAAGATAATAAGGCAAGAAATGGTCATGTGATCACAATTTGGGTGTTTGGCAACCTGTTTGCATTTACAACTGGCTGCAATGTCCTTTAATCACGTGATCACGATTTGTGACCTTTTTTGCTGGTTTCCAACAGAAAACATCCATTCAGAAAAATGGGTTTGCACTTACAACAAGTGTTTGTTCAACAACCACAGATTTGCTTAAAAACCATGGTGATTCACAACATTATAAAAATGATTGTAAAATCAGGTCCAGACTGCAATGTTTTCATCATAAGTCAAGGACTACCTGTATAGCCAATCTCAGTGAACATATTGGCAAGGATACCATATCTAGTATCTTGTGTGTTATACAAAGTAAATATACTAAGATTATAATAATAATTCTCATATTCTCATAACAGATTACCAGTTAAGGCAAAAATTAATTCTCTCCCATTCTGAGCACACTGCATAACAAGTTGTAATATTTATCTCATTTTAAATTACAGATCTGGTAAGGAGGCTTTTACATTTTTTTGGCTGGGCAGATATATAACCATATATTTAAGAACCATCTGACATAGAGACCTCAAGATAATCTACTTCAATGTTGTTTAAAAACTATACCACCCTAAGAATATGTTCCTAAATTCTAAGTTTATTTTTACCAGTTTGTTTTGACTTCCTAAAAAAAAACCTCATCCCTTTTTTTTTTTTTTTTTTTTTGTTAAACAGAAACTCAGAAAGAGCAAGTGTAACGCAGGGCAAAATGCAAAGGTAGTTGAATGGCTTGAAAGAAAAATAAGTTATCTAAGTCTTATCATTTAATCCTATTAAATAGTAATTGGCCATTATTTTTGGCAGGGTATTTTATCCCACCATGGAGAATACATGTATTTCTGTTTTATGTAAAAGCTTTGTTCAATACAAAGACATGGAGAAGATAAACTAGAAATTACAATGGAAGACCACTTGGTTAAACTCGAAGTCTGCCTTCGATCATGTGCATTTAAAGCTCTGGGTGTCCCTTCTACTTTATTTATTCAGAGGAAAAGCAACCTAAGCTGTGCTCAGGCCATCTTTAGAGCTGCAAGCGGTTATATAAGCATGGCACTTTCTGTGCCTGTCTGACTGACTGACTGACTGAGTGATTGATACCTTTCTACTACAGCAGGGGTGTCAAACTGCCAGCCTGTAGGCCGGACGCATTACGCGGAAGCCACACCCACTCCATTGTTGGGAATGGCAAAACTGTCCCGATACGTTGCGCGACGTCACGTGATGTCGCGAGTTTGACATGTCTGTGCTACAGCAAGAAATAAATTTTTAAACCTAAACAAAATATAACTAAAGCACAGATCACTGTGAATAAATGTAACCAGCTGAGAAAGAGACAGTTGGCTGACCACATGTAGTCCTCAACTTACAACAGTTTGTTTAGTGCCTATTCGAAGTTACAACACCGTAACTGAAAAAAAGTGACTTATGATCGTTTTTCAAATGACCGTTGCAGCTTCCCCATGGTCACGTGATCAAAATTCAGATCAGTGTTACTGATTTAAAACCTGCAGTGATTCACTTAACGAATGTGGCAAGAAAAGTCGTAAAATGGAGCAAAACTCACTTAAGAAATGTCTCACTTAGCAATAGAAATTTTGGGGTCAATTGTGGTTGTAAATCGAGGACTACCTGTAAGTGCAATTGTGCTGAGGTGTTCCTTCCTTTAGAAACACAGACACAGACACACACATCACATAAATTCAGGAAAGTTAGGGGATAGGAAACACCCAATCCTTGCCTCTGTCGATCTCCACAGGAACTTTAATTGCAAGGAAGGCAGAGGATAAACTGCATTACTCTTCCTGCACATTGTTCAACTAAAGGTCAAAAGTCTGATCTTCCCCAGGTTCTTAAGATCCCCATGTACAAATTAATTATGATTTAAATATTAAAATATTTTAAATAAAATACATTTCTGATTCATAGAGCATCAGATAAAAATGTGGTAAGACTCATACTGCTGAAATTAGCCTACTGTGATTCTGCTGGGTAGTAAGATAGACTGCATTTGTCACAAACATTAATCGAGAACTGATTCTGCAGAGATGCTTTGAAAAATGGACGACCTCAGTGAAAAGAAACAGTGTTGTCAACCTTTTGGTATATATTGTTTTTGATTTTATACAGATAGTCCTCGACTTACGACAGTTCATTTAGAGACTGTTCAAAGTTACAACAGCACTGAAAAAAGTGACCTGTGACTGATTGTCACACTTATAACTCTTGCAGCATCCCCCATGGTCACATGATCAAAATTCAGATGCTTGGCAACTGACTCATATTTATGACGGTTGCAGTGTCCCGGGGTCAGGTGATCACCATTTGTGACCTTCTGAGGAGCAAAATCAATGGGGGGATCAGATTCATTTAACAACCGCGTTACTAACTTAACTGCAGAGATTCACTTAAAAACTATGGCAAAAAAAGGTCGCAAAAAGGGGCAAAACTCACTTAACAACTGTCTCGCTTAACAACAGAAATTTTGGACTCAATTATGGTCACAAGTCAAGGACTACGTATATGCAGATAGTGCTTGGCTTATAAGCACAACTGGGATCAGAATCTCCATGGCTAAGCAAAGAGGTTGTCAACTGAGTCCTGGCTGACTTTTTTTTTTTGCCATGTTTGTTAACTGAATCACTGCATTGGTTAAATGTATCATGAAGTCATTATGCGGATTTGGCTTCCCCAATTAAATATGTTTGTCAGAAACTACTGGGAAAGTATTAAATCACAGTCACATGACCCTGGGATGCTGCGACAGTCCTAAGTGTGAGGACTAGTTGCAAATCAGCTTTTTCAGTGCCATTGTAATTTTGGCCACTAAATAAATGGTTGTATATTGAGGACTATTCCATATTGGCTCTTTTTTTTCTCCTTTTTTCCCCCTTACCAAAAAGCCCATCAAAACAGTTTGCAATACATGAAAGAAAGCATGAAGAGATAGGCTAAAATTAACCTGGAGTGATCAGTACTTCTCACCTAACTACTCATCAAAATAGGATTAGATCCTCTGCAAAATACTATAGAAGTATTTTGGATGCCACATGCTCCAGATATCTCTTCTAAACGTCTACCAACTTCTATCTCCCATTTTTGTCTATGGTCAAAATCATTGGACAGTCAGAGGTGACCTATGACTAATTAAGTCCCTGTCCCAGATTTGGGACAGATATGAATCTGAAAATCATCTAGATAATCCATAGCACCAAAAATGTCTGAAGCTGGGAATACATCCAGCTAAGTATTGTGGGGCTTATCCGTGCATAAAGATGCATTAGATTATTTTTATTTTTTATTTTAATTCCATTTATATCCCACCCTTCTCCGAAGACTCAGGGCGGCTTACAAGCTTAGCAGTAGCCTTCATTCTATGTATATGCCTGCTTATTAGGGCTTTCACACACACCCCAAGCGGCATTATTACATACTACTAGGCATGGGTACAACTTTCTCTTGTGCAAGAGAGAGAGTTTTTGGTAGGTAAGTCATGCTGTCTTTTAGACATGCTATTATTTGCTTTGAGTGGCTGTTTTTTCTGATTGCAGATAAATCCTCACAAACTGGCAATTTGAAAGGAAATGTTCAGTGGAAGCGTACTAGGTAGAAGGGAGGACAGTGCAGTGCTGGCAGGGATAATTGATTCTGAAAACTTAAAGGCAAGCAGGGGGCCTCAAGGGATAACAGCACAGATACCGTAATTTAAGAAGAATCTAGATGTCAAGTATCTGAAAACAGATGACTGAGAGGGAGTTCATGTGGGAAGGAATTACTGGGGTTGGAAGTGGTAAATTAATTGCAAGAAAAAATTTAACCAACTAATCTTTAGTAAAACCAGAAAACCAACGTAATATTAATACTTTTGCACTGCCTGCAGCTAATTATTATTAACATCGATCCCATTTCATTCACTAGGAGTGTATATTTTTGTAAAGCAAACGATCATGGAGAAACATAATGTGATCTAACACAGTATCTTTTGGGTCAAAATATGAAACTTTCTCAATATTTGGAGTATATTGTTTGAACACCAAATAAGTTAAGCACAACTAAGCTGTAACGGTTTCAGTAACAATTTTTTTTGTTCTTCTCCAGTCTATAAGCTGTGCCACGTAATATATACATATTAAGTTTAAACATACATGAATCACTGTGTACCTGGCACTCAAATGCTGTTAATTTATGTTGTGTATACATCTATAATTGAAAAGGTGCAGCAACACTTCAATGTATATATTGAGATGAAAACATGGAGAATGTAGGAATTTGTCTTTGGCAGTTGAGAAAGTACACCTGTCCCTAGCCTATTTTACCTCAGACTATAATTGAGAGAGCACATAACAGAAAATATAATATTGAATATGTACCTAGAGAAAGGTAGTATGTCAGAGAAAAGGCTAGTAACTTTCTCTATAAGCTCTAAAACAAGTTTAGATCCAAGAACTAAAAAATGTAATAGTTTTTTCTTTGTGCCATTTTCAAAATGGGAGGACATTTTTCATTATCAATCTTTTCCTAATTAATCACAAAACCATTATACTATCATAGTATCATAATAGTTTAGAGTTGGAAAGAACCTCAGAGATCATCTAATCCAATCCCCTGCTGAGTGCATCTAAGATAGCGGTCCCCAACCTTTCCAGCTTGGTGGACCGGCAGCGGCGGTAGTGGTGGGGGTGGCGGGGGAAGGGATGGCTTTCCACGCGCGCATGCTGCTTGCACAAATGGAGCTTCCTGTGCTCACCTGCCACTTCCATGGCCTGGTTGCCAAAGGGCCATGGACCAGCAGCAGTCTGCAGACTTGGGGTTGGGGACCCCTGATCTTCCTATACAAGCCATCCTTATAAGAACACTAAATGAATATTTTGGCTTTGTTTTTCTTTTCCTCTTGGTTCATTAATCGCCTTGGGAGGACCAGTCCAATAGGTCCTGCCTCCCTGCAAAGGGGTGAGGGATGGAGATGGTAGTACTAGGAACTTGCAGAACAGTTAGGGAGCAAGGAGTGCTCTAAGTATGATAAAGCTCTAATAGAAACATCCTCTACCTTTGGGTCATAACACAACTAAGACAATACTCAGATCTAATGTATAACGTCTGATACTCACTGTGCTCTCAATGATTTGGGCCAACTCCATGGTCACCTTGGTGGCTATGAAGAGGTAAGTAAAGATCCCTAAGGACAATCAGCCTCAGTGATCCCACCAGTAATCTAGTGATGCAATCAAGCCAGGAATATACCACTCAATCCTTCCCAGAGTACAACTTCACACCTGGTTATCTCTGGGAGCAAACCTTTGAAAGCCATCAAGATTTCCCAGATGACAATTGGCCCTGGATTCAGAGCTGACATTACACCACCAGTCCAGGTGGGTGCAGTTCTGAGAAGGGAATATCTTGCTCTCAGGGTTTCCATCTGATTAATGGAACTCCTTGTGAATCTGGATTCCTTGGTTATATGTATTACTACTAGAGGCTTGACAGTATATGCTAAATGTAAATTTCTCTGTGTTGCACCCCAACATGTTTTACAAGGGGCTACTCTTGAAAAAAGTACCTGGAAATTGCAAATGGTGCAAACCATTACAGTGAAATCCTAACTAATGCAATATTAAAAGAGATGCTTTCCAGGCACTGTTGAAGATGCAGGGGTACTGTTTGAAGCATTGTCTCTCCTGCTATGAACCATCCCAGTACTTTAGACTCACTAGCAGAAGAGGCACTTAAAGAAGTATATAATGCTCTTCCCTCTGGCATGCTATATTGTCTTCTCTTGCCACTCCAAGCTACTCACTGCACTCCTCAAGGAGTCCCCCACTCTTATAATATTCCAAAAAATGGCAAGAGCCCATCTCTTTCACCAAGAGCTTCATTGTTAACTCAATTGAATTCAGTAAGACTTATTCTAATGTTATTTCTTCATTGAATACTAAATTGCTTTATTTTTTTTAATTCTTTACCATGTTTTATTGTTCTGCTTTATAAGTTGCAAGCCATCACTTACAATTATAAGTTGTAAACTATCAAGTACTTGAACTGTTTTACAAAGAGAAACATGCAATAGAAATGCAATGAATTAATTTCTCGCAACATGCACTTCTTGTATGGTTTTATAGACTATAGTTTTTGTGTGTTTTAAAAGGGTTTGAAAAAGATCACCAAGCTATTATTCTGCCTTTTTCTTAAGAACTGCCTCATTGGCAGATTAATTTTAAATTATACTGGATCACTGTAATCTGTGATTACATCAGATCAACTGAGCTGTCTTAATGCAAGCTAAAATGTTTGCTATTGCAGTCCAAAGTGCTAGAAGCAGTTCTGAGCCTATTTGATAGATTTTTATATTTATAGTAGGCATTTCTTTTGATAAAAAAGAACATATAAATAGGGTACATAATAATATGTTAGAAATTTACCTAATATAATTTGATGAAATTTACCCATCATAATTTGATAAACAGAAAGTAGAAATTGACTGAAATACTCAACCTTGTCCCCATAAGTACTGTTCTGTTTATTATTAATAACAAGTTTGCTTAATAAATAGATTGAATCCACATTTCTCTGTCAATAAAGGGATAAAATCTTTAAGTAATTACAGTAAAAGTACATAACCATAAAAACATTGGCCAGACTGAAGAAAAATAATAATTCCTGAAGTTGTGGTTCCTATTTTTCTTATATTTATTCAATAGAAAAGATGGAAAACAAACCGTTGTAATAAATTTCTTATTCTAGGTTTCAGTATTTTCAGCCTATATTTTCTGCTCCATGAGTAGCCATCCTCAAACATTTTTAAAGATTGGGATAAACTGTCCGTTTTTGTAGATTAGCTCAAAAATTGCATCTCATAAATTTTGTTTGATATTTCTGTTCATCTTTTACCATTTTCCTTTTAATTTTGACTGATAGATAGATAGATAGAGAGAGAGAGAGAGAGAGATTGTACATATATTATAAGGAACATATAATAAATAATTAGCTGTACTCTTTTTTAATGTAGTATTGTATTACTCAGCTGACAGTTCCGAGATACATAATCAATGAGGTAAATAGTTCATTGTATGTATGTATGTATGTATGTATGTATGTATGTATACACACACACACACACATTTAAATACATATAGCAACAGTTTTAAAAACAAAATTAGTCAAGTTTTTTTTTATAGTGAAGTGGTACCTCACTAAAATCCAAGCACACACAAACATGGTGGGCAGTTCAAAGCAGTTGGTTCAATAACCAGATATTCAAGATTTTTTTTTTTTTTGCCCTAGGGAAAATGAGGGTTGGTCTTTGCTCCCCTGCTATATTTAGAAAAACTGTGAGCTATTGGAAAAGAGGAAGGAAGGCAAAAGAAACAAGTAGGGCAGTTTTTCATACATCCTAAACAAGATACATTATTATTGTTTCCCACAAACTAAATGACTAGCTCGTTTAAATAAAAAGAAAGTCCATATTTACGAGAATACAAAGCATGACGAAGAGTTGAGTGAAAAAGCCTGATGCTTCATCAAAATCTGCCTTGCAGTTCTTTGCTGTCAAAGAGGCTTCTCAGTTCTCCTTGGCAACCTTAAGAATTTCTTTCACTGTTTTTTGGTGGTCATGGTGTCTTAGAGCTTACTTTGCTGATGAAGGCTGTGGAGCAGGGCATCTGCAGACAGTAGGTCAAAAAAGTCAAGATGGCAGCTGGGACAGCCTTGGGCTTTTTTAAAGTGTCTCATTTGTGCGACACAGACAAAAAGGGCCAATGTTTCCATTGAGCACCCTGACATTTCTGATCCAAACATGGATGCTTTTGAGGTGAAAAAGCTGTTTATTGTTTTCTGTCACGTGACTTTCCATCACTTTCTTTGGAGGTCCACCTTTTCCAGCCTACAAAACTTCAGTTGGAAGAGCTCCTTGTGACATCATAAACTACCCGTGAAAATCTCACTAAAGCTGTCTCTTTCTTCAAAAGAAATTTCAAAAATGATTTTTTCTTGACTGGTAACTGACAGAAAAAATATAGAGGTATTTCTCTGCACGGCATTAAAACAAAATCTTTAAAAGTATGGCATAAAGACTCTTTCCTGGCATCTCTTAATGAGGTTTATCTTCTCCACAAAAATCAAACTACTATTCAAATGTGAATTTGACGCGGTGGCTCAGTGGGTTAGGACGCTGAGCCTGTCGATCAGAAGGTCGGCAGTTTAGCGGGTCAAATCCCAAGTGCCGTGTAACAGAGTGAGTGCCTGTTACTCGTCCCAGCTTCTGTCAACCTAGTAGTTCGAAAGCACGTAAAAATGCAAGTAGAAAAATAGGGACCACTACGGTGGGAAGGTAACAGTGTTCCGTGTGCCTTTGGCATCTAGTCATGCCGGCCACATGACCACGGAGACGTCCTCGGACAAGCGCTGGCTCTTTGGCTTTGAAACGGAGATGAGCACCAGCCCCTAGAGTCGGAAACGACTAGCACGCATGTGCGGGGGAACCGGGGAACCTCTACCTCTATTCAAATTTGAAGAACAAGTACTTTCTACTGCCCAAGGAAATGAAGAAACAAGATATTTTTTACAATGGCAAGCCTGATTCAGAACCAGAACTAAATCCTTTAAAACTGTATGTTTAATTATAATTTATCTTCCCCCTTTTCACATGAAAATACCCTCGGAATGATTTGCATTAGGATATAACAATTCTTTAAGAAAACAAATACAGTATCATGCAACTGATAAGACAACAAAGTACTTCAAAGTAATACATGAAGATTTCCTTTTGTGCCTCTCCTAACTCAGAATTACCCCACTAGTTTGAAGTGAGCAGATGTAGTATGACAGAAATATAAGATTTATTGCACCATTGAAACTCTAGCCTGCATCTCTACTCCACATGCTTCATTGCAAAATTTTTGTTTGGTTGCATTGCAACCAGCTCTGCATCATCTTACAAGTTTTATGGGGTGTTTGGGAGCAATTCTGTTAGCCACCCAGATCATCCCTAAATTGAAGGAACTGATCAAGACATTGACAACCCAAAAGTTGTATTAATACAAAAGCCCCCTACAGAAATGAGAAAATTGTTTTGGCTATCCGGAGTCTGTTGGCACATCAGCCCATAAGTACGAGGGCAATTCGGAAATAAAGCTCTGTTTGGTTATCAATGACAGACACTGGCAGATACAGAACTTTTATTACACACATTAGAAAACTACAACTTTTTGACATAATCGCCATTCAAATTGAGGCACTTGTCATAACGTCTTACAAGGTTTGAAATTTCTTCTGCAAAAAAATCTCCCACCTGGGAATGAAGCCACCCTTTAACAGCATCATGAACCCATTTGATGTCTTTTGTGCTCCTCAGAAAGGAATTTTGGTACCCAACAAGCACAGAACTTGCAGTATCCCAAATTTTCTGTCACTACCTTGTACAAAGCAGTTTGAGAAATTTGGGGAAAGTGTAAAGAAAATGCAGATATCGTGAACTGATGAACTTCACAGATCTTTTTGTCAATTTCCTGCACAAGTCTATCGCTGATTACAAATGGACGGCCACTTCTTGCCTCATCGTGCCTTTCAGTTCGTCCAACTTTAAACATGCGACACCATTGACGTATGACACCTTCACTTATCATGTTTGGTCTGTAAACATTGCACAGTTCACAATGAATCACAGCTGCTGAAAGGTTTTTCACACACAGGAATCATATTACTACACGCACTTCACATTTGGCGGGATTTTCTATGGCAGGTTTCATTTTCAATTGATCTAGTGGACAAGTCAACTGCAACACAAACATCTCCTTCCACTCCTCACTGCCTACTGAACAACTGCGCACGGTGCCCTAGGATGGACATTGCTATCCACACCTATTTCTCATACATACTCAAATGGAGTTCTATTTACGAATTGCCCTTGTACAAAGTAGATTAGGCATCATAACTAAATCTAATGAAGTACTGATCTGTCAGTAACAAGAAAGATATAGTCTTTCTTCCAGATAATTGTCATCATGACCAAAACAAATTACAATTGGGATCAATCCATGTGGACCCATATACTTGTTGTTGTGGGGAAAATAGGATGAAGAAGGTATGTTGGGCATACTCGCACTTTATTTGTAAAAATAATGAATAGAATAGAATAGAATAGAATAGAATAGAATAGAATAGAATAGAATAGAATAGAATAGAATAGAATAGAATAGAATAGAATCTGAAAGGAACCTTGGAGGTCTTCTAGTCCAGCCCCCTGCTTAAGCAGGAGAGCCTATACCCATGGTGGCAAACCTATGGCACACGTGCCACAGGTGGCATGCAGAGCCCTCTCTGTGGGCACACACGCTGTCGCCCCAGTCCTAGGCCTTCAGCTGGGTTTTATAAAACCTTTTCGCTTTAGGCCTCCACCGCCATGTGCAAAAAAAAAAGGTTAAATCAATCAATCAATTTCAACTTCTCGTGGGAAAAAAAAAGATCTTGCAAAGTTGGGATTGATTGATAGAACTTTTTAGGCCCACCCACTCTGCCGTTACCACTGCAGCCATGCCCACCCAATGGGCCATGCCCACCCAATTGGCCACCCCCACCCAATAGGCCACACCCACCCAATGGGCCACGGCCACCCATCACCCAACGATACATAAGTGGGTTTTGGGTTGCAGTTTGGGCACTCGGTCTCTAAAAGGTTCGCCCTCACTGACCTATACCATCTCAGACAAGTGGCTGTCTAGCTGCTTCTTAAAAATCTCCTGTGATGGAGCACCTACGATTTCTGGAAGCAAGCTGTTCCATTGGTTAATTGTCCTCACTATTAATTGTCCTCACTGGCTGAACAACATTACAAGATACTATAAACTATTACGAGGAAGTGGTCTTAGTTACTTCAAGGGTAGCATAAACTCCATTATGGCAGTAAAATATACTAAATAAATATTTGGCATCTTTTCACGCTCACCAATAATTCTCCTCACCAACTTTATCTCCTTTTATTGTAAATTCCTCCCATGGAAAAAATGTTGTTTTGTTTTTCTAACTCTATTTGAAGCTCCATTCTTAAACCAGCACATTTTAACCATGCTCTTCCACTCTCTTCTTAACTCAGTGCTCCCTGTAACCTAGAGTAGCAAGGCTAGTCAGAAAAATGGCAACTTTGCAGGCAGCACAAGATACCCAAGATCCCAGATCCCACTGCGCCTCTTAGTGATATTTGACCATATAAACAAAATCATGGAAATTCAGGACATGTCATCCGAGATACTCTGGCAACATTCAGAGATGCTGCTGCAGAAATAACTGATGCAAGTCTCTGTTTGTTAGATTGAGCTATTGGGCTCAGCTGGGACTCTTGGTATTGTACCATCTTTTCTACTGCATAACAACCTCACTGGCTGAGCTTTGGGACTCTTTGACCAGGTTAGTGATGGAGTTTTCCAAGCTCATGGCCCTTGGGGATTTCAACCTACTCTTGGAGTGGGGGTCTTCAAGGTGGCTCAGGATTTCATGATCACCGTATAAAGGTACTTCCAATGAAAGTTGGAAATCCAAATGTAAGGAAGAGATTTTTTATCATTTGTGGTGGACATTGGACATTGGGCCTTGGTGGAGCAGTGGGCTAATGCCTCCTTAAGTAACACCAGCTGCCTGCAATTAGTGCAGGTTCGCATCCCACCAGGCTCAAGGTTGACTCAGCCTTCCATCCTTCCGAGGTAGGTAAAATGAGGACCCAGATTGTTGGGGGCAATTAAGCTGACTTTGTAATAATGCCGCTTAGGGTGTGTGTGAAAGCCCTAATAAGCAGGCATATACATAGAATGAAGGCTACTGCTAAGCTTGTAAGCCACCCTGAGTCTTCGGAGAAGGGCGGGATATAAATGGAATTAAAATAAATAAAATAAATAATAAACATGTGATAAAGCAAAGAAATATTGGAGTAGGATTCATATTTTAATACAGAAGATTCTTAAAGTGGATATAAATATAAAACCAGAAACTTTCCTTTTGGGTTTTATGAAAAAAAGACTTGGGGGAAAATAATTTGGAACTTTGATGTTATGGCAGCAAGATTACTTTATGCACAAAAACGGAAGGACACTTTGATCCCCATAATGGACGAATGGCTGCAAACGTTGATGGGAGTTAGCTAAATTGGCTAAATTGACTGCTTTGATAAAAGAAAAGAACACAATTACATTTGTTTCTATTTGGAAACCCTTCTGGACTTTGTGCTTGAGGTGGAAAAAAATAAAAACTTTGATTTTGGGTTTTACTGATTAGATAGATTTGTTGATATAGGAATGGCTAGTTTATACTATTATCTAAAAGTAAAAAGTTGAGGTTTGATGTTACTATCTTATTTTACTGCACCAAAGGGAGCTGCAAGTCAACACCTATTCTTTCTTTTTCCCTTCTTTTCTACGTTCTTCCCTTCTCTTTTCCCTCCCCTATTTTTCCTATTATTTGTTTTTGTATTTTTGTATTTTATACAATAAACTAATAAAAAAGAAGAATCTTTAAAAAGGGAGGAAAAATATTAGAAACAGAATTTCACGACCACAATGACAGCCAGGGACCTAACCCAGGTCATCAAGGCCCGACATATGACAGTGGTCATATCCTAGATCTACTTTTCCTGCAGGAGCAATTGCAAAGTGATTTGAAGTTAGGGTGACTGCTATCATTTCTCAGTCATGATCAGGTCTCTCTCTGTTACTCCTGGAATTCTCTGGTGCTTTCCCCGTCTCCACCTGCTGCAGGGAGACTAGACCTACTAAGGTTCTAAAGAAGCTTGACGTGGTCCCTTGATAGCTGCTTGGAATGCAAAGAATATGGAGGCTCTTTGATTGGCGTTCAATTATGTACCCTCTCTCTTCCATAGATTTCAAAATTCCCCTTAGTTAACCCGAGGAACTGAGGGAAATAAAATGGTTGAAGAGATGCTGAAAAGATCATTGGCAGTTCCCTCCCTCCCATCCAGGACATAACACAGAAGCATTGTTTGAGCAGGGTCCGTAAGATTATCTCGGACACTATACATCCTCTTCCCGACCTGTTTTCCTTGTTACCTTCTGGGAGGAGGCTTCGTGGTATCCGAAGAACATCCAGATTCAGCCATAGTTTCATTCCATACAGCATTAAACTTGTGAACTCTCAAGCTTCCTCCTTCCATTATATATTCAAGATGGACAGTGTTTAATATTCATTTGTTATGTATATGTAGGGGTGTGGGTCTATACATATGTTTTATATAGTATGTTTAGGTGTGTGTCACGTACGTGTTCACTTTGAGAGCGGGCAACTAAATTTCATTTTTGATGTGTGCTGTTGTGACCACAGTAAAAAAATGACAATAAATCTTATCTTATGAGTGCCACTGGAGGACAACAGAGGACAACGAAGAGTGAACCCAAGCAAATACAAGCCAAAGCCACTATTAAGGCCTACCTAACAGTGCTAAAACTGGCAATGTTTCTCCATACTTATTGTATCAGCTGATAGTCATCCAGATGTTCAGTTCAAGGTAACCTGGGTTCTCTTGGGGAGTGTTGTGTACTGGGTTCCTTGCTCGAGAAAAGAAACGAGGTGAGTGAGTTCAGTCAGGAACATTCTTTATTTGCTTGCAGGAACCGAACTGGGGAACAGGGCTGCGAATGCAGCTATTTATACCCTGGCTTCTAGGTGGCGGCCAATAGGTTTAAAGCAACCTATTGCCAACCTAGAAGCAGCCAATGGCAGCGCTGAAAACAGGTTGTCTTAGGAGCTGAGAGCCATTAGCCAGCTCCCTGCTTAAGCAACCTTCCAGCAATCAAACCCACCTGATACACTCAGTAAAACAAAGCCCAATACATTACAGGGAGATTATTATATCTGAGGCCATCCAGGAGATTCAGTAAAGGTTCCGTCTAGGTGTCTGGAGATTGGGGGTGGGAGTTGAATGGAGCAGAACAGGTTTCAACTCTACCTTACCAAGACTGCCTAATTCTGGAGAATTTCCATTTCCTGTTCTGTGTAAGGTTGCACAATTTTGGGGTCAACAACTCACAGCTCCTGTTCAATGTCAGTAACCAGAAGAGCATTTGCAACTGTGCCCTTTCCTGAATCAAAAAATTCTGCCCACTTGTCAGGTAATCAAGGTAATCAGAGCATGTGAATTAATTTTGTTGAAATATTTGTATTGTGCCCATATTGATTTCTTTTTTTAAAAAAAATCTTGCGATGCTGACTGCCTATTTTGTACTTTTGTTCTTTTTTTTTCCTTTGCTTTTTAAAATTGCTGTTAGCTGTTCAGAATCATTTGTTTTGAAACCAGCGGCCATATAAATTGAACGAATGAATAAATAAATCCAAGCGGAGTGTTTGCAGAGCTATTATGAGAATGGTTGTGCATTCTGAAATTGTACTTATTATATAAATATTGACAATAGCAGCTGTCCTTCAATATATCTGTAACTACCAGATTGGGGAAGGCAGCAGCAGTTACCTCTTATACCTTATAGATCCCGCATTAAGCAAGGGGTTGGACTAGACGACCTCCACCGTTGGCCTTCCAGTGCTCAATCATGCGACCATCTGATCCGAGCCCTCACTGTTGTTTTCCCTAATTACTGACGGAAGAAAGAGCCATACTGTAGCTACCCCATCCATCTGGGAACTGTAGCAATGCTCTTCTTCCCTAATCCCGGAGATGCAACGAATTCCAAATTCCACAACCCTCAGATCTGTTTAGCATGATGGGAGTTGATACTCAAAGCAGGAGAATCGGGTATATCACTAGGCAATCCTGTCGGTCGGCAATCCCTACGAAAAGTTCCGTATGGCTGGTCTTAGGGCTCTGCTTACGCCACCCTGCCTTGCTGCGAAGCAACACCCCGGCGGACGGGCAGCTCTCTTAGCCTGGTGCTCCTCGGCTGTTTATTGACTGTTAGCACGCCTCCAAAAGGGCGCGCAGATGGAAGGGACCCGCTTTATTTACAGAGCAACCATTGCATTGCCTTGCCTTGCCTTGCTTTCCCAGCAATAGCAACTTGCCGTGGCAGCTGCTTGCCGGCTGTAGTAGCAAGGAGCTGGCTTAAAACTGGGGTCAGACCCGCCTTTCCTACCCCTCTATATTCCCACCAACCCCCGAGCTGAGGCAAGTGGATTATGCCGACGGGTATATGAAAAGGAATGGCAGGGAATGGCGGGGGAGAGGCAGGCAGGCAAGGCAGAGCAGGAACCCCTGTCCGGCGACGGCGGCATTTGTTTGCCGAGCAGAGAAGCCTGCGTGCGAATGAATGCCAAAGCTACCGGGAGAGAGGTTTAAAAAAAACAAAAAAACTGCAAAACCGTCCACGGCAAAGGCCGCGCGTGCCACTTCGAAAGCGCGGGTCGGATCCTGCGCGCCCCGGCGGGAAACGCGCCTCCGACCCCCAAAGGCTACAGTCGAACCGCCGAAGAGTCTGGATCGAAGCTGGGGTGGGGTGGGGGTGGGGGGGTCTTCCTGCAAGAGGGGCCACCGGGGACGCGGCCTTTGGGGTCCTCTGTTGGCACCCTGGAGCTTCCAAGGAGCCTCGCCAAGCCTGGAGAAAGCAGGAGGCACGGCATGAGGGAAAACTAAATAAACGCCCAGGGTTGAGTATCCCGGGAGGGGGAGGGGAGGGGGAGGAGGGGCAGGGAAGCAGCAAGAGCGCCTAACGGTGTGAGAGAGAAGCGAGCGCTCGGAATGATGGCTCAATTAGAAGCCAAAGGGGCCGGCTGACGGCGAAGCCCGAGCTTTCGACGCAGTCCGCCTTTCCTTCTTGATCCACGCGTTTCTCTCGGTCGGCGCCCGAGCCTCCAAACCCGGCTACCCGCGTCCGGGCGGCTCCGAAGGCATCGGCGACGGCCCACGTGTCCCGCGGAGCCCGCGAGAACAACGGGGAGGTGGGGGGGGGCGGCCGCTTTGGATTCCTTCCAGTTCCGCCTGGCTTGTTTTTCCTCGCTTTGCTCCAGGTTTTACTTCTGGTTGCCTGCGAAAGCCTTTCGCTCCTCCCTTTTGAAATCCTATATTAGCTGCGGCCGAAGCAGGGTAAGGAACACAGCTCATTGTTGGCAAGGGCTGATGAGAAACTCGCCGAGAAGAGGAAGCCGCGGCTTCGAGTCTGTATGCCCAGCAGCAGCAGCAGCAGCCGCCGCCAGAAGAAGAAGAATTCGTCGCCACTCTCCACCCGGTCAAGCACACAGAGGAGGAAGCGGACCGCCGCCTGCTCTATGCTGGGCGATTTCTGCTGCTGACTGGGTCCAGCAGCGCGTTGGGAGCGAAGGGAGAAAGCGAGCGAGAGAGCCTGAGGTGAGCGGTGGGGCTTTTCTCGCGCTCCCTGCCCGAAGCTCCGGGACGAGGACCGGAGAGCACGGGAAAGCATGCCCGAGACGGCGGGGGCGGGGGAGAGAAGGGAAGAGGCTGGTAATCCACTTGCTCTTAAATCGCAAGCGGTCCTTAGGCAGACTTTTTAATTCCCAAAGTTGCTGACAAGGAGAGCGGGAAGGAAGGTCGGACAAGCGCTCTTCCCATCCGTAGTTGCTTATGTAAGGCTTTCCCCGCAACAACAACAACACGCGTGGATCGTTTGTTGTTAGCATGATCTCCGTGGACGAGCGTTGCCGATTCGAAAGCTGGAGGACTAAA